>NW_020539724.1:7507884-7531745 GCF_003426905.1 Ctenocephalides felis | reverse complement strand
CCGTTCCGAAGATATGGGCAAAAAGTGCCAAAAAGGGTAACTCAGTTTTTAAGAGAACGGTGCGTCCGATTTGAATAATTCCAAAAACATTTTACTTATATTATCAAGATGAAGAACTGATCAAATTTTCATGACGATTTTGAAGGTCTAGCGGTTTTTTAAATAATTATTCATAAAGTAATTCTGATTATCAATGACAATTACTTTTTCATTATGAGATTTTTGATAGATTTTTAAATAATCATTCAGAATATTTTATTACTATATGAGCAAATTTTTTGTGGCCTAGGAATGATTTTCCATTAATATTTTAAGTTTTTTTTGTTTGAATTGTTATTTAGTTATTAATATATAACATCTTATACTTTCAAACGAAATTATTTATTATTTACGGCGCCTTTGACCTACTATTTACGAAATCTTTCGAACACTACCGAACCGCACCGAATTTTTCGGACGGGTGCATAAGTCGCCCGGAGGTACACCTGTTCATTCTAGCGGACAACTAGGAACATTCTTGTTAAATAAATTCAATTGTAACATTATATTATTCATATAGAAGAGTATTTACTAATTTAATATAACAGTTCGTTGAATACCCGATTGTTACACCGACTTAACACTTTGTCTGCCACGCTAGTAACTACTAACAAGTAAGTTTGATATAAAAAATATGAGGGATTCAATTAGATATAGGGCGGAAAAGATTTTGACTTATTAAATCATTTGATAAATAATTTGACGAAAAATATGTCTCCATGTCTGAGATGACTGTTTTCCAGAAAAACAATATAATCGTCATTTTTCACTAAATTTTCTTGCTTTTTTATTGATGACTCAGATGTATAATGACTTTGGAGGATATTACACATATTTAGATTTTAAAATTCGGGAACCTTGACGTCCTTGATATTTGTTTAGATTTCCTTATTAATTAACTTTCTTAAGAAGATGTTTTTGTATGCCAAAAAATCTGATTTGACGATTTTATGTTTTTTAGACATTCCAAGTCATTCTGAATCGAATGGAACCAAATTTGGAAATTATTTGCTTATGTGTTTGTATATGTAAACCAACTATATAGATCTTCATTATTAATCAATTTCCCGAAGTAGAAGTTTGTCTTTGCCAGAAATGCGATTTGCTAATTATATTTTCTCGACTCTTCAAGTCATTCTGAGCCAAATGAGACTTTGGATCTTCATTATTAATTAACTTCTCAAAGGAGATGTTTGTTTTTACCAGAAAACCCGATTTTTTGATTTTCTATTTTTTAGACATTCCAAGTCATTCTGAATCGAATGAGACCAAATTTGGAAAAAGTATGCTAGTGTGTATATGTAAACCGATTTTTGACCTTTATAATTAATTAATTTCCCGAAGGAGAAGTTTGTTTTTGCCAGAAAATCCGATTTGTTAATTTTGTTTTCTCGGAGTTTCAAGTCAATTTAAATAGAATTTGAAAAAAGTTTGCCCGTGTGTATGTATGTAAACCAATTTTTAATTTTTTTGTTGTTTATTTGTTGACTTTGTATACACGTACATCAGTCATAAACATTTTATAATTAATATTTACACTTGTATTTTATTTCTCAAAAGTGTCTGCACAGAATTCAAAAATTTTAAAAAAAAACTTGATAAAACCTGACGTTTATTAGTTTTGTGCAACGATCGGTCAAACCGATTTCTTTATAATTAGTATAAAAGCGTGAAGTTTTTCGTCCACGTTTTAGTCCACAATCTTGAATCAATTTTATCAATTCAAAAAATGTTCAGAAGATATTGTTTGTAGATTAGTTTTTGTTTTGACGATCGGCCAAACCGTTTCTTTGTAATTTGCATAAAAGTCTGATTTTTTTCATTCTCGTTTCAGCTCACAATCTTGAACTGATTATTAAAATTTAAAAACTGTTCGAAAGATATTGATTGGGAATCGTGTTGATTAGTTTTTGGTACAGACCATTTCTTTGGAATTAAATGTTGATTTTTTGTCAATTTGGATGAAACTTCGTATAACCTTAGATCTTGCATTCTGAAATAACATACTAAAATATTATAGGACTACGATAAGTGGTTGATATATAAAAATTCATCAAAGTTTAGAATTTCGTCCCGATTAAGCAATCTAATCAATATCAAGATCTATGGAATATGTTGATTATGTGATTCGCAGGTAGCTACTGATCACCGTTGACGAGAACTCCATTCTGCTATTTGGATATACTGATATCAACGAGTTCCAATATCTTTTTTTTTTATTATTTGTGAATTACAATATGTCGTTCTTATACAACATTCAGTAATTTTGATGGTTTATTACGTTAATACATATTTTTTTTATTGTGTGTTTTCTCCAGTTTAGTTGTCTTAAAAATATATTTTCTATATGCAATTTTTTTTTTTCCAGGTAACTTCGTACTGTTATGGCGCCGCGGGGCTTCGGTCCTCACAGCGTCCACCTTAATGGTGACTCGCGATCCGCGTTTTCGCCTTGTCGACGGTTACAATTTACAAATCGGCGACGTGAGACCCCAGGATGCTGGTGATTACATGTGTCAAATTAGTGATCAGGATAATCGAGACCAGGTTCACACTGTCGAGATATTAGGTAAGTGATTATATATTTATAAATGATTTATAAAGTTTATTCGTGTTTGAATTGTTATTGGTTGACTGGCTATGTCTCGTAATTTATATTATTTATAATATTTATTCATGTTTGAATTATTATTGGTTGATCGACCATGTCTCGTAATTTGAATGAATAATACGATACGAATTTTTTCAATTGGTATGGAAATGCAAAATAGGACTCTCGAAATGCTGAAAAATTAGACGAAAATATCGGAATCTGTTTTTTTTTAAATATGAATACTAATTAATTATGATGCTTTTCACAAATCTACTTTTAACTCAAACCGTTGTTTATGAGTTACAGAGAAATATTAGTTAAAGTATTTCTTGAAAAAAAAAAATAGGTTTTTAATAATCTTGGATGTGTTTTTTTTCTGAAAAAAAATATTAGAACTTACATCTAGCTAGTGGACTATAATGGCTCATAATTAAACTTTATCAGATATTTGCCCGATTAGTGAATATAGTGAGAAATTTCATTACAAAAGTTTCTTGAAAAATAATAGATTTTAATAACCTTGGATCTCTGTTTTTTTTTCTAAAAAAAATTAAGTTCATGTAACTAGAATGCGGATTTTAAGAGCTCATAATTAAACTTTAGCAGATATTTGCTCGATTAGTGAATATGCTGTGTAATTTTTAGCACTTTCACTTAAAAAAAAATGAGAACCTCTGGAGTCATGCTATATTTTGGTTTATTAGCGATTAATTCACCAATAGTTAAAAACATTGAAATAAATGGTAATTATCCATATTTTTCGCTAAATGGCAATTTATCTACTTTGTGTTTGAAGTTTCTACCTGCTTCGGTTGCCAAAAAATTTTCGATCTATTCGGATGCCAATTATGTTTTTTTTCGATGATTTCTGAACATTTTAGATCCTCACGACATTTAAATGCCATCTGAAAGTCTTTACTTAAAACTTTGTGGATAAAATTTAACAAATCTAATATTCAGTCCGGAAACCCTTGTCAATTAGATGCGTATATTATGCTAAACTTTAGAATTAGATTTAAAAAATTTGTTCATTGGCTAATACCAAACCAAAAAAATACTACTCAATTTGTAGATTATCCTAATTATTATCTCCTATTATTTTTATCATCTCGTTTTTCATCTCGCTTAATGCGAAATAATTATCTTCTTCCTAATATAACATCTTCAAAATCCTGTGACACCGGTATATATCCTAATTTTCACTTTTTATTTCGCTAATCTAATTTTAGTTTGATGTTTAGATTGAGAACTCTGAGATCTAATTATAACTTGCCATTGTAAATTCCATTACGAAGTTAGAATAAATTAAAAGTTTTTGTATGAGCTCTCTCTCGCAAAACGTATTATTCTATTCCGGAAAGAAATTCAATTTGAAAATATAAACATATCAAAGGACGAATATAATAATGGAATTACATAAGACGTAGGTATAATGATTTTTATATTGTGTAATGGGCATGGACACACATTCTCATAAATATGGTCCTTAAGGAGCTTTTTATTCTTGGTAAATTTAGAAAAATACTTTGATCTATATTTCCGAATGTAAGTATATTATTTCTGCAACATGTGATTCTATGATTATAGGTCTAGACACTTTTCGCGGCAAAAACAAAAATATTTTCAAATTTTTTATTCTCATAAGAATTCCGTCTGCTTAAACCAATTTAAAGAAAAGTGTTTCCATCTAGATGGATCAACGTTTTACATTAATTAAAAACTCTTCAAAGTTTTGAGTCAATATAAAAAATAACTGATGATCAGATATAATTAAATTCGCATCGTTATCACAACACTTTTTCGACGGCAGATAATGAATGCGCAGCAAGCGCGAGCGCGGCAACTTCAAAGATTTAATTAAGTAAAAATGCTCATTAAGTTTTTCTGCAGGGCGTACTTTAAGTTCATGCATTTCATTCTTTTCACTAAGAAAAGTAATATTGCAAATAATTCGCGTTATTGACAGTGCGAATTACAAAGAACTTCTGGAATTTGATTCGTTTATTAAATGTTTTGCAATATTACATTTATAATAAGTCTCACAATTAGTAAAATTGTGAATTTAATTGAACAAGTTGGAAAAATACATACAACTCTAAATTTTTACGCCCTTTTACCACAATTCCCTAAGTCTTAGGAAATCTTATTATCAGTTTGATGAATGATATTTCGATTATGAATTAGGGATTTGGGGTAGAAAGCCACATTATAAAAATATTAAAACTAAAAGAAAATTGATCTAAAAATATAAAAAATGTTAGGTAGGTACGGACAACCTTTGACAATTAACTTTCCGTAGGGTAGTTATAGTAATGGGCCAAAAATTGAAAATGAAAATTTTTGCATTTCTCGACGTTTTGTAGGTTTCTGAACATTTTGGCATACCTCAGAAAAAATGGATGTGTTTCTAAAAATGTAAAATCTTCTGACTATTGTTAAAGATTTTGAAAATTACAGATATTAATATAACATGAAATTCTTTCTCAAACTTGCTCGGGTGGTGAAGTTATCTGGAAAATTTTGTGTGATCCTCGAGAAGGCTTTTGTTATTTTTCTTAATGAGCGTTTTTAGTTTATCGCTTATTGTGTTATCTGTATTTTAAATGAATATACTGAAATGAGTTTCCACTGAATGTATTTACACATACAATAATTTCAGTAGATCAGATTTAATACAGAAACTTCAGTCTGGCTTTACACGACCAGTTCTGGACTTTTTTTTATAAACCTATAAATAACACATATTATGAAGTGTACGTATGATAAATATCTCAGTCAATATCCGTATATCTACCAAACATGTTCTACATTTCCTTCCAATAATGTTTACTCGAAACTGTATTGAATAACATGAAACAATATCGAAAGTAGGTATTAAGTTATCACAGATTCCCGTCAAGATATCAATGTTTGAATTATGGATCTTTACGTGGAATTTTTTATAGAATCGCCATCTATAATATATCAGAAAGGCTTTGGTCCCGATTCATTCTGGTTCACAGTCTGTGAATATGAATAATTTATCAGGCGACGCTTTTAACGTAATTAAATGCGAACGAAATTAAATATGTGCGGCCGGATCGGCGGCAGTGGTGTATTTTAATGATTTATATCGGCCGTTCTGTTTTTTATGTGATTTATTAGATGGATAATTAAATTTACAGCAGACTTTTTACATCGAGGAAGTTATGAGATATCGAGCTTAGATATTTCTTTCGCATTATGTTTGTCCCAGTTTTGTTATTTTAGCGACAAAGCTCGCCAGGAGAAGAGGCGGTAAAAGTTTTATTTGTTTTAGGGTGCGACGGAGGTAAATTCGAACGTAATTTATGGATCGCGGATAAAGTAAATGGATGGTCATTGCGCCAAAATCTCGACAAATTCAGATTTTGTACCAACTGGGAAATCTGTATATTCAAGGTACCAGTTTAGGATTGTCCTAGATAGTTAAATTTTGTCTCACTTTTATTTTCAATATTTTCGTTTTCTTTAAACTATTAAAAATGTAATTTGGGGATGAGCGCAATTCAAACTAAAGGGGAGTCTATATAGTTGAGTCTGTGAAGGCCCATCTCCTTATCAATAGAAATCGATTGCATTTTGAATTTTCAAATCGGTTCATTCATACGCCCGAAATCGTCGACGAAAAATTATTCCCACACATGCACAGACACACACATCCATTTTTTCTGAAGTATGCCAAAATGCTCAGAAACCTTTGAAACGTAAAAAGAAGCAAAAAAGATGAGGACGAGCGCAGATCACACTAAAGAGAAGTCTATAAAGCATTCCTTGTAAAAATTTCAAGAAAATCGAGCCAGTAGAAGTTGAGAAATCATGGGTATCGTATCAAAAAAGACAGTTTCGAGAAAAATACGTTTAAAGTTTTGCAGAGGCAGAAAACAGAGGAGGTTTTTTGTGATCAAACAGCTATATCTCTGAAAATAATTCGAAATTTGAAAAAAATTTATCTACACATATTTTTGTATAGTTAAACTTTTTAAAAGAAAAACTAGACGAGAATACTCTTGTAAAACTTACCATTTTAGGCCATAAAGTTGTTGACGTAAGCCAGTGATGCCTAAAGTGGTCTATATGGAAGCCAAGATGTTTCTGACAACTTGGGGATCCATGATGCATTTTGTTAATATCATTTTTTCATTATTATTTTAAAGGTAATTAATAAATGTCTAAACTTGTATTTGTATCTTTACAATAAATGTCCAATACAAAAAGTTAGTACAAATAAATAATAATCAAAAAATTAATATCGGCTAAACAAGTTCGGGAATATTTGACCTAAACAAACATCTTAAATATTATAGGCATTCAAAAAATGATCAGTGCTGCGTTTCTGGCGAAGTCAAACTCCTTTCCAGTGATGTAAGATTTACTTCCCTTAAGAAGTGTTACTGAAAAATTGTTTTTACCGATTTGATTCTTTCTTTTTCGTTTCTGAAACGTTTAAAATGTGACACCAAAAGCAAATGGGCAATTTTCGAAGCCTCTCATAGAGAACGACTAACTTTTGCTGGAGCACGAGTCACACTACGAACTACTCCAAACTTCCAAGTTGCTCTGCTCACGTAGAATTATACGCTGGGATGCATACGCGGATAATCTTTCAAGTCGCATTGTATATTCAAAAGCAGCCAAGACTATTTTGGACGCACAAAAACTAGACTTGTTTGAAATTTAATGTGGAATTAAGGAAAGTGTGAACAACACATTGCTGCATGTGATATTTACTAAAGTTAACCAGCGGAGGAGGACATATTTTTGAAGAAACAATGGGAAAGGCAAATCTGGTGTGCATGTTTTGTTTCACGTGGTAGATATTTTTTTGGTTTAGTTTGATTTGTCAAGTCGCTCTTTGGATCAGCGGTAAAAGACATTTAGACTTTACCCAAAATTCTGAAACACTGGTGTGCAATTTTTGTTTCACGTGCTTGGTAGTTTTTGGTTCAGTTTGATTTGTTAGGTTTTTCCTTGACTCAGTAGTAAGACATTTAGACTTTACCCAAAATTTTTAAACGCTTGAAAATATTGATCAAAAATAGGGTTCAATAATGGGAAAGACAAATGTGGTGTGCAAGTTTTGTTTCACGTGGTTGATATTTTTTGGTTAGGTTTTATTTAAGTAGCTCCTTTGGTCAGTGGTAAGTCATTTAGATTTTACCCAAAGTTCTGAAACACTGGTGTGCAAATTTTGTTTCACGTGCTGGTATTTTTGGTTCAGTTTGATTTGTTAAGTTGCTCCTTTGGGTCAGTGGTAAGACATTTAGACTTTACCAAAATTTCTTAAACTCTTAAAAATATTGATCAAAAATATGTCTTCAACTGCCTATCTTAAATGAGACAAATTATATTTAAAATGATATTCTGAAGATTCCATTCTCTCTGTATATGTGTATCATATTTTTCCATGCCCAGCAGTAAATCAAAGTAATCGTTCGTATTTTGTCTTGTGCATTTTTTTCTCTTTTAATAATAACGGCACTCAAGTTGAAAAAGACCGAGAGTTTTCCATTCAATGTCTTCAACGCTTGGAGGAGTCCGTGAATTTTACTGTCACATGGACTAGATTACAACATTATGTCAAACTGCTTCTTTCACTTGGAAAAAAATTGTAGGTTGACTAGGAAAAAAGTTTTGTTAGAAGTTAGAAATATAGGAAAATTAGAAGGCAAATATAAATATGGTTTGAAAGTGATAATAAAATATTTTTAAAAATATCGTTTGTAACGACGATCGTTGGTGTGGCAGAAGACAGTATATCGAGAGACTTGTAATGCTAATTTAGGTTTTCATATTTTAAATTTTAAATTATAGCACACTGATTATGAGACAAACCTAGCCTCGAAACGTTTGTGAAAATGATTATTTAATAAATTAGTGCAAAAAAGAGTGTTGTTTGTTCATATTTCCAAATTAATGTAATATATATATATATATATATATATATTTGTAAATTCGTATGATTATTATTATTATAATTATTATTTGCAAGTAATTATTAAATGATTTAAAATATCCTCGAGTATTGATGTTTCCCATATTTGTTTCTATTCAAGATGTAATGATGTCTATTTTAATAGGATTTTTCAAATATATATGTATATGTATGTGATATGTGTATATGTATATATGTTTATAATCGAAAAGGATTTATTTTTCCGATACTTCAAGATATCGGAATTACACTCACATCGTTTACATTTTAGACGATTTATGTTTGTGTATATACAAGAATCTATTTTGCGGTTCGCTGATTCTCGTTCCTATCAGAAATTTATATTAGATAGTCCAGAAACATGTTTAAAAATGTAATATAATATTGATTTTTGTATTGACATTGAACAAAATTATGTAAGAACTGCCACTATTTTATAAATTTATTGCAAAAAATATGAATGTCTTAGCAAAAAGTAGTCACTTAGCAAATAATGAATATCTCGCGATTCGAATCAGATACGAAGAAAATTAATTATCAAACTCGGCCTATTTAATATTTTAATGGTTCAAGATCTTTCGATGTCTGGTAGCATTTTAAATAGCCTTATATTAGACGTCATGACTCTTACATTTTGACCATAATGTATTATTCTATTCCGTGCCGCCCGTAATCAAATTAATATGAGCACTTAATGCGACATTAAATATTCAACGAACGTATTTGTTTCTTAAGAAGTTTCTTCGAACAGAGAATGGCGCCTGAAAGGACTTGAAAATTAAAAGAAATTCTTCTCGAAATGGCGAAATACTTGTTGGACTTAAATTCCTTATAAATTGTGATGAAAGTTAAATTAAAATATTGAAGTACATTAAATTTGGAATTGAGTTTTGTTATAATATAATACAATATAATATAATGTGGACCAGGGTTTAATATAGCATTTATTAAAAATCTGTTCCATTCAACTATAAATGTATTTCAAATATCTTTTACCACTGAAACAATTCAATGCTCCTAGCAGAATCGCATTAGAGTTTCGACATATAAAAAATCACTCCATATCCTCCCCCCACCCATCTTCTAGGCGAAATCGCCTAACCTCTAAACTTAAGTACCCGCCATTAGGAGTTTAGTAGCTTCCTGTTCCGGTCCAGCGGAACCGTAGAGCGTTCTATTCGACAAAAGAGAATAGTTGACACAATGAAACAGATAATCTGCCATTATCAAGGACCCGGAGAATGTAGGTTAAATATGCCTATGTGTATGGGTCTGAAATCTCTATTGACTTGTAAGGATTCTTTCACACTTGAACGGGGGAGATAGAATTATTAGAGAAAAAACACTATTTAGAAGCGTCTTTTGATAGAGAAAAATACTAGTGAGATTAGAGAGCTCGCCCAAATCCAATTTATATGGCCATTGATTTAAGTGCAAACTAACTAAGATTTTTTTTTGATTATCTAAGACCTTGTGGAAATTTATTAATTCATGATAGATTCTATCCAACTGAAGAAAAAAATATTTAAAACTATTATTTTCCAAAATATCTATTTTTCATGACACATCGTTTCATTATCTTTTCATCTCATGGCTGACATGATATCCGATGTTGATGTCAAACTTCTTATTCGGAGGTGATCGGAAACACGTTGTATGTAATTGTATGAAAACCAATCCTGAAGAGTGTAGGATAGTTGGAGATATTGTAGTCAGTTGGTGCGTATGGTACTACTACTATCTAGTTTGTTGTGACTGGATAGGTAGGCCCGTGGAAGACCGGTAGTCAGTGCTAGTTGATGTTTCCGCTGTATTTTTTGCCATAAATTTATAAAATAGTGGCAGTTCTTACATAATTTTGTTCAATTTCAATTCAAAATCAATATTATATTGCATTTTTAAACAATTTTCTGGACTATCTAATATAAGTTTCTGATAGAAACGAAAATCAACGAACCGCAAAATAGATTCTTGCATATACATAAACATAAATCGTGTCAAGTGTGAACGATGTGAGTGTAATTCCGATCGCTTGAAGTATCGGAAAAACAAATCCTTTTCGATTATATACATATATACATATACACACATTACATACATATATATACATATATAATTGGAAAATCTTACTAAAATGGTCATCATTACATCTTGAATGGAAAAAAATATAATGAATATCTTTAAGTTTCGCACCAATTTTTTTCATAATTTTCAAAAATCTCATCTGTTTAAAAAATGATGAACCTAGACCTGGGCATACTGGGAAACAAGCCGACGGAAGACCAGTGGTCAGGGCTATTAAATGTTTTAACAGTCACCATCAATTTCTAGAGCCGAAACGACATATCTATTTGAAATTTGGTTGTTGTGATGATCGAACTATTCAGCAGCAAATGATGCAATCGTTGCACTATTGTTTATATATTGTGATTTTTGATCAGCGCTTATTTGCAATTTGCGTTATTTGCAATTATTGTCGGTTGTCACCAATGTTGAAATGCATTCATTTATAATAGATTCTTTCCAACTGTGTAAAGAATATATTAAAAAATATTGTTTAGAAATATCTAAAAGTCATCACATCTTGTTTTATTATCCTCTGATCTTATGGCTGACTTGATCGCCACAGTATTATTGTAAACTAGTTGACAGTTTTTGTGAGTTGGTTACATAAGTGGCATGTCAAATTTTGAACAGTTATGAGTATCACTTTTTTCTATGATCATTTGATACAAATTACATTTCACGAAAAAACGTATTATAGAATCGATTAGCAAAATGGTATGAGGACCTGCATATCGCCCTAAAAATACTGTATATATGTTTGGAAATAAATATATGCATGCCAAAAAAATACTAGCAAATTATTTTATCATTGCATTATCCATTATTATCCGTGTTTCGTGTAAAATGAGCCCAAGGGTCTATATTGACTTAGGTCCTCTAACCGTTGGCAAAAGCACGGCTGAGCTTCTTGTTGACACGTACCTTTGAGCAATTCTCGCGTGGGCAAACTCGAATGCGTAGGATGGCCGATTTCTGTTCAAATTTTTGTTAATTACCTAGACTTTTGATTGATCACTGATTGATGACGAGCTGGAAGGGTAATATAAATATTGTCAAGTGGAAATTGTAAAGAAAAGATTATTCGCAAATATTTTTGTTAGTAGATTTATGTGCTTCAAAATTTATCAAGGGATAAAATTGCTCATGCATTTTTATGATTTTTTCCAGTTTGTTTTTAAAATATCAGTTACATAAATTTGTTATTCTAATGCACGTAATAAAAACATCCATGTTATAAATACATCATACCGAGTACATCCAATCTAATACACTAAGCTGAGCAAAAAGGGAAATAAAGATCGAAAACACGCTGCTATAAACAACATACATTATGCCATAAATAATGGAGAGAGGTTACGAAAAGGCACTTATCACTGGAGCCATAATATATGTAACATATATACGATTATTACCGATATATACGTACGTAGGTACAAATACTCGAAGGCTAAGCCTTTTGGGTTCATATCTCGTTATATGCAGATTGATTTTGGAGCACCCGCTTTGAGTTGATACCGTGTTCGGGGCTCGCAAACTTCCTTGGGAATGAATTTCGTATGTACATAGGGACGTGGAGCATGAGTGATCGGTTTATGTTATCTGTTTCAATTAACGGACTAAATTGCCACATTTGGGACATCCAGTGAATTTACTGGGATGGACTGGATTCATTAGTTACGAAGTAATATTATAAATAATAACTTGTGTCCGAAATCTAATGCAAGAAATCTAGCTTGAAATAGAGGATTTTTGCTGTTTGATTTACTTTGGAACTATAATTTTAAGTAGAAATTGATATGTCGCCTGACAACTGGATCGAGGTGAGATTGTGTCACAAAACTTGGACCACAGAGAAAAATATGATTTAAGCCTTCGAATTCTTATTTCTTCAAATTATCCTATTACAAAGGTTCACCATTAAGATTATCCAGATCCACCATTATCATCAGTCCTAATTAAAATTAGCATTTAAATTCTGTTTTAATTAAAATCGTGCAAAATCTTCAAAACGTCGTCTTATCCGTGGAAGCATTCACCTGGTCCTCATCTCCCAAAGTCTTCAGATCCGAACTATTTGCGAAAGACATGTCTCTCTATGGAATATTTTGCTCGTTGGAAGGAACGCACAGGCGCGTGCGATTCACGTACATATGTGCCTGTCATGTAAATAAAGCCATCGAGGCAAGGTGTCTGAATACGAAACAAGCCGTGAACCGAAACGTGCTCGATTCTCTAAATGTCTCGGAGAAGCAAAAGTAAAGCCATCGGGCTATAAACATTGAGAGGAATAGGTTACGAACATGAGCCAATAATCTTTGGAATATTGTAAAATTTCAGGAGTCGATTATTGAATAAGAAGTCAGAAGTGGGATACAGAGAACTTTCGAAAATTAACGCCTAAACGTACTTGGTAACTTTTTTTTTATTACATATATACACATATATATATACACATTTATTACATAGTTTTATTGTCAATCAAAATAGTATACATTTTTTAAGACAATGTGCTGTAATGTTAATGTATTTAAAAGATTACCTCCTATGAGATACCTCTCTTTTTTATTTTTTGACATTTTATTTAAGATCGTAAGGCCATTTTTTCTTCAATCTTCGTGTGGGATATTCCTCGCTCAATTCTTTTAAATATATGTTTGGGTGACCTGGTAGTTTTTCGTGGTATTTTTTGCTTCTTTCCTTTATCATTTCATCAATAGTTTTTATTTTCAGGTCTTTATGTAGGGTGTCATTTGTAACATACCAGGGTGCGTTCACAATGCATCTTAAAATTTTCGATTGCGCTACTTGTATTTTTTTATATTTGAATTGCTTGCGCACGCCCATAGCTCATTGCCGTATGTCCAGATTGGGATAATAATTGTTTTATATAAAAGGAGTTTGTTTAATTGCTAACTTTTGATCAAAATTTAACAATTACTTTCACTCATAGTCATCTCATAGTCAATTACCATTTGATTTGATTTTTTTATACTGGTCAGGTCTGGTTATTCATCATTTCCAAATCAATGTTATTCTATTTACCTATCATTTTCCAACAAATTTCTATTTCATGGCAACATCCGACGGGTACAGCATTCGTGTATTTTCTGTTCGAAAAATACAAACAACGCATATATTTTTTATGTCGGAACGACCTAGTAAATTCTATTCCACGTATAGCAGGTCAGTTTTGTTGTTTGCTAATTCCAAAATAAATGTTCGAACCGTGAGCTTCGATTGATGGTAGAAAGCTCAATTCACACTGGAAAAACTATAGTCAATGTTGGATAGAATATTTGTGTTCTAATTATATAGATAACATTTCTGTGGAGAAATACCAGTTTGTTGCAATTCTTGGCTTACTATACATGTACGAAATGTAAGCCGATTTGATTTAAATTAGATAGGAATATCATCAAATTAAAGATTTTAGACGTGCACTTTCAAATAAACAACAATTTTCGTATTATTTAGTATTAACAATTCCTGTATTCCTAATTTTTGATGATAGATTTAGAATTCTATTATTATTGATGCAATATAACTATAAGCTGCAGAATTTGCAATTTTTTATCAAAAATAATTTTCACGATTGTTTCTCGTAACTATTTGTTTTTGATTTTAGAAATTTTCTGAAATATTTTTCTCAATACTTTTCTAATTATTTTCATAAGGGCACACATATACAAATAGAATGATAAACAGATATACAAGTGATCGAGTAGATGAAAATAAATGTAGAGAGATAGGTTTTCAGGCGGGCAGGTCAACAGGTGACAGGTTAATGATTATTTAAACATATCGTAAGTTAATGCAACTTGCCTCAAGGCATGATACTTACAATTAGTTACTTTTTGTTTCATGTTTATGCGATGCATGTAAATGATTTTTTTTTTAAGTGTAAATTTTTACAGCTGTTCAAGTTCTTCCAAAAATATAGCCTCTGCATATATAACCATATTTTCTGTTACAAAATATATAGGCCCCAATATAGTACATAATTTTAACTATCCTCTCTAGCGAATTCACATCCACCATCGAACAAATACTATTATTTACATTCCGTCCGAATAGTGTAATTCGATAACCGGTTAATGCTTTTAATGCTATTTAGAATGCATAAACAGCAAAATTATACTACAGCAACAGCAGATATATACGGTATTAAATTTTTGCGGCTGCAATTTCGTACTAATTCGAATAGCGCAGATCTGCGAGCTGATGTAGCGCAACAACAAACTAAATGAACCGCGGCACAATGCTGCTGCTGCCCGATCGTGCCGCCAGAAATCGCATTATTTACATTCGCTGAATCGCTCACGTAGGACATGGGTGAAATGGCTATTTCTGAAACTGAAAAACATTATTTTTAAAAATGTCTAGTACAGCACTAACAAGGCCTATGAAAGAATCCACACGAGGAATAAAATTGATCAATAATCAATAAAAGTTTATGAAAAATTATAATCAAAATAATAAGTATTTTTTAATAGATTATTACAAATATATAATCCTAATCGAGTCACAAAATGTATCAAAAATTTAATAATTTGTCATTTTTAATTTTTTTAAAAAAACGCACACTAAGAGGTATTGAAACGTAAAGATATGCAAACAATTTGCCTGTCTGTCTAGTTTTCTTCTTTTCAACTTTTGTACCTGTTTACCTGTCAACCTATTTACCTGTAACTCTGTTTGTTTATGAATCAATAAATATGATTCATGAAGTTTATATTTGACCAAAAAATGTCAATATTGGCAATTTTTTTCGGGATCTCCAAAACTGCTCATCCTGTCTTCCTAAAAATGTAATTCACCGTCATTTACCGTCAATACAAGTAAACTGAATTAGTATTTCTCAACTTATCTAAGAGTTGCAGCATAGATCTAGCTATTTACAAGAACGTAGTATAGGTACTACGATTAAATACATTCCGAAAATTTACAGTTATAGGTAATTATTCCAAAACACAAATTGTATCTTTAATTCTACCGTTTCAAGAGGCAATAAAAGATCACATCAATTCTTCCACATGGCAATTTGAAATTCAATAGAACGTCGCATTTAAAATTATATCCAGTTTTAAAGCCATCAGAATACCGCTGTAGCAAACCTTTTCCCTTTTCTTCAGGACAAATTGCCTAATAAAAATAACTCCATTACAAAAGCATTCACGAAATCAGGGAGGCAATGACGAAACGGGTTGACAATAGTAGATGCAGAAAAGAGTGGGTTGTGTATGGCAAAAGTGGGTTTAAACCAATTTATAACCATGAGGGGCATAGGAAAAGCGATTGTCGATTTGTCTTACTATTTATATCACAGGTGGTGAGGAATAATAGAAGTTACTATACCTTTTAATGTTTTGTTAATATTGAAAGGAATACTTTAGAATAGGACCAATTTTAGGAATAATTGAAACTTATCAATTTTTTTTCTACACGAATAATTTTTCTCTAACTTAATATTGAACATAGTGTTAACGAATTTTTCAGTTTCTTTTTTATTATATAATATTTTTTATTAAGTGTTGAACCTCATGATTTGAGAAAATCCTCAACGCTGATTTAGTTGGCAGAGGCAATTTAATTATTGGGACAATTTTTATGCATAAGAAAAGTTTTTTTATTTTCAACTTTATACAACTTATTGAAGCTAACTAAGATACATGCATTTACATTGAATTTCCATCTCCCTAACTAAACTAAAGGCAAATAGATATTATTATTGTAGCAAAATTAGCGTTAATAGATTATTAATTAATCATTGATTAATATTCTGAATATTAATCGATACTTCTCTCTCGTTGTTAATAACCTGAATAATGAATTTGCAGTAAACTGAGTAAACTAATATTAGAGTTTAATCATCATCTATTTCCATATTAGTCGATAGTTGCTAATAGTGCTAAAATTTGGTATTCAATTTTTTTTATAAATCCGGCTCTTTCGAACTTGAATTTGACCACTCCTGCTCTTTATTACGGTTCGTTAGTTCTCAATAGAGTACTTCACAAAACTGTGAATAGGGAGGCTTTTTCTTCCAAATAGTTGCCAATTGAAAGACAAGCCAAAAACTGATGGATTTGGTTCTTTCTCCAATGGACGTCTCTTACATGAAACAAATAATTGGCTGACCTAAAAGAAATTGATTCAATAGACTTTTAGAAATATTTTTTTCAAAAGTATTCTAACTGAAGTTAAACTAATATTTCTAATTATTTTTCTATTCATTAATGTTTTTATCATGACTTGTTGAAAAAACATACAACAAACTTTGCATAAATTAATGTCTTACGTCGTCCTATTTAAATAATAAAATGCATATGTGAATAGTATCGTAGATTGCACATGAAAAAATACTTTAAAATAGGCCATCAACTTAATGAAGCTTCTTAGATTATAATTCTTATTTATTTCTAAGAATATATATAAGGAAAAATTATACAAACGTTGCATAAATTACTGTCCACCTCCCTCTTTTGTCAAAACGCTAATTACGTTATGCTATAGCATCATATTTCAATATTTCTTTTTTTCAATTGAATTCATTACAAATCACGGAATACATAACTAATGTCCAGGAAAAAATTAATGAATCGTCGAGGAACAAAACAATTCAGTTCGTGGCATTTATCCATTAGTGTACGCCAGTCGGATGTAGATTGTAATAACAAGAATATAACGTAAGGTGTAATTTAGGACCAGGAAAAAATAGGTGAAATCTAGATTTTATCTTTAGACCGCTTGTGTTTTATCTGTGCTTTATTGTATTTTTATTTCCGTACTACAGTGCGCACATGGACTAATGACATTTTGGAAATAAAGGTACTAATTGATTACGAGCTGGGAAATGGTTCACTGAAATGTACTAATTAGTCATCGAAACTCGTATAATTTGTAATAAGTAATAATGATACATTATTTATTTTTTACATTATTATTATTATTATTTTTTAAATTAATCGTGTGCTCAGAGAACATAGTTTTATATTGTTTAGGTTTTTCTGATTTATAAAGATATTAATTTATTCTTTTGTTAATTTATTTGAAGCTGTCACAGATTTTCTTTAATAACTTCAAAAGTCATTTATCGATTTTACCGATACAAATAACAGAGTCATAACTCAAAAAACCAAAAGCTTCTGGTCGGGGGTATTTGAAATTAGCATAATGAACCCTAATGTGTACATTTACACTAATTCGTTACTTTGTATGCGGATTAGATGCGATGCTCGTCCTATCGTTATTACGCCGATATCGCAATCTGCGGTTAACGGGCAACGAGAGCAACAAAAAAATAAAACGGCGGTAAAAGCTCGAAAAAGCTCATCGGTACACCAATTAGTATGCGCGCGATAACGATCGGTAAAGCTTTTGGAGAAATTAGTATGAACTTTCACTTTATACGGGAATAGGCGCACGAGGGGGAGAAACGGGAATCATTATTTCAATTTCTAACTTGTTCACTTGTAAAGGAGGAGCTGACGAATTATTTATGAAAATACTTCATTTTTAACTTATAGGTTATGATATTTATCACTATGATGACTTAAAGCTCAATAAAGCACAACTGTGATTTTGAGACATGTTGGTATGAAAGTCCACTCGCTTTTAAACCAGAGTGTACGATCTCAAATAGATCTATAAATCCATCTTTATATTATTTTACTTGGGGCTAACGATTTGTTGCTTACAAGTACAATTAGCGAGTCAATTATCAATTTTAAAAATCCCCTGAAAAAATCTTCTGTAATTCTTCCCAAAGCGTTCATTATACCATCAGCAACGAGCTCTTCTTGCTAATGAAGAAATTCCCGAAGGGCTCGAAGGATCCTTAATCCTTTCAGTGGGACTCTTCGTTCCGTATAAAGGAAATTGCTCACGATTTTACAGAAGTAGACTAGAGACGATAGCTTGATCGAAACACACTCCTGATTTTGCTTTGCCTTTGAATTGAGACGGCACTTACTTACGTGCCTACGTGCCAGTTGTTCGGTAATTGATTCACGTATGCGCTTCGGCAATATGTTCCACATGTGATTTATGTAACACACACACACACACGCACACACACACACATATATATATACATATATATATAATATGAAAAAAAAACACAAACAAATTTACGTTCCAAATTTTTTCAGATCAACATTGTTTTCCCGTCAGAAAACCAATTACAAAATTTAAATTTTACCTACTATACTTTTAAGATCATCATTTTTTTCCGTATATAAAATGATAGGACGATCAATAATACTTTTTTTTAAATTAATCCTGTGCTCAGAGAACATGGTTTTATATTGTTTAGGTTTTTCAGGTACCTTGATATTTACTGAAAAAAGAAAAAGAAAACCAATTTGAAAAACCGATAAAGTTTTATCAGGCAGGTTGGAAATATAATCACTAAATTTATTTATATACTCTATCCTGATTTGAATTATATTATTACTGGCAGAATGAAAGATGTAAGAAAAATAATTGATGTATTTGCCAGACATAGTTGCAT
Organism: Ctenocephalides felis; assembly: GCF_003426905.1. Lineage (NCBI taxonomy): Eukaryota > Metazoa > Arthropoda > Insecta > Siphonaptera > Pulicidae > Ctenocephalides > Ctenocephalides felis. The sequence continues at coordinate 7,512,581 of NW_020539724.1, read as the reverse complement.
GAGTGCATATAAGCATAACAAAATCCATGTCTGATTTGAAAATTTTATGTCTAATTTGTATAAATCCATTACAATTTTTTTCCAAAAAACATAGCAGTGATTATTAAGTAGACTAATAAAATAATGCACAAACATTCCTTACGTACAAAATATTTTTTTCAAGACAATATATACCCTAGTGTTACAGATAAGATATACCAATTAAATATTTCCTCCGAACGACTTATAACTTATATTTCTGGCAATAGATTATATAATTCATTTAATACCATTCAATTATAATTATAATATCCCACTCGGCAGAAAGCTCGACTTGGAGCAAAGATAACGCACACAAACTGTAGCGTGCGTCCTCAATTTGCATATTAACGAATTGCAATGTCTCAATTTCTTAAGGATTTACTATCCGCGAATCCAATTTACTTTATGCACTCATGCATTTATGCGAGGAAAGGTTAGATGGGTTATCAGCTGAGACTGCTGGATTTATGGAAATAAATGTTTATTTATTCAATGTGCAAATGAATGGACGCAAAGGGCAAAGGATAGTATGGATGGACACAGTTAAGTTCTGATATGCTTGTGTAATATTATATATTACTGGATAAAAAGTTTTCAAAAATATTGTGAGATGACAAGAAACCAGTTGCATTTATAAACGTACTCCACAAGGAGAACCAGCACGTTGCTCGTCTAGGATTTTGATGAAATTTGGCATAATGCTTGATTTCAAGTCCAAAATAATTGTAGGTCTACTACTTAGGTGATATCATAAAAAATCGTAATATTACCCAAAATACTGGTCGTCTTCACAAGACAGTTCGTAATTTATATGGAAAAAAGACTGGTCAAAAGCTGATCCATCATAAATCTACAGATCATATATAAGAAACCAAGTCATCCGTAATCTTGTGATACTTTTTGTGATTTATTTATACTAAATATTTCTATTACTTTTGTGTCAATATTTTCTCATTATATTCCTCTATTCCAAGGTAAAACTTGTGCAGAATTTACACAGCAATGAACTCGAAGTAATTAGAAATAGTCGGAGGAGGAGTGTGAGTTCCCGGAGAACCCGGAGTACCCCGGAGTTCTGTGTTTTGCGTTATCAGATAACAGCGATCTTACGAAACTCTTTATTTATAGCTTCATTTGCATGCTTTCCTGTGCTAATTAGTCGCACGGCTGCCGTTTCTGTACTCATGTATATAATCCTAACTCACATGTAAATAATCTTTACGTGGAATTTGATACAAAATTGTGAATATTTATATAAGCTGGTAAATGTGAAGGTGGAAAGGTTTTTCAATTACCTTAGTATAGTTTAATTATATCAATTACATTTCGTTAAATAGATTTTTTGTAACTAAGATCTAGGAACTGAAAATATTACACGTGATGAAAAAAACATAATTTTTAAATAATTGGTAAATTTCAGTATAGGTTATTGAAAAAATTGGAACTTTTGAATTGTAAAGATAAGTTCAGGACAACGTCTGTCGGGTCATCTAGTTATTAATAAAGTCATGTATGAAACTGTGCATTACTCTGAGAGCTCTGTACAACTTTTTTACCTGATTATCAAAATTGTATCACTTGAAAATTCCCTCGGCCAGGTGTATCGTTGTCGTTGAATAATAAATATTATCTCGTTTGCCATTTGTAGTTCTATAAGCCATAAATGGTCCCGGCGTTGTTATTCAAAGTGCAGCCGTGCATTATTTAACATATAACGTAAACATTTAGAATTTATGCCAAATTCCCTTTGTGGAATGTACTCCTGGTTTTGCATCTCGTCTGTTGATATAACGCCTGAAATGTTTACTACACCTGCACTGTTTGTTTTGCATTAGTTTATTATTAGATGAGGATTTATGTAGAAATTCCTATAAAATATTTGCTCTGTAATACGAGTAATATTTTAAGTAGAAATAGATATGGTGATTGGATGTTGTTTAATTGATTCGTTCGTTTGTGTTTTGTGTGGATGGGTTGATTGAGAATTCCTTCTGCAAACTGTTATAGAGAAAATCTTTCATTATTCGTTTGTTTTCAATGAGCTTCATAGTATCTGTGTATATAAAGGATGATAGTACTAGTGTCCAAACTAGTATAATTAATGAATTATGAATATATTTAATATTTTGAATTAGACTGTAATTATGATTAAAATCATATGTAGTATCCACTTCACATTGTATCAATTAGCGATATTTTCAAAATATGCAATTGCATTTATTCAGTTGTTAAAAATATCTATAATATTTCGATTTCACATATTTCACATTGCACATCTATTCCCCTGGCGCCCGATTACAACCAGCCAGTGATATAAAAATAATATTGGAAGCATAACAACAAAACAAAAAAAATGAAAACGAAAATTGCAAAAACAAAAGCTGTACAAAAACTGTGCAATAAATGCATTGCATGCGAATAAAACGGACTCGAACGGCTCTTGGTTAATCCGGTGATTCATGAGCATTTCGTTTTGTATGAAAATGATGCATCAACCGATATGAATAAAATTCTATGGAAAAAGTCCACGGTATTTCATTTAATCGGGGTTAAATGGATAAATTTTATCGACCAGTAGCTCGATACAGATGCGATGTGTCAATCTAGAATAAAATTGTAATTGAACACTTTGTCGAAGCAAGGAATTCATATTGTAAGAGTATATCTGCACAAATTATTTGATGGAGTACAACCATAAACTGCTAGTTCTCATGTTTTCTATTTTATAAATTAAATAATATCATAAATATCAAATTGTTTTATTCGGTAGTTTTTGAGATATGCGAGATTACATTCTGACCTGAAACTAGCCTAGTTTTAGGTTAAAAAACACTTTTGGCCTACCGAATGTTCAAACAGATGCACCATGGTATCTGCTCAAAAGCGGATCTTGAAAATTTGTTGAAACTTGGCACACATTGTTATTATATTTTACCAAGTTTGCAACAAAAATTTCAAATTTGTTCATTCTATAGTTTTCGAGATATGGGAGATTTCACTCTGACCTGAAACTAGCCTAGTTTAAGGTTGAGAACACGTTCGGCCTACCAAATGTTTAACCATGGTATCTTCTCAAAAGCGGATATTGCAAATTTAATGAAACATGAAACACATTGTTATTATTCTTTAACATTTTTGACAAAAAATTGAAATTGGTTCATTCTATAATTTTCGAAATATGCGAGCTTAAACTCTGACCTGAAACTAGCCTAGTTTTAGGTTGAGAACACGTTCGGCCTACCGAATGTTTAACCATAGTATCTTCTCAAAAGCGGATCTTACAAATTTAATGAAATTTGGCACACATTGTTATTATACTTTATCAAGTTTGTGACAAAAATTTCAAATTGGTTCATTCCATGGTTTTTGAGATACGCGAGATAACACTCTGACCTGAAACTAGCCTAGTTTTAGGTTGAGAGCACATCTGGCCTAAGTGCACCATGGTATCTTCTCGAAAGCGGATTATGCAAATTCAATGAAACTTGGCACACATTGTTATTATATTTTACCAAGTTGGTGACACACAATTTCAAATCAGTAAATTCTATAGTTTTCGAGATATGCAAGATTACACTCTGACCTGAAACTAGCCTAGTTTTTGGTTGAAAGCACGTCTGGCCTACCAAATGTTTAACCATGGTATCTTCTCAAAAGCGCATCTTGCGAATTTAATAAAACTTGGCACACATTATTATTATACTTTACCAAGTTTGTAACAAAAATACTATTTCTTGCAATTGCAATTGCAGTTGCAGCCCGTCTATTACCTCAGCCTGCACACCAGGGTGACGTTTCCATCCGTCGGCCGAGCCGTGTTTTGCGACCCAGTTGCACGAGATGTGTAGCCATTTCAATTTGTTTTTCTAACGGGCCAATTAATAAACTTCTAAACGCTTTAGAGAGAACGGTGCCCTCAACGTTGATTTATTTCACTTGTTTCAAAAGCTTAAATCTGTTCCTGGCTGGTTCGTATTTGTTTTCGAGCATGATTAACATTTTGTATGCAAAGTGTTCCGAAAATGTACATGGAACTATTTAAAGTTGAAAGATACGGTGTGCGAATGGATTTAATGAAATATATATGTACATTAGGGTGGTCCTTAATATGGAAATTTTCGAATTTCCTTGCTCCCAAGTGCTGAAATGGTTCCAAATTTCATGCTATTTCCATACAAAACTTTGATTGAATTGTGCTCTATCTAAAAGACAATATTAAGAGCTAAAAGATTGTTTTTTATCAATTTGGAACCATTTGAGCCCTTGGGAGTGAGGAAATTCGAAAATGTTCATATTAAGGACAGCAAGCAATTTTGGTATCTTCACATCAGCATATTTTTTGATATTTCAATTTCTTGCATCGATGTTTTACCTATATTTTTTTGCTTCGGTCAATCCTATCGCGACCATAAAAAGTTTTCCCAGTAGTGGTCGACTGGCATACATAGCAAAGCATAATGTACACAAAAGCGAATCAGATAAGAAGTGCTGGCTTGTAAGGACTCGAGACCCATTATTCGAAAAGCAGATCTCTGAGTAGCTACTGGAGAAATCTCTCTCGATTTCGTTTCCGCGCTTACTTCCTTTAAGATGTTTCCTTTTCTTACAGTACAAACGTCGACTTCGTTTCGTTTAACCCTGTTGTGAGGGAAATTTTCCACTTTGGTTCTAGACTT
>NW_020539724.1:7472631-7506884 GCF_003426905.1 Ctenocephalides felis | reverse complement strand
GCGTAAGGATCACACGCGATTGAAGTAAAACTTATTTGTTACTGTACAAAGTAGCAAATTTAAGTTAAGTAAAAAATAAATACACCATATAACAATTTTGAATAATGTTTATTAGTAATATAGTAACACGCGTGATGCACACATTTATAGTGTCAACAATAATACACATTTATATAATGATAAATTAAAAATTGTATATTTATAATAGCATTAAAAATATGTATAACATTTAAATAATGTAATTAAAGTCATACTTCAAATATGACATGATCGGTTTGTCATTGTAATTAGCATTTAGGATTTGGACCTTCATTGCTGATTAATAACTTCTATAATATTCGTTCACATAGTGGATTACGTTAAACAACACCTAAACAAATATTGTTTTTGCAACTTCACTCATCATGTAATTGTGTCTGAAAAAACTTGATGTAATTAAAATTAAACATACATTCATTGATTGCTTGTATTTTTTTTCTTTTTTGCTGACGGATATAATCTCATTCTTTGAACACTGTAGTATCTGTCTTGCATACAATAATACAGAAATAATTTCTAATCAATAAACTTACTAATCATTAATCTTCTTAATTAATATTTTCAAGGAACTGGGAAATTATTATTCTGATTCTGGCATTTTCATTAAATCAAAATTTGTACTACGATGTAAATTTAAAATCTTTATATATCTATGCGATTTACTTGTTGATATCGCATACTACGTTGACGCCGGTACGCATACAACGACAGATCTCTATTCACATACGCGACGACTAATCACAATCGACCCGTATAGAAATGATATCATCGAAAGGCGAATGACGAATCTTTGGCACTCGACTCTATCTTATCTGCCGTAACGCACTTCCGTTGTCTTTGTACGGATTTACACTCTGGTCGCGCCTAAAGAAATTTACTTCAAAAACAATTTCCACAATTGTGTGAACTGATTATTGATGAATTTGGTAGTAGTAATTAATAATAAATAAATATTAGATGGTAGTAAAAACTATGAATACTACTACCATAAAACCCTATCCCCAGCTCTCCAGCTATCATTTTAATACCATTCTTTATCGTGCAAACAATACGATATACGTCTCGAGCGTTTCACTCTTTACTCGGCGCGTAGTGCAAATACGTACACGGGGCGGCTTGGGAGGCCTAGCGGATGTCTAATACAAATAACGAACGAAGGTCGACGCTCATGCGAACGCCGTTGTATCGTTCAAGTTTCGAGTGATCAAAGTAACTCCAACTGAAAATTTTCGCTTTTCCCCATTTCCTCGTCGGCGGCGACGCCACAGGCCATTAGAAAAAAAGGCTTTTTTCAGTATTAGGAACGGTCGGGTTACAGATTTTACACTAGAATATTTATACATACACATATATAAAATACACACACAAACACACATGTATATATATATATATATATATATATATAATATATTGAGGATTTTTGTTCGACGTTGAAACATATTGAAATCAATAAAACAGCCAATGCGTCGAATGGAAAAAGTTTATTTAATTTTTATACGTTTCGAGACTAGATGTGTCTCATCATTCAGCAGATCAGGAAAAAAATACACTTTACTATCACATTTTTCAACACAACAATCACATGCTGCTACTGCAGGAAAACAAAAATAATTTAAGAAAAGACCGAAAAAAGTAAATGTAAAAATGTATAAAACACATAATTATTTGTTTCTAAAAAGAAAGCATAAACACAGTCGCTGACGAGCGACACGAAGTTCTTGTTAAAACCAAATAATTATGTGTTTTATACATTTTTACACTTACCTTTTTTGGTCTTTTCTAAAACATATTTTACAAATAATTATGTTTTATCTGCTTGAAATCTACATAGAATCAAGTCACATTCCACATAGAATTTGGAGATTTTAGTGAGATTTTAGTTTTAATCAAGCCATAATTAAGATATAAACAAGTCAGAATTTAGTTAGAATCTATTCGAAATCAAGTCATAATCTAGATAGAATCAAGGTAGAAACAAGTTTTCAAAATCAGCAGTATAACATTTTTTTTGCGAAAACGAAAAGACACCACGTCAATATAATTATTTAGTGTAGTGCTTATTTAGTGCTTATTTAGTGTAGAATTTTTATTTTTTTTTCATCAACTTAAACTGCCTGGAAGGCATTCATTATATTGTGAAAATTCGAAAATAATATTTAAAAAAAACTACTCATTGTAGTATAAGTTCAGAAAAATAAAATTCTTATATTTCCATATGTACCCATGAGATCTCTTACTACAGAGATCATGTTTACATACAATTAATAGTGACCTAACTTATGTAACAGGAATAAGTCTTTTCCTGTCGTGACAAATCTTTCCTAAATCCTCACGTTTTGGTCCAAATCGATGTTTGTTCCTTCATTATTTCTCTAACTGTTACATTTGCTAGGGATCGTATGTAACATAAGTTCTTATTGAGAAAGTACTTTACGATACACTTGCGTCCATATAAATCCCAAAGAAATAGGACGGGAACTTTCACCCTCTAATAGGGGATATATATATATATATATATATATATATATATATTACGTTCGTTTATTGAGAGTAACAATATTCGAAATAAATTTAATGGAAGATTATATTTCATACGTGGTTTTGATGTTAAGAATGAAACGTCGCAATGAATTACTCCATAAATCATCGCAGATGTTATTGCTATATATAAATTCCAAAGCAGCAAATATTAGTATCATGTTATATAAAATATACTTTTATAAATTACTATTGTATTTATAAAAGTGCTCTGGAAAGTTGGTAACTAAATACTAATAGAAACTGTACTTTTTCACAATATTTTTTATGCATTTATGGTTTATTCAATATCTATTTTTTATGCCTCTAAGTGGTAAGGATACAGTGATAGGTCACACTTAATTTCTAGTTTCATTATTTGGAAAAATTTCTTATATTTCATAATATTTAAAATTTGTTTCGTTATAGTTATTTCAAAATAATAAACGATTGCTGATTTGACTAGTATATATATATATATATATATATATATATATATATATATATATATTAATTTGGAAATATGAACAAACAACACGCTTTTTTGCACTAATTTATTAAAAAATAATTTTCACAAACGTTTCGAGACTAGGTTTGTCTCATCATCAGTGTGTTATATGTTATAAATTTAAAATTTAAATATGGAAACTAAATTAGCATAATGTGTTATCCGTTACAAGTCGTTCGATATACTGTCTTCTGCCCCACCAACAATTGTCGGTGTCCGAATTCTCTATTCAATTTCAAGTGGTTTTCAAGTGGTTAGTCACGCAATATCAGATAGAAAAGGAAGAAAAAAAAGAGTGTTTGTTCATATTTCCAAATTATATCTATTATCCACTCAGAATATATATATATATATATATGTGTGTGTGTGTATGTATGTATGTATATTATTTGCACCAAACTAACCAAAATTTTTATTACCCAAAGTTCAGATATTAAGCAGCTTATGCCAGTGAAATTATTCAAACGTATATTTTCTACAAGGGGAATTTTCTATACAATAGTTATTATTGGAAAACTATTCATGAATATATAGATTACGTAATCTTTCATCTCAAAAGACTATCAATAAAGTATCATAACGTTCCCAATGCTGATTTATGACAAAGATTAAGTCGCTTTTAGATTATTCATATACTATCCTTGGAAAGCACTAAGGATATTAGAAATAAAATATAGCACTTTGTGTTATTATGAACCATCAATTTTTTAGTATGCTTGATGGATATACAATATAACTACAAAAATATTATAAATATTTTTTATGTGCACTTGTTATTCATATTAAATACAATTTTGCTCAATTTCAATTAAAGAATCAATATACTTTATACAGAAAATCCAACTAATTCGTTCGGTTAATTGGCCTATTATCGCCCAAAGTCTCAAATTTAACACCATATACATATAATAGTAGGGGTTTGTCAGATTATTATAATAAATGATCAGTATTATGTAACAAAATCAATACACGGACAACATATATGCGTGACATGTAGTTTGTTGAACATGAAACCTTTTTATTACGATATTTATATAACATGGAATCATTGAATTGACACTCACTATATTATTAGGGCCAAATATGGTAATATAAACACACACATATATATAATATATATATATATATATTTATATATATATATATATATATATATATATTAATTCGGAAATATAAACAAACAACACTCTTTTTGCACTAATTTTTTAAGTAATAATTTTCACAAACGTTTCGAGATTAGGTTTGTCTCATCATCAGTATCTTATAATTTAAAATATGGAAACCTAAATTAGCATTTTGTGTTATCCATTACAAGTCGCTCGATATACTGTCCTCTGCCACACCAACGGTCGTCGGTGTCCGCATTCTCTAACCACTTGAAAACCTCTTGAAATGAATAGTCACGCAATCAGATAGGAAAGGAAGGATTATCATTACAAACGTCCGAGGCTCGGTATATATTTCATCATCAGTGTAATATATTCTATATTTAATCACTAAAATATGGACAAGAACGTCCGTTTATCCTATGCACGTAGTCATTTGTTCGGTGTTTTATGATTACATAAAGTTTTACATTGTATTATCAAGATAGAAGATGATGTAATATATTGCTGTTGAACAAATAAAAAATATTGATATACTCAGAATAAAACAAAAATTCACTAGTGAAAATCTATCACATTCTTCTTATTGTCTTAATGTATTTGCATGAAACTGTTCTTATACGAGTCCACCTATTCATTTAATACCATCCATTATAAAAATGTTTATTCATAATTTCACAATGTTTAAATAGGCAATAATTTGCCTACCAATATTTTGTTTTTTGTTGTTTTTTATTATTTTATTTGCCATCATTGCCATTAACTGGCATCGTATACCATTTAACGTCGAAACAATTTTAATCTATTTTCATGTCGAGGCGTTTGAGTGTTGAGCAAACACAACGAGAATTGTTCCGACAAGGAATTTTTTTACATTGTTCGATGTGTTATTTCCAATTGCTTTTATTTTCTTTATTTTCTTTGGGGGCTCGATCTTGTCTCTCGATTCAATATTGAATTATACATAATGCGCCGAAGTAAGTCCCATCTCGCGAGCCGGAACGAGCTATAGACCCGGCACGATGCGAACTTCGCAGTATAAATAACGAGAAATGGAAACGAATGCTCAAATTTCTACTGTTGGAAAGGAAGATTATAGATTTTTGTGTCGTTAAGTGATAAAGAATTATTGGCTTTAAGTTCTTTGGGAACATCAGCGGTAGTAAAATTTTAAAGTAAATTTAAGCGGTATTCATACACACAATATGCAACTTTAATCGGTTATTTTGTTTATTGTAATAGCACTATTGTTAAAATTGGTAAAAAAGGTTTGAGAAAGAAAGAATTGAGCAAGGTAGATTTGAGCTAGCAGACTTGAGCAAGCGCGAGTGATTTGGGCAAGATTCTAGCAAGAATTTAGAAAGAATTCAATAACTATACAAGATTTTAAGAAGATTCTATCAAGATTCTAGCAAGCTATAATCAAGTGGAAATCAAGTTAGAATCTTGTCGAAGGTGCGCCATTTATATGTGGTCAATGAAAATTTTGAATAACTTGAACAATTGTTAATGAATTTTGCCAAACTCTTTTTTATTATCAAATTACCTGGAAAAAAATTATGGCTTTAAATTCTAAAGTTATTCAATATATCAGTATTCAATATTTTTATATATTTTTAAGCCTATTTTCATTCTTGAAATTTTGCTTGTTTTCTTTTTTGGATTTGGGATGATTTTAAAAATATTTTTTAAATATAATATAATAGATTTTTGTTAAATCAAGTTGGATTTATGTTAGTATCTATTTAAACCTAATATTAATGTAGTTCAAATCTATGAAGGCGTATTAAGATTCTAATATGAATCTAAATATAATCAAGCCAGTTGGAGTCTAGACAGAATCACATAGACTCTACTTAGAACCCGATAAAAAATTTACAATTTTTAACTTCCCGTAGGGCAACTTACAGTAATCGCAAAAAAATCGAAAATAAAATTTTTTATATATCTTTACGTTTCAGCACCTTCTAAACGTTTTGGCATACCTTAGAAAAAATGGATGTATGTGTATGTGTATCAGTGTATGTGTGTGCGTGTGTGTGTGTGTGCGGATACAAATTTTCATCGACGATTTCGGGAACACGGTTCAACCAACTTTGATTATTCAATTAACATTCGATTGCGCTTGATAAGGAAACGTGCTGATTAGTTTCTGACATGGGCAGGTGTAGCCGTTCCGAAGATATGGGGCAAAAAATGTCAAAAATGGTAACTCAGTTTTTAAGAGAACAGAGTGTCCGATTTTAATAATTCAAAAAACATTGTGCTTGTATTGACAAGATGACTTTTCATGAAGGCAGGTCTAGCGGTTTTGGAGATCCTGTGGAAAAAGTAAAAAAAATGCCATTTGGCGGTCAAAATAATCATTAGACATATGAACATCAAATTATCAGATATTTGATAGAGAAATCTCTATCTCTATAATAAGTTTAAATTTTGTTTACATTCCTATAGGTTCTGTATCAATGTTTATCGTCTCTATGCAGTTAAAGCAGTACTATTGCTTTGAAAAAAAGTTCAAAATTTCCAAAATATTTCAAAATAAAGAAAACATTTTTTTTCAAGTTTTTTTTTCTAAAAAAGTAAGTTTTTGTATTAAGTTTTTAGTAATTTTGTAAAAATTTATAGTTTCTCAAAAATCTAATTTTTTCAAAGTAAAATTTTTTGAAAGATGTTAATCTTTTAAAAAAAAATATTGGTACGGAAAGTTCCAGCAATTTGCCTCAAGGCACGATGCCATGCGCCCCACTAGTTTTTCAATTAATTATGAAGAATGAGGAATAGAATTTCATACAAGGCTCAAAAGCGAAAAGTATAAGATCGAAAAATATAATAAAACAACGTAGATTAAAAAAATATTATATATATATATATATATATATATATATATATATATAAGAAAAATAAAGTTTTTTACTAAAAGTCCTCAGCAATGTAATCAATTAAAACAATGATATATATGTAAGAGATAGTGTAGATATTATGTAATTTAGTATATGGCTAATGTACCAGTTTATAAAGCCAATAAAATAATAAAAAAAAAATGTAATCAATTCAACCCTTTTCAATTCTACTCATAACTAGAATTGCCATTATTAGTAAACATAAAAAGATGCTATTTAATTTGTCTATTTCGCAGAAGGGTTGCCTCTATTTCAATTTCCACCATGGGTTTATTTCAGTTAAGTCGTTCTGTATACAATTCAATCTCTTTCATAATATGACACCCTTAGCGCTAGATTTTGTCAATGTTTGCAAAAGCGATAACATAGCTGTATCAACAGCAAAACGCCTACATGATCGCTCATGGCGAAACTGAAATGTTTTTTTAATAATACGATATGAAAACCCTCTTAAATCTACACCTAACTGTTTGTAAAGGATTTGGGTAATTAATATTCAAGGTAATAATTTATTTTTGGAGTTTATATTTTATCAATTGAAATACATCTATCACTACTGCTTCACATCAAGCTGCCAGAGACAAAATCCTTGTAGTTGCTTGACCAACTTTTTTGCCATAAAACCATGGAGAAATTTAAAAATGACAAATTTGCAATAAACATACCCAGTTTTATTCGTTAATAAATTGTTTTAAAATAATCAATTCGATTGTAAAATTGATGAAAATTTGGAGAAATCGTTCCAGTATACAATTATCTATTCAATCTAATATTGGTTGATGATAGTTCATAATTTTTTTTGCAAGTTTGCAGTAGATGATGTATGATTATGATGTGAGAGACAACTAATACCCATGTTTTTTGCAAACTGATGCATATTCCTCGAGTACTAATATAAGCATCTTTTTATAGCTAAAGTGGTATACCAAAAAAATATATCAGGATTAAATTAATTTTTATATTTTCGTTCCATAATCCGTGCTTTAAATGCTAATCAACTCTAACCGCATAGCTAAGCTCTTTTGTGATAAATTCCAATTATTATCTTACAGTATTATTCGGATAAAATTTTAAATTACAATGCAAACACTTCCATATTTTGACTTTTTATGATATTATATACACATTTTGACAATGTAGAATTAGCTTAACAATATATGTTTAAATATTTACTAGTTAAACTCAGGCTGCAAAAGTCTATTTTTTCTCAAAAAGGGAATAAACAATATTGTCCAAGGACATATATTGTAATAATAGCATCTAACCAATGTCAGAATCGGAGAATCTTGAATACATATCAAATTTTTAAATAAAAAAATGTATTAATCCCTACTAAAAATCTATAATTACCGAAAACGCATAAACCCCTAATATTATCTGTTTTAAAACTTCTTTGCCTTCCTGGAAACTGCCGCGAGACAAAAATATTATACCTATAAATGTGTATATTAAAATTCACCCTCGCGAGGAATAAATCTTCTCGGGCGCATAGTATAAGAAAATTAATGTCATATGAAAATATGCAATATATATAACAAGGTACTAGTAAAAGTGCGTGGAAAGACATATGAATTATTAGAAATTCGCTCTGTATGTTAATTCAGCCTTAAGCGTTTTATTACAGGCCGAGGCGGTACGGATTCTATTATTAAATCACTAAATTAGCCAACCGCGAAGATAACGATAATTATATAATTTGGATTATGCCAGCCGAGAGCATTTGGAAGCTGTGAGATGAATTGTGATGATATAATATACATATTGGTATAACAGGTGAATCACCATTCGATTGGTCTAATGGTAGATAGTATTGAAAAATTTTGGACTTCATTTTAGTCCTAACATTATATTTCTCAATTCACCACATATTGCAAGATCTGCAATATTTTATGCAGATGAAATTCACGAATTATCATTTTCAATAAATAGTAATATGTTTAATTTTTGGAATCCGGTCAGTAAAATCGCCAACCCTTACCACGCCAACCCTTACCACGTCCTCATTTCTCTGTTGTCATTTCTTACCCGGTCTCATAATGAGGTTTTTTCTATCGATTTTTATGACAATTTATCTAGCAATTCATAAACCGTCATTCGAATGATAAATGAATGCCTGGAGGAGGATTAATCCAAGGAAAATATATAAAAAAAGCAATCCCTTAATGAGGTCGATGCAATTATTGTATATCTTTGACATTGACAAAGTCGCTTCCTCGGGTTTTTTTTAAAGTAAACGGGAGTGGTTTTATTTCAATAATGTTATAGGTTTTTATGCTCTCAATTTGTTATGTATTTTATGAATGAAAGGACGACATACCGTGGTTATTTATGTCGTAATTGGCTTTATTTCTTTGAAAATTTGTTTTTGATCTGTGCAGGTAATTCGTCCAATTACGAATTAGGTTAGCGTGATGGAAATTCAAGGAAGAGAATTATAAGGATATTACACTGGGATATATATTAATACACATACATACAGAATCACCAGTGCTAATACTAGATCTATCACTACCCTGATGAATCTAGTATTAGCACTTTATCCTTCACTCAAAAATTTCTTCATTTGATTTCACTCTAAGTTCTAAAAGCAATATAAAGTAGGATTAGGGTGTCTTACTACACTTTATCGTTCAAATATTTTCTTTCATGTACTATCGGGTATTAGATCGAATTGCCTATTCGAAGGGTGTTTTAGACCCTCCACCTAGGTATCTTTGATTATGGATTACAATTTCGTTTATCTTTGGGTCTTTGTGAAAATGTTCGATGAAGACAGGCTATTATTTTGAAATTCGCGCGTGTGCACGGATTTAACAAATATTTACTTATTGCGTACACACAAAGTAGTAATAAGGAGATGCGTATTTTAAAGACTATATATATATATATATATATATATATATATATATATATATATTCAATTTAAGTTCGCATTCTGAAAGAAAGCATGAATTATTTATACAATTTTGGGGTTCAAAAGGCAATACGATAGAGTTGAGCGATACTGGCAATTTTCTATTCGGGTGAAAAATGTTTTATACATTTTTCCCAATGAGAATACTGTATACATTTTCATGAATTTGTGTTCGATTTCACGAATAAACAGTGCCATCGACAATTCAGCATCTATTAAAATTTGAGAAAATGGATAATTAAATAGTTAAAATAATATAGTATCTAAAATTAAATTTTTGAAGTATAATATTTTCTGCATCATTTTTTTAGAGCTGGCATTCGAGCGGTTCAATTGCTGTAACATTAATAAATTTGAGATTTAGACACAAGTTTGATACGACATTTATCATTTCAATTAATGTATCATTTTCATTTTTTAAGTTTCATTTTACATCGTCATTGAATTTGTACTCTTTAATTGCTATTGATAATGCATTCTTTTATACCAATGATTTTTCATTATTTGCACTAGTTATTATACAAAGTTTGATAACAAAATATTTACCTTTAATTGTATAACAAAACTTTGGTTTGAAATAAACAAAACTAAAATGTAAAATAAACCACACAAAGCTCGAACTAATCAATATTGACTATATACAAAAAACAATGTTGGCGGTTTCATATAAATATGATACGTATCGTTTCATTTCAATTGTTTAAATTTGCGTTCTGATGAATTTCACTTTGAAATTACTAATTTCCATCGATAAATTCGATATGGTTTATGAAAATGAAAATTACAATAATAATCATTGTAATAGATGATATGGTATTTTTGGTAAAATCACCTTTGAACTTAGTAAAATTTCAGCAACAATCAGGCACGATTTTTGTAACATTTTAGAAATATTTAGGAAATATTTTAGTAAGAATTTACTTACAAATCGATAAGTTCAATAAAATTGTAATTATAATCAAGTCAGAATAAAGTTGGATTCGAGTTGGTACCTAGTTGGAATCAAGCTAGGCAAGTTACGAAAAATTATCTCCACACATACACACACACCTCAATTTTTAAACGTGAAAATGTGCAAAAAAATTATTTTTGATTTTTGGATCATTACTATAACTTACCCTACGAAAGTTAAAAATAGAACTCTCATAACAAATTTTCTAATAAGTCAGAAAATTGAATATTGAATGAACCAATGTCGCAATATCTATTTCTATTAGTTACATGTTATGAGTGTACTCAAATATTAAATATCATTTCGCATAACTCGATGCAATAAATATGTTCAAAATCAATTCCATACTAAACAATTCCGCACATCGTTTTAACAATTTCCACCTCGCGTTAAATCAATGTAGGAATCATTCGAAATTTGTCAACCGCTCTATTATGACATCGCTCGGTAGCATGATAATTCGGTATTTAGACTTCGCAGACACATACACATGCCCTAGTTCGGTATTTCATATAAATTAACACCACAATTAACAGCATAATATGTAAATATGTAATCAACCCCGTCCAGCCGAAGCCGAGGGCGACTGGCGTTTACTGGCAATATATTACCGACAATAATGCGGTTTTGTACACTGAACGTAAATACACATTTATGCAGACACATACAATGCACGCCATTTGGAAAAAATATACATCGCCGGACCGTGCTCTGAATGAGAGAAGTCGGGGGTGGAAATCAGAGAACATCAAAATAGGGTAGCTGGGATAAGGATCATATGTTAAATAATATTACGAGGTATATTATTTTTAATATCAACATTGGTAAATTTCTTAAATATCAACAATTGGCTGTTTTTGGTTAAGATCAGTTGGACTTTTTACTGCAATCCTACTGGTTTTTTGATATATTATACCTTGAATCCAACTTGATTATTATTTGATTTTGATTTGATTGCTACTAAAATATGAGTAAAATCTAGAGTTCAACGATATTTAGTTTTGCGTTGGAAAAATTAGTAATTACTCGTTTTCAAATAAGAGCATCCTTGAATTGTGTACTAAAATACAATCAATAAATCAAATTTGAACTATATTTAAGAAACTTCCATCAGTGTTATTTATTCCACATAAAATACATTTTACACCGACTTCTGAACTATCCCATAGCCGCAAGGGTTGCTCCATCGAGTCCTATTTGTTTTTTTGAACTTTTATGAGCGAAAATGACATGTCAAAGCGAAATCAGCCTGGACTGCCGGTTTGCCGATACAAACAAAGGTGTGGCTGGACGATAGGATACGACCAGCAAAAGCCGTCGACGTTAGCCATAAAAAGGCTGAAAATACTGTATGTATAATATAAAACAGTAGGTGACACAAACAGAAAAACCGACCTCGACGTTAAGCCTTTATAGTTTTCTTTTCCTATTATTTATAGTGGAGCTGATGATGGAAAATGTTTGAAAAGGGATTTTAATATTCAGAAGGAAGAAATTCTTTAGATTATGAGAAATATTTATAAATTCAAATGCGAGTTCTTGGAACTAGTGATAAGGTAGTGGGGCCAGAGGCTGGTGATAACAGACTTTTTTAAATTTAATATATCTCGAGATTCACTTGATTATATTTCTACAAAATAAATAAACACACACCGAAATTTTATGAAAGCTCAAATTTATATTACATGTCGGAAATCACTCACCTGCACAGTTTTGTTTATTGCATATATATATATATATATATATATATATATATATATATTAGGGTGGTCCTTAAAATGGTCATTTTCGAATTTCCTTGCTCCCAGGGGCTCAAATGGTTCCAAATAGATAAAAAACAATTCTCTGAAAATTTTAGCTCTTAATATTAACGTTTAGATAGAGCGCAATTCGATCAAAGTTTTGTATGGAATAGCATGGAAAAATTTTCAAAAATTTTAAAAATGTTTTTTAGATGTAATTTAGGGAACAAATGAATGAATAAACTCATTCATTTGTCGCTAAGTTATATCTAAAACATTTTTTTTAAATTTTCAAAAATTTTTCTATGCTCTTTCCATACAAACTTTGATTGAATTGCGCTCTATCTAAACGTTAATATTAAGAGCTAAAACTTTCAAAGAATTGTTTTTTATCAATTTGGAACCATTTGAGCCCCTGGGAGCAAGGAAATTCGAAAATGACCATTTTAAGGACCACCCTAATATATATATATATATATGTAGCGGGTTGCCAACACGCATAGCGGCTTGTCAACACGCATCACATGTCTCTGGACAGATTGGCCCATATAGTGACAGCACTGAGAAAAACAAAAGGAAATTCAAGTGTCAGATCGGACACGGTTTTGTTTCTCCCTAGTCGAACTTGCCAAAATATATAATTTTCAAAACCTTTCTTTTTCTATATAATAAGAAAATACCAATCACATTTTATTAACGATAAATATGACAACACATAGTGTCGTAGATATTAATCATACATAAAATAAACCAAATATAAATAATATTTTATGGAATTTATTATTACTACAATTTGGATAATATTAGTATTAATATGGAGGACTACTACACCTCCATATATATATATATATATATATATATATATTTGAATCAATATTTATTGAAAATGTCTAAAAAGCATTCGGTATAGATTTAAACGAATGCCGGAAAATATATCACTATGTAACATGGTACTATTGCTTTGAACAAACAAGCTTTTCGGGTAAATGTTAAACATGGTGCATTCGCTGTTTTTTCATTTCAAAAATAATTCACATCCGACAGCAAATCCTGCACGCAGTATTGGCCATTAATATCGGAAAAGATAAACAAAATTTAGTATGGATTCTCATTTTACTATGGATGGAACAGTACATTTTTAAGTATGTTATACATGGTAACCCAGGAGAAAAATTGCAGAATATAAAATTTATTTCAGTACAAAAAAATCAATTAATATATGAAATCATGTATTAAAAAAGTTCAATATCAAAATTCTAATCTCTCACCCTGCAATTTAATAAAACCCTTTTAATTTCCCGTCGCTTATCACCTTCGCCCAGCAGATGGTCCCTTCGAGGGTTCGAACGACCCCTTCGACAATTAATACACGAAAGAATTAATAGGATTATCGCTTTTGTCGAACTCTTTTATTTACTCGACTGGATGTGACAGAGTAGGAAGCTTTTGCTGATTATTTAATTGAATGATTGAAATGCCAGTTTTTTAAGGATCGGGATTTTTTTGTCACAGTTTTTTTCGTTAAGCCGTGAAACGTTTGCTCTGTTATGGTTTAAATTGGAGTAGTGAAACAAATTTAGTATTTTAATTTTTGCAACAACGTTTGTTATACCATAACCATATTGATTATATATCCAATAAATAATATATTCAAGAATTTAATAATTTTGAGACACTTTTCAATCAAAATTTGTATCTATAATTTAAAAGTTTTATTTAGGATTCAAGAAAAGCAAATAATAATTAAAATATAAGCTTAATCAATCCAACAATTTAGATCCAATAAATAATATATTCAAGAATTTAATAATTTTGAGACAACTTTCAGTCAAAGTTTATAGCTCTAATTTAGTAATTTCATTTATAATAATCAGGAAAAGCAAAAATTAATTAAAATATGAGATTGAACACCTTTTATTATATTGCAACTTTAAGATTTTTTATGTTTATGGACTATGACTAAATTAAAAGCTTTTGCTAATTATTGAATTCAATGACTAAAATGGCAATTTTTGAAGACCAAGAATATTTGGAATAAAGTGTTTTTTTCGGTAACCTTTGTAGACACATAATTTTAAAATTCTATAAAATTTTAAAAGTATCTAATGTTCTAATCTTAAAGGTTAAGACTTTTGTTTGCACTTATTGGAAAGTTCATGAAATTTGCATTATGGTAAAATGCCACTTACACCTAACACTCGTTAGGAGAAAAGTGTAATTAAGAGAGAGATTCATAAGAGAGAGCTATTTGAAGTGTCAAAAACACACATTTTGGACCTGAAATTTATTTATTTACTCCTATTAAATGAAATTTAAAAATAAGCTTCATGAAAGCAAATTTTGAGTCAATTTATTTAATATAAATTACAAAAACAATATTTTTTGGATTTAGTCAAGGAAAATCGATTTTAATTTCCGATAAGCAGAGGTTTCAGTTGGAATTATACCCAGGCAGTATTGAGCCTGGCATACCCAGACAAAAGACCTAGTCTAGAATACGTAAACGCATTTCATTCACTGTACAAAATGCAAAAAACCTAGTTTAGTAATTGGTTTTCAACTTATGTTTTTTTGAAATATTCAAAATTAATATTTTTAATAATATTGATATTGTGATCTAATTTGCTACCTTAGTATATTGACTTTTATTAGCTACTCTTTTATATGGGCAAAATTTTTTTTTCTATATATATTTTTAACAGCAATCAGAACCTTACGTCCTATGAGCTGTTGGGCTAAAACTTCTCCTTCCTTCGTATTTTTTAGATGGTAACCCAATAGTTAATCCATCCATATTTGATAATTTTGGTTATTAGAATTAATCTAATAGGGCTGACTTTTTATTGGCGCAGCAATGCTGGGCAAGGGCTATTTTCACTTGGAAACATATTGCTATCTATATTTCCAAGTGAAAATCGTTGTCACTGCTGCCTGATAACAGGGTGCTCAAAGTGGGTATCGAACCCGGGTCCTCTGATTTAGGTCCCGTCGCTCTTAACCTATATGGGCAAACATTGATTATGGATTAACTAATTTTATAACTGTGAATTTGATTTATTACGAGTTGTACATATAATAATGATTTGATTCCTCATAATACTATTATTATGTGTCTATTCACCCGGCGCTTCCGAAATCGTAAGACCCAACAATCGTCTTGTGCGTATTGTAATGTATTGTGTCGTCGGGCAATCACAATTAATAATATCGTCTCGTAGGGCGCTGATGACCGCCGTGGGCCATTCCTATGATTAGTCACATCCAGAATGTAATAGTTAGTACCATTTCAAAGCCATACTGCTGGCTGATATGGTTATATGCAAATCTGTATTTAGTAGCAACGCCTCTACTCCGAACTGAACTGAATACAATATAATGGGCCGACCCAGCTATATCTGCTACAATTGTCTGTATGCCCTCTGAAATTCGAATTCTCATCAAATTTCATATGCGATATGCAGATGGAGCATTCTCATTAGACTGATTGGCCGGATTGTTTTAAGTAAGATCAATGAAAATATTGATAGTTGGATCTACTTCAAATTAGAGATGAGAAGTACATACAAACGGGCGTAAAATTATAGACAATTGTAATTACATAATATTTTAATAATTGTTAACTGTTTACATCGTTATACAATTTCTCTGTGAAATTGCATTTCGCCGGGTGAATAAGTAAGTATAGGTAGAGTGATGTGTAATCCAAACAATTTGTTCCTGAAAGTCTTCTACCCTACTACATATTTTACTACTTATCATCTACTATTACAATTGCATTCCCCGAGCTTGTTACGAGTAAGTAATTAACCGTGTTGAAAAAACTGAAATTTTTGTAGAATGTTTTGTTTGAAAAAAGGCAAATGTGACATATGCATCCAACGACGCGTGATATTAGGACATAACCCGGTCACAATGTTCTCCCAGTTTGTTTTGTAGAAACTGTAATTATATCATGATTACTAAAAGGGGTCACACATGCCGACACTGTGTTAAATATGTTCAAACACTTGCCACTTTTGTCACGATGCATTTATATTTCACTGCAAATATTTTTTAATGTACATTAGAAAGACTCTCCGGGGGGACATTAGTGTTTCATAGGCACATAAATGACTTGAAACATATATATGATTCAAATCATAAAGTTGAACATATGTATAATTGTGTTTGTTAATGGGTTTTATATAGGAATGAAAACAGCAATCGTTTTCCCTTTTTATTAATAATGAATATTCAATTTCATAAAGAAGTGGCAAATTAGTTTATATGATAATAAATCAATTTTAATACATGAACTTCAAATTTTAATTAAAAGTTTGTATGGCCTAATAAAAATTGATTTTTTCTAAATTTTACAGTTAGTGTTTCTGAATCTTACGACAAAGAGTAAATAATTTTAAAGAATCCCATTCCACTCGGATGCTCAAATTTATATTAATTTTAGAATTCGCGAGCGGAAAGGGTTAATACTATTTTACTTTCTTACTATGTTTATAATTGAATGTTTATGATTATAACTAAAATCCAATTAAAATATTTTTGAAAGTCATTTAATTCTATTAGACTTATTCCAACTTGATTCTAACTTGGTTCTAACTAGATTCCACTTCCACTTGATTTTATATAAAATTATATGGAATTTATGAAAAAAATTTGACGTTGATATAAATGAAACACTTTATTAAACTAAGTTAAAATATTAATAGAGAAAAGCTGATAGAATTTATTGCATCAGCCAAAATGTACAATTTTAACCCTTTTCACTCGGATGCCGCCGCTCTGGCCACAAAATACGTTAATTAATTCCGCAATTCGCGAGTGAAATGAACAATAGTTCAGGTTCATAATATGAAGCATTTTTTGACTCCACCACAAAAATAACGATGAAATGTTAAATAAATAAATAGTTAGTTAACAATTCTAAAAATTCCTACAAATTATTTCCCATTCCAACATTAGTACACCAATTGAAATATAAATACACAAAAGCGGATTGAATTAAATGAATCGTTAACGTGCAAAAGCGTTCATCTGAAGCGTTCTGTACGCATTATTGCTGTAAATTATGTTGAAAACGTTTCATTTAATTCGTATAACACATTGCATTTTGTTTTGTAATCATTATTTATCGCCATAGATAAATTGTTTGGGTCATAGATTAAACATAATATGCGCCTGTATGATGATCACAACGTATTGATGTAAAATTTTG
Source organism: Ctenocephalides felis (assembly GCF_003426905.1). Lineage (NCBI taxonomy): Eukaryota > Metazoa > Arthropoda > Insecta > Siphonaptera > Pulicidae > Ctenocephalides > Ctenocephalides felis. Next base: position 7,488,991 of record NW_020539724.1, on the reverse strand, counting down.
TATTTTACGCAAATTGCGTGATTAATGTGCTACCGATGAACTTTGTGAAATAATGGGTAAAGAGTTAAAACATTATAATAGAACATGGTTTGTGCTTGTTTGATGATATGACCAAATTGTACATTGAATTATATACTGTTTAAAATCCATCTAATTTTAATTCTGGATCAAATAAATATAAATTCAATTCATCAATAGATCAGTAAAATAACTTTTTAGCAGTTTTGAAATACTCTTTGATGGCAATTTCATATGTTTGACTTTCAATGTTCGTTGAGTGTTAGGATGTATGAAACCTCTATCGAACCATACTTCTATTTCTAGAACCCATTGATAAATTGGAAAATTAAAACCGAAGACAAGGAATTTATGTATCAGACAGTCCCGACATCATACACACAACAGTGTGAGAGGCGCCGCCGCCAATTGCAAAAATAATGTGCACTTCTACAAATGAAACTATAAATTTATAATGAGCCCAAAGCTCAAAGCTCGCGCGTGGGCGTATGAGAGCTTTTGAGCACTTTTCGGTATACGGGCAGAATTAGAAAGAAATCATATAATATTGAATCTTTTGCGGTTCTTGTCAGATACGTCGCATGATGGGAAATATTTTTGTTGGTATAATAAATTATTCGCCAATATGAATGATAAAGGTGGAATTATCTGATGATAATATTGATATGAATCAATCGACTTGATATACTAAAGCGTTAAAAAAATTGTAGGAAATATTTTTGTGCCATAATGCATTATTTGTCAATATAGATGGTGAAGACTATGGTTTCGAGGCTGCGGTTTGTGTCATCACCATTGTAAATCTGATCTATCTATGTTCGCATTCTGCAAGAATCACATTAGTATAATTCAGAATTACGTCGCCATATTGTGGAAAAAAATCACATTTGCATCCAAATTACCCCATTGCAGCCTACAACGCGTATACGCTTTTCGATTTTTCATAATTTTCTCAAATTACCAAGAGTCCTCATACACAATGATATTCTCGCACTAATATTGTTAACCCGGGGGTAGTTTTCGGGGAAATAGCGAGTTGATTTTGTCCATTACTCGGCCTTAGCACCTGCTTATGACATCGTCGCTATATGTTGGCTCATTGTTATTTATGGCCGGAGCGAGAGGAACGTCGACCAAAGCACCAGACTCTTACTTTTTATGGTGTCGTTATTCTACGTGCGTCATGTTACCAGAGTTCCGTACAAACACACAGTTAAATGGGTAAAAGATCTTTGGATACCAATTTCGTAGTGAATTAAACTAACTATTGTATGATTTTAGAATTGACGACCAGTTCCTAACTTTGGGCATTGCTACCTAAAAATTGATCATTATAAGAAACATTAAGAATTATATCAAAGCCTTATAATAATATACTAAATATCAATGGGACAATCAATGGCTTGTCTCGCGAAGGTGGCGCCTAATAACAGCTCATAGGACTCCAAAATTCTAGCAAGAATTATAGTTATAATTAAGTCTGAATGAAGTTAGAAATCAAAATCAAAGTTAGTCATGTACGAATTTCAATTTCCTTTCTTTTTAAAAACGTAACATATTACGTATGATATTTATTCCAACAATCGAGAGTCTTCGACGATTCTCAGCCACGCTCGTTCACCCGTTGACGTCACTAACACTTTGTACTCATTTCAGAATCAAGTTAAAACCGAGTTAGAATCAAGTTAATTTATTTCCAGTATAAGATTTTTAATATTATTTCTTGAATAAAATTATTACATCAAAAGTCTTTCACCACAAGCATTTTGTATCCCTCATATCATACCGTTTGTGACACACTTCTAAATGCTTCTTGCATACACCGCTTTCTGGCGTTCAAAGAAACCATTATTCAGAAGTCGCATTTGAACGCAAATGTGTGAAGTCAAAAATAAAAAATGTTGAGAGCGGCGAAATGAAATATAACATAAAAGAAGTGCATTTGCAAGGGAATGACATGTAAGCGGTTCATGTGCTTTAGGTAACTCTCTGTATTTGTATTTGTGTCTGTGAAGTTCCACTGTTTCAAGTCCATTACTCTCTCTCGTCTGAATGTTGACACTGGCGTGGCAGCGAATGTGTTGAAATTCTGTGACAGACATACTGCATACCTATGATATAATAGAAATATGCGACAAATGAAAATTATTTATTACTTATTAAAAAAAAAATCTCAACATTATTTTTACAACTGCTTACTTGCTAGATACTTACTGAAATAATACTAAAATCCTCTAACCATAAGTAAATTATGTTAGATTCTAACTTTATTCTTACTAGATTCTTTCTTGACTTTGACTTGATTACAACTGAAATCTTTAGGATGTTGCTAAAAAATTAGATAAACATATATAGTGTATATTAATAGTTAGAACTGCACATATTCACTTCGATTTCAACATAATGATTCAAAGCTTGGCTCATTACTCTACCTCGTGTTTTCACTAATATTATCCTTGACTGTTTTTTTTTCTTCCTCAATTATCTACGATTATGTCTTCAAACTGTCATTTCTCATCATCTCCGTAATAAAAATGTTCATATTGATAAATCAACAACACAATTGCAGAAGGAAATCCTATTTGGCCGCCCGGATGGCAATTACCGCCCCGTTTTCTATTTTTATACGAGCTTTCATATGAAACATAAGAACATGAAACGACCAGTCCATTAACGCTTTAATCTTTTATCACATAAGTGCAAATGTAATAGAAGAGGTGTCCATCAGTAAATTACTCAATTTTTCTATAAAAAGGATATCAAATATCAGAGGAGAATCATGTAAATTTGGACCTACGGGAATCACATTATAGAATAAATAATAGATTCTGAATTCCTCATATTTTTCGAACGGCTTTTAAATTTTCAAAATTGATTCAGAGTTCTTTGAGAATTGCACATTACTACTATTTCTAAAGAAACACCTGGACCATCAGCATAAAATTAACAAGTTGGAGTTTCTGGCATAATAGTAAAACTCTCGAGAAGTTAATAACCATAGGCATCTAAATTAACAAATGTTTATATAAAAATATCATTTTCTGGATGTTGAGAAAAAGTTTGCCAGCGCCCTAATGCACTTCGAAGAGTCATCTACAAGGAATTATTAATGTTGATTCTTCACATAGTTTTACGAGGTTTTCGTCATATAAGAATTATTTATTTGTACCAACATTTTTCTTTCATTCTAGATTTTATATTTCTGTATTTTGAAACTTTTAACGTACATAGTATTTCGCACAAAGCTTTCAAATGACTAATGGAGAAAGCTTGTTCGTGTATGTCTTTTCATTAGTTGCTGAATAATTTTCAACATCGATTGTAGTAGAAAATTTATTCACAATTTAAATTAAAAAAATGAATATATTTATTATGGAATTGTTGCAATACAATATCACAATATGTGTGAATTAGTCATGTTACTGTTTTTTTTTTAATTTTGGCTGTTACGCCGATATTAATTGATCTATATGATACTAATAATTACCATATCAGAATATCAATTTTGGGTTCTGAATGTCATCTTTCCTTTATGTTCAAAAGGATTTTGTTTCTTCAGATACAAACGACATTCTTAGGAAATTTCCTGAAATCGTCGCTATCTTCTGACGCCAATTAATTAGTTTCGCAGAGCAAAACGTATTTTCCAAAGAAGCTTAAACTTTTTGCTCCAACGCTTGCGGACACAATGATTATGAGAAGAAATTCAATTTTAAGTCAATAAATGGAAAATGTACGCATTGGAACTTAGGAAACTTATTATTATTAAAAATTATTTCATTCTGCAAATTTTGTTCTGATCTTTTTTCGTGACTCATAAATATATTTACATTTAGTGTCTAATATTATCATCCCCTAATTCATTTCTCACATCTGTGAAAATCCTGTTACATCCAATTCCATTTCAATTTGGAATAAAATCTGTTTATCTGGCTGTAAATCAAGGTTTTCTCACATTCATATCTAAGCTGTGACATCTGATGTTACAAATTCAATATCATCCCCTTTCTATATATAATATTTTGCCTGATGTTATTTCTATTAGATTACACTTGACGCTTAGACTGGCCGCTTAGAGTAATAATTTGACGCCGCGGGTATTTTCACGAAACAAATTGTTCTAACAAGTACATGACAACTGCTTTTTGACGCACGCTGTTCGTGAAGCAGCATTTTTGAAGCCCGGCGAAAAGTACTTAGATAAACAAGTACGTTGGAAATATGGAATGGGGAAGGACTGAATTGTTTATAGCATACTTGACTGAAACTGCCAATTTAAAACTCAGAGGAATGAAAAATGAAATATTTTTCAGGAAGATAAAATTTTAAGAACACCAATTTAATCGTGTACTAATGATGTTGATGGACTCTTACTGCATAATTTGGTTTGTCAAGCCAGAAATTTAAATAAATTAATTAATACGATTCAAAATCAGAATTTATTGATAACAATATTTTAATAAAATAAGATTTCAGTTGTAATAAAATAGGAATCGGGTTAGAATTAAGTTAAAATCTAGATAAAAGCCATTTAGAATTAGAAGATTTTAGTAATATTTCAGTAATTTTTCATGAAAATACTTGCCCTAATAAAAAATTCTCAATTCTTAAATTAATGTAATCTTAACAAATTTTTCTCTGCCATATATATATATATATATATATATATATATATATATATATATATATATATATAAATTCATAAACTTAAGATAGCAATATTTTGAAAACAAAAATAAACTAGTGGGGCGCATGTCATCGTGCCTTAAGGCAAATTACTGGAACTTTCCGTACCAAATGTTTTTTTTAATAAGATTAACATTTTTGAAAAAAATTTACTTTGAAAAAATTAGATTTTTGAGGAACTATAAATTTTTAAAGAAAATTTATTTTTTTTGGAAATAAGGCTTTTTGAAAAAGCTTTTTTTTTCTTTATTTTGAAATATTTTGGAAGTTCTAAACTTTTTTTCAAAGCAATCGTACCCCTTTAACTGCATAGAGACAAAATATCGAAGCGCGTACACGCCGCATTGCCTCGTAACGGATAAACATAGGTACGGAACTCATAGGAATATAAACAAAATTTATACTTATTGTTAAAATCTCTATAAAATATCTGATAATTTTCTGTGCATATTTCTAATGATCATTTTTGACCGCCAAATGGCTTTTTTTTACTTTTTTTACTAGATCTCTAAAACCGATAGACCTGCCTTCTTAAAAATAATCAGTTGTTCATCTTGTCAATACAAGTAAAATGTTTTTTGAATTATTAAAATCGGACGCCCCGTTCTCTTAAAAACTGAGTTACCGTTTACACTAGCATTGTCACATGTTAAATCCTAGTTTGATTTTAATAAGAGTTTAGCAAAAATTTAAGCAATATTTCAGCAAGTCGGGTTTAATTTAGAATTTAGATATAATCTAGTAAGATTTGAAGAAAATCTAGTACGAACCTCGGAGAACCTCTTTTCCTCTGAACCTAGTAAAATTTTTCTTACAGTCCAGTAAGATTTTTTTTAGAATCTAATAAGTTTCCTCTTTGAAGCTATTAGGGTTGTCCTAAAATTTAGTAGGATTATATTTAAAATCCACAGAGAATTAGCAATGTTTTAGTGAGAATTAATGTTAGAATTCAATGATCCCTGGCAAAGTTATTCATATTTATGACAATTGCTACGAACCCAGTTTTTATGTTAAACCTTTTTCTGAGACCTCAATACAATTTCTAAGCAAAAAACAGTTTCTAACGCACAATAAAAAAAAACCCATTACTATCAATTCCTCTATCTCATAATCTGGTTCAAACATCCCGAACGACCCGCAAAGATCTGATAACAATCAAACCTAAGTCGTCGGTCGAAATAAATAATTCAGTCTGGTGTCGCGCCCTGGACGCCGCGCGGCTGATACGTGCAGGCCGTGCTCTACGTGCCCAAGGCGGCCAAGGAGAGCCGGACCTCGTAACTCTCACGTACAAAAACACATATGACATTCTTCTCACTAGCTGCTGCTGCCAGTAGCTAGACATATAATTTTGCCGGAATGGGTCAGACAAGACACACTACCACTATTATTTCCTAACAATGTTGTGTAGGTATTAAATTACTTAGGAAACTGCTGAGGAGAATTTGCGAGGATTACATTAATTTGTGAATTTAGGAATTTTCATTATGACCATTTGTCATCTTATTTACTATTTACTATTAACTATTTTTACTTTAATTAAAATTTACATTTTTATTTATACTTGTAATAATTTTTGATATTTTTTTGCAATTCTGTTTTCAGCGAATAATTAAATAATTTATTTGGATGTTAGAAAATTATTTGAAACTAGTTGAGAATGTCATTTTGCCTTACAGCAAGTTGCACGAACTTCCCGAAATCTGATTCAGATATTTGGATAAAAATTTTAAACGCAAGATTTTTATATACGTAATCCGTGATATTATTTAATAATTTAAATCAGTGATTTCCAAAGTGGTCCACATGTATCCCTAGACAGGGGGTAACAAATTTAGAATTGAAGCAAAAGTAAAGAAAAACATTACATATGTATAAAAAACATGCAAGTTTCTTACCCATCAACCTGGCATATTTCAAAAATTATTGAATGTTTTAATTTAAAATTGTTGTTAAATATTTAGTAAAGTGTAGTAACAATGTATGTCAAGTTTCATCAAAATCGAATTATGCATTTTTAAAAACGTACAATCTGTTTCAATACTAGTATTGAGAGCGGAGCCAGCCACCCATCAACGTCGCATATCTGAGAAACTATTGACGGATTCAACTTTAAATTTTTGTCAAATATTTAGTAAAGTATAGTAACAATGCATGTCAAGTTTCATCAAAATCGAATTATGCATTTTTGAAAACGTACAATCTGTTTCAATACTAGTATTGAGAGCGGAGCCAGCCACCCATCAACGTCGCATATCTGAGAAACTATTGACGGATTCAACTTTAAATTTTTGTCAAATATTTAGTAAAGTATAGTAACAATGTATGTCAAGTTTCATCAAAATCGAATTATGCATTTTTGAAAACGTACAATCTGTTTCAATACTAGTATTGAGAGCGGAGCCAGCCACCCATCAACCTCGTATATCTCAGAAACTATTGAATGTTTCAACTTTAAATTTTTGTCAAATATTTAGTGCAGTGTAGTAACAATGCATGTCAAGTTTCATCAAAATCGAATTATGCATTTTTGAAAACGTACAATCTGTTTCAATACTAGTATTGAGAGCGCAGCCAGCCACCCATCAACGTCGCATATCTGAGAAACTATTGACGGATTCAACTTTAAATTTTTGTCAAATATTTAGTAAAGCATAGTCACAATGTATGTCAAGTTTCATCAAAATCGAATTATGCATTTTTGAAACCGTGCAATCTGTTTCAATACTAGTATTGAGAGCGGAGCCAGCCACCCATCAACGTCGCATATCTGAGAAACTATTGACGGATTCAACTTTAAATTTTTGTCAAATATTTAGTAAAGTATAGTAACAATGTATGTCAAGTTTCATCAAAATCGAATTATGCATTTTTGAAAACGTACAATCTGTTTCAATACTAGTATTGAGAGCAGAGCCAGCCACCCGTCAACCACGAATAGCTCAAAAACTATCAAATGATCCAATTTTAAATTTTTGTCAAATATTTAGTGAAGTGTAGTAACAATGTATGTCAAGTTTCATCAAAATCGAATTATGCATTTTTGAAAACGTACAATCTGTTTCAATACTAGTAATGAGAGCGAAGCCAGTCACCCATCAACCTCGTACTATTGAATGTTCCAACTTTAAATTTTTGTCAAATTTTAGTAAAGTGTTAAAATTTTAAATTAATGGCAACATTTAGAGAGCAGTTTGGTGAATTTATTTTTTTGCGGATTCCAAAAATATGGCCTTTCAATTTGTGAAATTCAAATTATGCCTTATATATAACATCACAAAAAGCGACTTCTGAGACATTTTTTTTTCAAATCATTTCATCTGACTATCAACTTTGATGAATTTTTAAAATTAAACTACCAGCAGTTGGGCCGTAAAATCGAAAAAATCAACAGGTAATTACCAAAAAACGGCTCGGACGATCTCTGCAGAAAACTATTAGGCACGATTCCGAAAATAATATCTTACAAATATTTTTGAAATTTAAAACTTTTTTTGAGAAAACGTCCATTTATGGTAAAAAATATACTCACACTCTTATACACACAACAATTTCCAAATTTGGTCTGATTTGATTCAGAATGCCTTGAAACGTCGAGAAAACATAAAATTAGCAAATCGAATATTTTTTATAAAAACATTAACTTCTCATTCGAGAAGTTAATAACAATAACCTATAAAATGTCTATTACAAGTATCGATCTGAAGGTAGTTACCTCCAACTCCTTTACCATTAAAATATTCATACTGTATAAAACGTCTCAAACTTCTCATATCATCCTCAGAATCTCTCTAAACTTGCATTTACCGTTAACAATAAAAAAATCCTCTACAATTTTTTCCAGTGACTTGAGCAAAAATAATATTTGCTTTGCACTTGGAAACGACCGCGTCAACCAACCCTCAGGCCCGATGTGTACTCCATGTACACACGTACTTTCTAGTTACGAAGTGGCAATTTTCTCGTAAAACTCTTCAACCCCGAATGAAATGTCTCGATTTTTTGAAACATGTGTTTATTATATGATTGAGGAATTTGGGTAACACATGGGTAATTGACTCTACTCTAACTTTATTGAGGGCATTGTGATGTTTTGATTCAAACTCCAAATTTATCTTCAAACTAATGACTAATTTGGTATGACCGTAACAACTCATCGATTTTCATTACAGTATATAACAGAAGTCTCAGGTAGTAAAATTATTGTTTGAAAAAAAGTACAATTTTTTCAGCAAATGTTGATGTTGTGTATGCGTTTAAAGAGCTTAATGCAGATCCTGTTATCAATTTTGTATAAACTTTACAATTATCTATATTTATTACAAATTTTATTAATTTTTTTATATTAATTGTAATACTTTACTTAATTAATTTTTACCCATATGTCACAAATTATTGCTTTTTTAGTATTACAACACTTGACTTTTTACTGCGCAAACGTTCGTGTTTCCGATCGACTTTTGCGACAGCCTGAAGCATGATAATTCGAAGTAATAAAAGAAACAAAGTAACAAAGTGATAGTATTTCACCCTAGTTTCATTTATTACTTAAAATAAAACGAGACCTAGAGGAAATTTTAATAGATCACAATCAAAATTTAAAAAAGTGCATGATATCTAATTCAAACTTAAATCTACTTGCAAGTAGATAAATAAAGTTGAAAAAAAGTTGCAAGTAGTATTTTCGTTAAGGCAAGTTGCATAAACTTTTTGATACATAATCAACTTAATCAATAGGAATTGAGATTCAGCCATTTAGTTCAACTGTTTATTTAAAAAATAAAATTTTTGATCTCACTGATACTTATAATATTTGCAAATATATGAGTTGATACCTTTTGCACAAATCATTTCATCCATTTCGACTGCTAAAAATGTATTTTGAGCTTGGATGTAAACTGTAATCAGTAGCAACCAACGTTTTTTGTCATGTACCTCAAATTCATCAATGTGTCAATTACTACTTATAATAATTTTATTTTCTCCTACAAAATTTTCTAAATATTCACCTTCAGCGCCTCAACTATTATGTCGCTAGAGAAGTCACACCTACCTCATCCCTTATTTCTGCCAATAAATACACCGACATCCCCCGGGTAGAATGAGGGTAATTCAATTCGAAACAACTTTCAACGACCCCATGTTTTTGATTTTAATTCGATTTAAATTTCATCACCCGACGGGGGTTTAAGCTTCGATAGACGGAAATATTTTTAGCGCTTGATGGTGAACAGATTTCGAAACTATTGAACCGTGTATATGAGCAATTAGAAATAAATAGAAGGATACATTGATTTTGGAGGAATAGAAATTGAAAATGTAATTTTGAATAATCTCATAATTTAAACTATAGCTAGAAATGAGCGTTGACGACTTTGTCCAGTTGAGAATCCTCCTAAGTTGATAGATGTGGTCGGTCATTGGGCCATTATAAATAGTAAAGTGTACATATGTACATTTACTATTATACAATATTTTCTACAAATATTAGACTGTATCCATTCCTCTATCTGATGGATTCAAATACATATTCCTAGATACAATAAATCATGTCAAAACCACTTTGTCACATCGTGAAAATTCCGAGCAACGACTATATGTATGATTTCGTACACGGCTCAAAAATAGGAACCAACGGTACGTGTATTTTTCGCGAAAAGTTGATTTTTCCGTATTTCCTTCCGGAATGGGGTCTATGCCTGGCTTGTAAAGTAAATAAAAATCTCAACGTTGCTCGTCTGTTTTCACGATGCTCATACAGTATAGACAAATGGCTAGATGGAAAAAATGACAGAATTTGATAAATTTATAACATTTATTATCTCATTTTTAATAGAATTATTTAACAATATTGTTTATTTGTGCAAAATGAAATAGGTACAAAAACTGTTACTTAAAAAAAATAATTGAAAAATTTGTGTAAATCTTACTTGATAACGTTTGGATATACTCGTACTCGAAATATCATTTCTGTTATTGATACTATTTTTGTACAGTTGTATAAAAAGGGATTCTGCAAAGCGTCTCGGAGATACCATTCGACTCATAAGATTATCTGTAGCAATATCGAAATTGTATTATATAATAGGAAACAGCTATTTCAAGTATTTAAGTTAGTTCTGAATATTTCAACATATGTTTACCAAAAGTACAAATACTAGATAAACAGACTGACAATGTAATCGTAGTCGGAGAATTCCACATATTAATAAAGTTCTGTAAATAAAGTTCTGTAAATAAAGAATATTGCCTTGCACAATTTTTCCTCGTGATTATTTCTACCAGCTCGTTGTCTATAAGAATTTTGTAAGTGTCGGTGCATATTTTCGCGCCAAATCCGGCAATTGAACCGTGCAGAATCGCATTTGATATACTCCAGTGGATCAACGTCGAAATGAAATTCACTGCGTTGGGATGTATCTAATACTGAATATATCAGGTCTCCTAGCGCCTGAATTTGAATATCCAAACATATCTGTCTAAATCACTGATTCCTCATGCACACGTGCTCGCGAAATACATAAGCAATTGCACACAGATGCCGAAATATATGCTACACAATTTGAATGAAAATAGAAAAGTGAAAATGTTAGTGTAATTATTTAATAATTGAATTACACACAAGGTGAAAGTTAGAAAACTGCCCTAACGTCAACTTTCATAGACCAAAAATGCTGCATTTTAAAGATAAGAATTATTCTTATCATGTATGGTGCATGCTAGCCAAAATTATGACAACGATCGAAGAGCTTCGTTCATTTCGTTCCTGCGTCTCGCAGGCACCACACCGACGTGTTGACCCATGCGCCAAAAACGGGTCAACACGCTGCATGGCCGCTGTCTTAGGAACTAGATTTAAGTTAGTGACGATTTGATAAGTGAGTATTTCACTTTTTTATATATTTTGTTGAGTTTAATCAATACAGTCAATCAATCTATAACATGGTACTATAAAATAACTAGATATTGGTGTAAAATGTTTTAATTTTACATTTCAATTTTATTTATTTTTCATTTCATTCTTTTAATACGACAGAAAATATAAATGCATGATGAACATTGTAAAATAATAAAACATTCAATGGACATTCAATCAACGAAAATTATCAGTATAAATAATATATATATATATATATATATATATATATATATATATATATATATCCCTCACTCACGTCTTGTTATCCATTTTCCTTCTCGTCCATTCCTGGATCTCTGTTTAATTTTTCCAAGTTGGAATACAATTTGCATTACTGAAATAATTACAATGTAGATGAGACGTGTGATTTAAATGAAAATTTGTTCTGCAAAATCCGAAACCTGTCTCCAAATGTATCTTTTAATGTATTTTCATCTGTTCGTGATTAGTAGAAGCCGTCGCAAAGATTGAACCACTCGTTACTGGCGCTAATTGCATTAGCATAGCAAAAAACTATCATCGGTCGATATCCTGGTCTGTAATTTGATTTGAAACTACCAACTCCAGCCAGTTTCTTCCGAGAAGACGACGGTATCTTGCATAATGCAGAAAGTTGAGTTTTGTGTTGCTCATATTTTAACATTTATTACATGTAACAAGCAATCGGCTGCTCCGAGAGAAAAGTATTGGAAGAATATTTTATGCAGCAAATCATGGAGTTTGAAATATATAATATGTTTAGAGGTATAACTTCTATAATGATTTTGATTTTAAAACCAAGCTTGGATTTTACATAAAACAATTTTTTAACTTTTTGGAGCAGTTTATATTCCAAACAAAATTTATGGACCCATTCGGAATTTTGTGCTCCTATGAATATTGTAATTTATATTAACCATATTGGAACTAAATTTAGTATTTTGGTTTAATTACTAACACATCCAATGATTAAATTTCAAATTAATTTACTGCATTTGCAACAAAATGAATAGCCTGGCACAGTCACTATACAAAAGGCGAATTATGATTGAATGACATCGAGTTACGTTTAACATATTTCACTAAAATATTCAAAATACCCACACATTTACTATTTATTACGTTTATGTAATTAATAATTGAATCATATGAAATACACAAAACAATAATTACTCAGAATTATTTCAGCTATTTGTAATAACATCGCGGTATAAACGCGAAATGATTATGTGGAATTATAATATTTAGAGTTGCAATGTTTAACAACGTTTGAAATTTAATGCTTTTTCATATTAAATTTGTCATAGAATTTTTTTATAAAATATATATGAATTATATTGTATTACAAAATTCAATCACTAAAAAAAATCCATAACATTTTCAATATACAAATTTTTAAAATTTAGACCCATGTCCTATGCAAAAACTTCTGAAAATTTCAGACAAAAATAAAATTTACTACCATAATTCTATTAACTAGATAATTAAAATAAACGTAATGAGCTTCTTCATTAAATTTGCTTTATATCAGGATTATTCACATTTGCACATTTATCGCATCATTTTAATTTAATTGAGGACGTGCATTAAAATATTATAAACTCATTTGTATTATGGGTACAAATATAATTAAGCATAATTTATTTCTGAATAATTCATCATCAATTAACGTGGTGATCGATTAGTATAATTTACAATAGAGAAAATGCAGTTTAATAATGTAATAAATTATATATGAAACTTATTTTTTATATATAATTTATGTCATAATATAGAATTAGAGGTCTTATTTTTAACAGTCAATAATTACGTTTAATTAGATCTTTATACTCCTGTTAGTTTAAAAGAACTATTAACGCTGCTTATTTGAAAAATTTGAATAAAAAATTTTTTTGGGGAAGCAATGAATAAATTTTTTTTTGTATTCCGATGATGGTGATTATTATTAATAATCATTATTAGTGTTATTTACAATTCATTGACAATCTTGTGATGTGAACACGCAATTAAATACAACGTGTTTCCGTTCACCTGCAAATAGGTTCGACATCATGAACATATAAACCAAAATTACAATAACAATTCTTGTCAAATTTAGCACTATCTTCAGTTGTTGATGATCATAACGCTATCACACAGTAGTGTGTTAATTTTCATCCATTTTCCCCAAGCATCATGAATTCATTATGACTCTATAGGAAAGTTTATCAAAACGATTTTGTGCAATTAAATAACGGATTCGCGCTTCTCTGGGCCGGAACAGTAATCATTCGGGGCCCCCGAGACCGGTTCCTGTATTCGCGTGTATGCGCTAAGAGAATAATATTCCGCGAGTAACATTTATTATGTCAGTCAATTAAAACTTTTGCTAGCAGACGAGCATCTAGCTAGGTATTATAATACATGGCAAGGAAAGGGCTGGAAAAGATGTTATTTACATTTATACTAGATACATTATAAGTTTCGGGGTTAGTGTAAAAATAATTCATAACAATACGCACCATTTACTAAAAGTATATTGGAAATGTAAACCGTCTTGCATAATATTGTTTCGCGACAGGCAATATAAAATTTATCTATCCTAAAATCCTAAGAACACAAAACCCTCGTGCAAGGGCTCCTAGAAAACCAGCTAAGATATGATAAGATAAGATGTTATTATCATACTTCAAGAAAATCATAAGGACCCTGGATAACTAGTTTATCATTTACCTCAATTGAGAATTTTCAATTCCCGATTGGAAAAGTCAGTGGAGCAGTCCACTGGAGGCACAAACTGCTCTATACCTACTCGTACATAATTAAAAGTACGCAAACAATCCTGGCCTCTCTCTACGGACGAGTGTTTCGGTCAGGCTGACAAGTTAATTTGGCAGAGACCACGCGCACATGGCAGTTTATGAAACATGTTAACCGCATAATGTGATATATGACGTCCATATGTACACTTGTCCGAGCTGGGAGAACCTCTGGACTAATCGTGAAGGATGTATTTTTAGAAACAAAACTTTGCCTGTTAGTTTTAATTGAAAGTGGCCATCAGAGTAATGGACAGAAAATACAGATCATCAAGGATTCCTAATTCTGACTTGTGAAGGGTGACTGTGAATTAGACTTAGGTTTAATTTGGGTTTCAAGGTTGCAATATGCAGAGTAAGATTTCAAAATATCTGAACGAACCTATTTGCAGGTGATTGGAAACACGTTGTACTTAATTGTGGGCTCACATATCGTCCGGGCCACCATTATGGAAATGTGATAATTTGTAATTAATAATTTTTAATTTTATACAAATGTATTACAAAATATTTGTTTACAAAAATGTATATTATGACATATTATTTTCTTTCATATTGATTTGTATGGTATCTAGTTTTCTCAAACCGTTTTGGAGAAGTATTGCAACTAACATCACTACACGAGAATTATATTTATTTTACTATAAACCATGTTTTCACGACATAATATTCTACGATTTACTTGTTTAAATATGAAAACTTCATTTAGAATCAGTTGGTGAAACTACTGATGTTTACCAATGTTATTCATTTTTGCGTTTTGTTAGTTCGCGAGACCGCGGCAACTTTTCGCGGAGGCAACTTTTGCCAACGTAATGGTAGAACCGTTTTCTAGTATAGAGATGCTTGTGAAATTGTCTTTTGTTATTTTATGAGAACTGCTAACGAACGAACAAATGCACACTGGAACAGATAGTGGATGAAAAAATTGGAGCTGGTAATAATACTTACTCAAATCGGGTTTATTAAAAGTTACAAGCTACTGGGTCCCACTTCTCACTGATCCCATCCAGTATTTTCATTATATTCCTAATAGATTTTCCACTGGGCATATCTACTAATATCTGATAATGATGGTTCTTTTGTCATATCTATTCTTGACGGGTTCTGGTCATTGTTTGTATAAACAAATCGCAGAATAAAATCATTCAAAAAAAATTCAATAAAAACTAATTGTAAGAGTTCATCTGTCTCTCAACTTTAATGAAATAATAATTTTATAATTTTCAAAAATCCTACACATCATTTAGGATGCTTTTTAATCAATTTACAAAAGATAGTATACTATGATTTATTCTAACTAACTTTATTATTAGAACTTCCATCAAAGATACAAAGCCAAATTTGTAGTTGCACTAAAACTTGGCATCCAAATTATTCATTCTAATTATACACATTAATCATTAATCATCACGAGGTCATTATAGTGTTTGATATGTCATATTTATTAATTAATTTATTAAAAAAATTTCCTACACATGTACACTTATTCATTTCCAAGACAAATTAATTGAAATTCAAGCTTTTTTTAGTACTTCAATTCTTTATCATTAGAAGTATGAACCTCAGCCCTTCGACACAACTATATTAACTATATATTTTTGTATAAATATATACTAGCGAAAAAGTTTTCCTCAGTTTATAATGACGAAACCGTTGGATTGTTTTCTGTATCATCGTTGTACTCATCTCGTAGTTTTTATGTAGCATCAAACATTTACCTGATGTTCACAACTTTTTCTATTTTGAAAAAAATATTGTTTGAGTTAAATTGTAAACCTTGGAAGTAATAATTGATAATCTAAAGTTGCAGATTTAATGGATATATATACACTTATGAAATATTATATATCTATGGATATTAGATTAATGAGATAATAACCATCTGATTATCACCATATTTATTATGATTACCATAGTTTTTATTTGTCGATTCAGATTAGACCATTTTTTTAAATTT
>NW_020539724.1:7437193-7471631 GCF_003426905.1 Ctenocephalides felis | reverse complement strand
ATGTGCGCGTGGTCTCTGCCAAATAAACTTGTCAGCCTGACCGAAACACTCGTCCGTAGAGAGAGGCCAGGATTGTTTGCGTACTTTTAATTATGTACGAGTAGGTATAGAGCAGTTTGTGCCTCCAGTGGACTGCTCCACTGACTTTTCCAATCGGGAATTGAAAATTCTCAATTGAGGTAAATGAACTAGTTATCCAGGGTCCTTGTGATTTCCTTGAAGTATGGTAATAAATCTTATCTTATCATATCTTAGCTGGTTTTCTAGGAGCCCTGCACGAGGGTTTTGTGTTCTTAGGATTTTAGGATAGATAAATTTTTATTGCCTGTCGCGAAACAATATTATGCAAGACGGTTTACATTTCCAATATACTTTTAGTAAATGGTGCGTATTGTTATGAATTATTTTTAACTAACCCCGAAACTTATAATGTATCTAGTATAAATGTAATAACATCTTTTCCAGCCCTTTCCTTGCCATGTATTATAATACCTAGCTAGATGCTCGTCTGCTAGCAAAAGTTTTAATTGACTGACATAATAAATGTTACTCGCGGAATATTATTCTCTTAGCGCATACACGCGAATACAGGAACCGGTCTCGGGGGCCCCGAATGATTACTGTTCCGGCCCAGAGAAGCGCGAATCCGTTATTTAATTGCACAAAATCGTTTTGGTAAACTTTCCTATGGAGTCATAATGATTCATGATGCTTGGGGAAATGGATGAAAATTAAAACACTACTGTGATAGCTTTATGATCATCAACTGAGGATAGTACTAAATTTGATAAGAATTGTTAGTATAATTTTGGTTTTTATGTATACGACGTCGAACCTATTTGCTGATCGGAAACACGTTGTACTGAATTGCGTGATCACATCTCGTCGGGGTCACCATTATGGAAATGTGATAATACTTTATGAAAATGTATTACAAAATATCTGTTTACAATTATGACATATTATACTCTTTTGTTGGTCAGCTACTGTAATCCCACATGTATTACATTATTACATTTTAGATCTTAGATCCTTCATTAAAATTTCTCAAAAAAGCAGGGATAATATTTTTTTAAAACTAACAGAAATATAAAATCTAATTAAAAATAATTATTTACTTTTAAAAATAAGACCTATAATCCATATAATGACAAAATTATATCTATATAAAATAAATTTTATATGTAATGTAATTTGTTACAGTAATAGAATGCACTACCTCTATTGTAAATTATACTAATCGATCACCACGTTAATTGATGATGAATTATTCAGAAATAAATTATGCTTAATTATATTTGTACCCATAATACAAATGAGTTTATAATATTTTAATGCACGTCCTCAATTAAATTAAAATGATGCGATAAATGTGCAAATGTGAATAATCCTGATATAAAGCAAATTTAATGAAGAAGCTCATTACTTTATTTTAATTATCTAGTTAATAGAATTATGGTAGTAAATTTATTTTTTGTCTGAAATTTTCAGATGTTTTTGCATAGGACATGGATCTAAATTTAACAAATTTGTTTATTGAAAATGTTATGGATTTTTTTACTGATTAAATTTTGTAATACAATATAATTTATATATATTTTAAAAATATTTCTATGACAAATTTAATATGAAAAGCATTAAATTTCAAACGATGCTAAACATTCCAACTATAAATATTATAATTCCACATAATCATTTTGCGTTTATACCGCGATGTTATTACAAATAGCTGTAATAATTCTGAGTAATTATTGTTTTGTGTATTTCATATGATTCAATTATTAATTACATAAACGCAATAAATAGTAAATGTGTGGGTGGTATTTTGAATATTTTAGTGAAATATGTTAAACGTAACTCGATGTCATTCAATCATAATTCGCCTTTTGTATAGTGACTGTGCCAGGCTATTCATTTTGTTGCAAATGCAGTAAATTAATTTGAAATTTAATCATTAGATATGTTAGTAATTAAACCAAAATACTAAATTTAGTTCCAATATGGTTAATATAAATTACAATATTCATAGGAGCACAAAATTCCGAATGGGTCCATAAATTTTGTTTGGAATATAAACTGCTCCAAAAAGTTAAAAAATTGTTTATGTAAAATCCAAGCTTGGTTTTAAAATCAAAATCATTATAGAAGTTATACCTCTAAACATATTATATATTTCAAACTCCATGATTTGCTGCATAAAATATTCTTCCAATACTTTTCTCTCGGAGCAGCCGATTGCTTGTTACATGTAATAAATGTTAAAATATGAGCAACACAAAACTCAACTTTCTGCATTATGCAAGATACCGTCGTCTTCTCGGAAGAAACTGGCTGGAGTTGGTAGTTTCAAATCAAATTACAGACCAGGATATCGACCGATGATAGTTTTTTGCTATGCTAATGCAATTAGCGCCAGTAACGAGTGGTTCAATCTTTGCGACGGCTTCTACTAATCACGAACAGATGAAAATACATTAAAAATACATTTGGAGACAGGTTTCGGATTTTGCAGAACAAATTTTCATTTAAATCACACGTCTCATCTACATTGTAATTATTTCAGTAATGCAAATTGTATTCCAACTTGGAAAAATTAAACAGAGATCCAGGAATGGACGAGAAGGAAAATGGATAACAAGACGTGAGTGAGGGATATATATATATATATATATATATATATATATATATATATATATATATATTATTTATACTGATAATTTTCGTTGATTGAATGTCCATTGAATGTTTTATTATTTTACAATGTTCATCATGCATTTATATTTTCTGTCGTATTAAAAGAATGAAATGAAAAATAAATAAAATTGAAATGTAAAATTAAAACATTTTACACCAATATCTAGTTATTTTATAGTACCATGTTATAGATTGATTGACTGTATTGATTAAACTCAACAAAATATATAAAAAAGTGAAATACTCACTTATCAAATCGTCACTAACTTAAATCTAGTTCCTAAGACAGCGGCCATGCAGCGTGTTGACCCGTTTTTGGCGCATGGGTCAACACGTCGGTGTGGTGCCTGCGAGACGCAGGAACGAAATGAACGAAGCTCTTCGATCGTTGTCATAATTTTGGCTAGCATGCACCATACATGATAAGAATAATTCTTATCTTTAAAATGCAGCATTTTTGGTCTATGAAAGTTGACGTTAGGGCAGTTTTCTAACTTTCACCTTGTGTGTAATTCAATTATTAAATAATTAC
Source organism: Ctenocephalides felis (assembly GCF_003426905.1). NCBI lineage: Eukaryota > Metazoa > Arthropoda > Insecta > Siphonaptera > Pulicidae > Ctenocephalides > Ctenocephalides felis. The sequence goes on along the minus strand of NW_020539724.1, from coordinate 7,468,405 downwards.
ACTAACATTTTCACTTTTCTATTTTCATTCAAATTGTGTAGCATATATTTCGGCATCTGTGTGCAATTGCTTATGTATTTCGCGAGCACGTGTGCATGAGGAATCAGTGATTTAGACAGATATGTTTGGATATTCAAATTCAGGCGCTAGGAGACGTGATATATTCAGTATTAGATACATCCCAACGCAGTGAATTTCATTTCGACGTTGATCCACTGGAGTATATCAAATGCGATTCTGCACGGTTCAATTGCCGGATTTGGCGCGAAAATATGCACCGACACTTACAAAATTCTTATAGACAACGAGCTGGTAGAAATAATCACGAGGAAAAATTGTGCAAGGCAATATTCTTTATTTACAGAACTTTATTTACAGAACTTTATTTACAGAACTTTATTAATATGTGGAATTCTCCGACTACGATTACATTGTCAGTCTGTTTATCTAGTATTTGTACTTTTGGTAAACATATGTTGAAATATTCAGAACTAACTTAAATACTTGAAATAGCTGTTTCCTATTATATACAATTTCGATATTGCTACAGATAATCTTATGAGTCGAATGGTATCTCCGAGACGCTTTGCAGAATCCCTTTTTATACAACTGTACAAAAATAGTATCAATAACAGAAATGATATTTCGAGTACGAGTATATCCAAACGTTATCAAGTAAGATTTACACAAATTTTTCAATTATTTTTTTTAAGTAACAGTTTTTGTACCTATTTCATTTTGCACAAATAAACAATATTGTTAAATAATTCTATTAAAAATGAGATAATAAATGTTATAAATTTATCAAATTCTGTCATTTTTTCCATCTAGCCATTTGTCTATACTGTATGAGCATCGTGAAAACAGACGAGCAACGTTGAGATTTTTATTTACTTTACAAGCCAGGCATAGACCCCATTCCGGAAGGAAATACGGAAAAATCAACTTTTCGCGAAAAATACACGTACCGTTGGTTCCTATTTTTGAGCCGTGTACGAAATCATACATATAGTCGTTGCTCGGAATTTTCACGATGTGACAAAGTGGTTTTGACATGATTTATTGTATCTAGGAATATGTATTTGAATCCATCAGATAGAGGAATGGATACAGTCTAATATTTGTAGAATATTGTATAATAGTAAATGTACATATGTACACTTTACTATTTATAATGGCCCAATGACCGACCACATCTATCAACTTAGGAGGATTCTCAACTGGACAAAGTCGTCAACGCTCATTTCTAGCTATAGTTTAAATTATGAGATTATTCAAAATTACATTTTCAATTTCTATTCCTCCAAAATCAATGTATCCTTCTATTTATTTCTAATTGCTCATATACACGGTTCAATAGTTTCGAAATCTGTTCACCATCAAGCGCTAAAAATATTTCCGTCTATCGAAGCTTAAACCCCCGTCGGGTGATGAAATTTAAATCGAATTAAAATCAAAAACATGGGGTCGTTGAAAGTTGTTTCGAATTGAATTACCCTCATTCTACCCGGGGGATGTCGGTGTATTTATTGGCAGAAATAAGGGATGAGGTAGGTGTGACTTCTCTAGCGACATAATAGTTGAGGCGCTGAAGGTGAATATTTAGAAAATTTTGTAGGAGAAAATAAAATTATTATAAGTAGTAATTGACACATTGATGAATTTGAGGTACATGACAAAAAACGTTGGTTGCTACTGATTACAGTTTACATCCAAGCTCAAAATACATTTTTAGCAGTCGAAATGGATGAAATGATTTGTGCAAAAGGTATCAACTCATATATTTGCAAATATTATAAGTATCAGTGAGATCAAAAATTTTATTTTTAAATAAACAGTTGAACTAAATGGCTGAATCTCAATTCCTATTGATTAAGTTGATTATGTATCAAAAAGTTTATGCAACTTGCCTTAACGAAAATACTACTTGCAACTTTTTTTCAACTTTATTTATCTACTTGCAAGTAGATTTAAGTTTGAATTAGATATCATGCACTTTTTTAATTTTTGATTGTGATCTATTAAAATTTCCTCTAGGTCTCGTTTTATTTTAAGTAATAAATGAAACTAGGGTGAAATACTATCACTTTGTTACTTTGTTTCTTTTATTACTTCGAATTATCATGCTTCAGGCTGTCGCAAAAGTCGATCGGAAACACGAACGTTTGCGCAGTAAAAAGTCAAGTGTTGTAATACTAAAAAGCAATAATTTGTGACATATGGGTAAAAATTAATTAAGTAAAGTATTACAATTAATATAAAAAATTAATAAAATTTGTAATAAATATAGATAATTGTAAAGTTTATACAAAATTGATAACAGGATCTGCATTAAGCTCTTTAAACGCATACACAACATCAAATTTGCTGAAAAAATTGTACTTTTTTTCAAACAATAATTTACTACCTGAGACTTCTGTTATATACTGTAATGAAAATCGATGAGTTGTTACGGTCTACCAAATTAGTCTTATTTGAAGATAAATTTGGAGTTTGAATCAAAACATCACAATGCCCTCAATAAAGTTAGAGTAGAGTCAATTACCCATGTGTTACCCAAATTCCTCAATCATATAATAAACACATGTTTCAAAAAATCGAGACATTTCATTCGGGGTTGAAGAGTTTTACGAGAAAATGCCACTTCGTAACTAGAAAGTACGTGTGTACATGGAGTACACATCGGGCCTGAGGGTTGGTTGACGCGGTCGTTTCCAAGTGCAAAGCAAATATTATTTTTGCTCAAGTCACTGGAAAAAATTGTAGAAGATTTTTTTATTGTTAACGGTAAATGCAAGTTTAGAGAGATTCTGAGGATGATATGAGAAGTTTGAGACGTTTTATACAGTATGAATATTTTAATGGTAAAGGAGTTGGAGGTAACTACCTTCAGATCGATACTTGTAATAGACATTTTATAGGTTATTGTTATTAACTTCTCGAATGAGAAGTTAATGTTTTTATAAAAAATATTCGATTTGCTAATTTTATGTTTTCTCGACGTTTCAAGGCATTCTGAATCAAATCAGACCAAATTTGGAAATTGTTGTGTGTATAAGAGTGTGAGTATATTTTTTACCATAAATGGACGTTTTCTCAAAAAAGTTTTAAATTTCAAAAATATTTGTAAGATATTATTTTCGGAATCGTGCCTAATAGTTTTCTGCAGAGATCGTCCGAGCCGTTTTTTGGTAATTACCTGTTGATTTTTTCGATTTTACGGCCCAACTGCTGGTAGTTTAATTTTAAAAATTCATCAAAGTTGATAGTCAGATGAAATGATTTGAAAAAAAAATGTCTCAGAAGTCGCTTTTTTGTGATGTTATATATAAGGCATAATTTGAATTTCACAAATTGAAAGGCCATATTTTTGGAATCCGCAAAAAAATAATTCACCAAACTGCTCTCTAAATGTTGCCATTAATTTAAAATTTTAACACTTTACTAAAATTTGACAAAATTTAAAGTTGGAACATTCAATAGTACGAGGTTGATGGGTGACTGGCTTCGCTCTCATTACTAGTATTGAAACAGATTGTACGTTTTCAAAAATGCATAATTCGATTTTGATGAAACTTGACATACATTGTTACTACACTTCACTAAATATTTGACAAAAATTTAAAATTGGATCATTTGATAGTTTTTGAGCTATTCGTGGTTGACGGGTGGCTGGCTCTGCTCTCAATACTAGTATTGAAACAGATTGTACGTTTTCAAAAATGCATAATTCGATTTTGATGAAACTTGACATACATTGTTACTATACTTTACTAAATATTTGACAAAATTTAAATTGAATCCGTCAATAGTTTTCTCAGATATGCGACGTTGATGGGTGGCTGGCTCCGCTCTCAATACTAGTATTGAAACAGATTGCACGGTTTCAAAAATGCATAATTCGATTTTGATGAAACTTGACATACATTGTGACTATGCTTTACTAAATATTTGACAAAAATTTAAAGTTGAATCCGTCATAGTTTCTCTCATATATGCGACGTTGATGGGTGGCTGGCTGCGCTCTCAATACTAGTATTGAAACAGATTGTACGTTTTCAAAAATGCATAATTCGATTTTGATGAAACTTGACATGCATTGTTACTACACTGCACTAAATATTTGACAAAAATTTAAAGTTGAAACATTCAACAGTTTCTGAGATATACGAGGTTGATGGGTGGCTGGCTCCGCTCTCAATACTAGTATTGAAACAGATTGTACGTTTTCAAAAATGCATAATTCGATTTTGATGAAACTTGACATACATTGTTACTATACTTTACTAAATATTTGACAAAAATTTAAAGTTGAATCCGTCAATAGTTTCTCAGATATGCGACGTTGATGGGTGGCTGGCTCCGCTCTCAATACTAGTATTGAAACAGATTGCACGGTTTCAAAAATGCATAATTCGATTTTGATGAAACTTGACATACATTGTGACTATGCTTTACTAAATATTTGACAAAAATTTAAAGTTGAATCCGTCAATAGTTTCTCAGATATGCGACGTTGATGGGTGGCTGGCTCCGCTCTCAATACTAGTATTGAAACAGATTGTACGTTTTTAAAAATGCATAATTCGATTTTGATCGATTGAAACTTGACATACATTGTTACTATACTTTACTAAATATTTGACAAAAATTTAAAGTTGAATCCGTCAATAGTTTCTCAGATATGCGACGTTGATGGGTGGCTGGCTGCGCTCTCAATACTAGTATTGAAACAGATTGTACGTTTTCAAAAATGCATAATTCGATTTTGATGAAACTTGACATGCATTGTTACTACACTGCACTAAATATTTGACAAAAATTTAAAGTTGAAATATTCAACAGTTTCTGAGATATACGAGGTTGATGGGTGGCTGGCTCCGCTCTCAATACTAGTATTGAAACAGATTGTACGTTTTCAAAAATGCATAATTCGATTTTGATGAAACTTGACATACATTGTCACTATACTTTACTAAATATTTGACAAAAATTTAAAGTTGAATCCGTCAATAGTTTCTCAGATATGCGACGTTGATGGGTGGCTGGCTGCGCTTTCAATACTAGTATTGAAACAGATTGTACGTTTTCAAAAATGCATAATTCGATTTTGATGAAACTTGACATGCATTGTTACTATACTTTACTAAATATTTGACAAAAATTTAAAGTTGAATCCGTCAATAGTTTCTCAGATATGCGACGTTGATGGGTGGCTGGCTCCGCTCTCAATACTAGTATTGAAACAGATTGTACGTTTTTAAAAATGCATAATTCGATTTTGATGAAACTTGACATACATTGTTACTACACTTTACTAAATATTTAACAACAATTTTAAATTAAAACATTCAATAATTTTTGAAATATGCCAGGTTGATGGGTAAGAAACTTGCATGTTTTTTATACATATGTAATGTTTTTCTTTACTTTTTGCTTCAATTCTAAATTTGTTACCCCCTGTCTAGGGATACATGTGGACCACTTTGGAAATCACTGATTTAAATTATTAAATAATATCACGGATTACGTATATAAAAATCTTGCGTTTAAAATTTTTATCCAAATATCTGAATCAGATTTCGGGAAGTTCGTGCAACTTGCTGTAAGGCAAAATGACATTCTCAACTAGTTTCAAATAATTTTCTAACATCCAAATAAATTATTTAATTATTCGCTGAAAACAGAATTGCAAAAAAATATCAAAAATTATTACAAGTATAAATAAAAATGTAAATTTTAATTAAAGTAAAAATAGTTAATAGTAAATAGTAAATAAGATGACAAATGGTCATAATGAAAATTCCTAAATTCACAAATTAATGTAATCCTCACAAATTCTCCTCAGCAGTTTCTTAAGTAATTTAATACCTACCCAACATTGTTAGGAAATAATAGTGGTAGTGTGTCTTGTCTGACCCATTCCGGCAAAATTATATGTCTAGCTACTGGCAGCAGCAGCTAGTGAGAAGAATGTCATATGTGTTTTTGTACGTGAGAGTTACGCGGTCCGGCTCTCCTTGGCCGCCTTGGGCACGTAGCACACGGCCTGCACGTATCAGCCGCGCGCGTCCAGGGCGCGACACCAGACTGAATTATTTATTTCGACCGACGACTTAGGTTTGATTGTTATCAGATCTTTGCGGGTCGTTCGGGATGTTTGAACCAGATTATGAGACAGAGGAATTGATAGTAATGGGTTTTTTTATTGTGCGTTAGAAACTATTTTTGCTTAGGTATTGTTTTGATGCCTCATAAAAAGGTTTTACTTAAAAACTGAATTGGTAGGAAATGTCATGCAAATATGAATAACTTCCCCAGGGATCATTGAATACTAACATTAATTCTCACTAAAATATTGCTAATTCTCTGTGGATTTTAACTATAATCCTACAAAATTTTAGGACAACCCTAATAGCTTCAAATAGGAAACTTACTGGATTCTAAAAAAAATTCACTGGACTGTAAGAAAAATTTTACTATGTTCAGAGGAAAATAGGTTCTCCGAAGTTCTTACTAGATTTTCTTTAAATCTTACTAGATTATATCTTAATTCTGAATAAATTCTAAATTACACCCGACTTGCTGAAATATTGCTAAAAATTTTGCTAAACTCTTATTAAAATCAAACTAGGATTTAACATGTGATAATGCTAGTGTAAACGGTAACTCAGTTTTTAAGAGGGCGTCCGATTTTAATAATTCAAAAAACATTTTACTTGTATTGACAAATTGAACAACTGATTATTTTTATGAAGGCAGGTCTATCGGTTTTAGAGATCTAGTGAAAAAAGTAAAGAAGCCATTTGGCGGTCAAAAATGATCATTAGAAATATGCACAGAAAATTATCAGATATTTTATAGAGATTTTAACAATAAGTATAAATTTTGTTTACATTCCTATGGATTCCGTACCAACGTTTATTCGTTAGAAGGCAACGCGGCGTGTACGCGTTTCGATATTTTATCTCTATGCAGTTAAAGCAGTACGATTGCTTTGAAAAAAAGTTTAGAACTTCCAAAATATTTCAAAATAAAGAAAAAAAAAGCTTTTTCAAAAAGCCTTATTTCCAAAAAAATAAATTTACTTTAAAAATTTATAGTTTCTCAAAAATCCAATGTTTTCAAAGTAATTTTTTTTCAAAAATGTTAATCTTATTAAAAAAAGTATTTGGTACGGAAAGTTCCAGCTATTTTTCTTAAGGCACGATGCCATGCGCCCCACTAGTTCATTTTTGTTTTCAAAATATCGCTATCTTAAGTTTATGGATTTATATATGGATCCAGCAAAAAATTTATGAGGATTACATTAATTTAAGAATTTGGGAATTTTTATTAGGACTAGTATTTTTATGATATTACTGAAATATTACTAAAATCTTCTAATTCTAAGTTGCTTCTCTCTAGATTTTAACTTGATTCTAACCCGATTCCGATTTTATTACAACTGAAATATTATAATATTTAAATATTGTTATCAATAAATTCTAATGTTGAATAGTCTTAATTAATTGATTTAAATTTCTGCTTTGATGAACCAAATTATGAATAATATAGTAAGAATCAATCCACATCATCAATACAGGATTAAATTGGTGTTTTTCAAATTTTAACTGTCTGATAAATATTTTATTTTTTATTCCTCTGAGTTTTAAATTGGCAGTTTCATTCAAGTATGCTATAAATAATTCAGTCCTTCCACATTCCATATTTCCAACGTACTTGTTTATCTAAAAGTACTTTTACCCCGGCTTCAAAAATGCTGCTTCACGAACAGCGTGCGTCAAAAAGCAGTTGTCATGTACTTGTTAGAACAATTTGTTTCGTGAAAATACCCACGGCGTCAAATTATTACTTTAAGCGGCCAGTCTAAGCGTCAAGTGTAATCTAATAGAAATAACATCAGGCAAAATATTATATATAGAAAGGGGATGATATTGAATTTGTAACATCAGATGTCACAGCTTAGATATGAATGTGAGAAACCTTGATTTACAGCCAGATAAACAGATTTTATTCCAAATTGAAATGGAATTGAATGTAACAGGATTTTCACAGATGTGAGAAATGAATTAGGGGATGATAGTATTAGACACTAAATGTAAATATATTTATGAGTCACAAAATATGATGTATAATAATTTTTAATAATAAGTTTCCCAAGTACATTTTCCATTTATTGACTTAAAATTGAATTTCTCCTCATAATCATTGTGTCCGCAAGCGTTGGAGCGAAAAGTTTAAGCTTCTTTGGAAAATACGTTTTGCTCTGCGAAACTAATTAATTGGCGTCAGAAGATAGCGACGATTTCAGGAAATTTCCTAAGAATGTCGTTTGTATCTGAAGAAACAAAATCCTTTTGAACATAAAGGAAAGATGACATTTAGAGCCCAAAATTGATATTCAGATATGGTAATTTTTAGTATCACGTAGGTCAAATAAGGGACTGAACTCATAAGGTTTATATGAAGAGTATAAGAACAAAACCTGCAGATCAATAAAAAATATGATTTTTGTTTAATTGATTCGATAATCCATACATTTTGGCTTTAGTCGTAACCTTCATTTAGTGGAACTAAAATAAATACAAAAGTACTTTTAACAGCAAACGTCTTAAATTATGATTTACAAAATAAATTTTTTGGATTGCAACTCATATTATGTAGGTGAAACAGCAAAAATTTGACTGCAACATGACTGAATCACACATATTTTGACATTTTATTGCAACAATTTTATAATAAATATATTTCACTTTATAAATTTAAAATTGCGAATAAATTTTCTACTACAATCAATGTTGAAAATTATTCAGCAACTAATGAAAAGACATATACGAACAAGCTTTCTCCATTAGTCATTTGAAAGCTTTGTGCGAAATACTATGTACGTTAAAAGTTTCAAAATACAGAAATATAAAATCTAGAATGAAAGAAAAATGTTGGCACAAATAAATAATTCTTATATGACGAAAACCTCGTAAAACTATGTGAAGAATCAACATTAATAATTCTTTGTAGATGACTCTTCGAAGTGCATTAGGGGGCTGGGAAACTTTTTATCAACTTCCGGAAATTTTATTGATATTTTTATATGAACATTTGTTAATTAAGATGCCTATAGTTATTAACTTCTTGAGAGTTTTAATGTCACGCCAGAAAATCCAATTTTTTTATTTTATGCTGATGGTCCAGGTGTTTCTTTAGAAATAGTAGTAAAGTGCAAAAATGTCATATTCTCAAAGAACTCTGAATCAATTTTGAAAATTTGAAGCCGTTCAAAAAATATGAGGAATTCAGAATCTATTATTTATTCTATAATGTGATTCCCGTAGGTCCAAATTTACATGATTCTCCTCTGATATTTGATATCCTTTTTATAGAAAAATTGAGTAATTTACTGATGGACACCTCTTCTATTACATTTGCACTTATGTGATAAAAGATTAAAGCGTTAATGGACTGGTCGTTTCATGTTCTTATGTTTCATATGAAAGCTCGTATAAAAATAGAAAACGGGGCGGTAATTGCCATCCGGGCGGCCAAATAGGATTTCCTTCTGCAATTGTGTTGTTGATTTATCAATATGAACATTTTTATTACGGAGATGATGAGAAATGACAGTTTGAAGACATAATCGTAGATAATTGAGGAAGAAAAAAAAACAGTCAAGGATAATATTAGTGAAAACACGAGGTAGAGTAATGAGCCAAGCTTTGAATCATTATGTTGAAATCGAAGTGAATATGTGCAGTTCTAACTATTAATATACACTATATATGTTTATCTAATTTTTTAGCAACATCCTAAAGATTTCAGTTGTAATCAAGTCAAAGTCAAGAAAGAATCTAGTAAGAATAAAGTTAGAATCTAACATAATTTACTTATGGTTAGAGGATTTTAGTATTATTTCAGTAAGTATCTAGCAAGTAAGTAGTTGTAAAAATAATGTTTTCTTTTTTTTCAATAAGTAATAAATAATTTTCATTTGTCGCATATTTCTATTATATCATAGGTATGCAGTATGTCTGTCACAGAATTTCAACACATTCGCTGCCACGCCAGTGTCAACATTCAGACGAGAGAGTAATGGACTTGAAACAGTGGAACTTTACAGACACAAATACAAATACAGAGTTACCTAAAGCACATGAACCGCTTACATGTCACTCCCTTGCAAATGCACTTCTTTTATGTTATATTTCATTTCTCTGCTCTCAACATTTTTTATTTTTGACTTCACACATTTGCGTTCAAATGCGACTTCTGAATAATGGTTTCTTTGAACACCAGAAAGCGGTGTATGCAAGAAGCATTTAGAAGTATGTCACAAACGGTATGATATGAGGGATACAAAATGCTTGTGGTGAAAGACTTTTGATGTAATAATTTTATTCAAAAAATAATATTGAAAAATCTTATACTGGAAATAAATTAACTTGATTCTAACTCGGTTCTAACTTGATTCTGAAATGAGTACAAAGTGTTAGTGACGTCAACGGGTGAACGAGCGTGGCTGAGAATCGTCGAAGACTCTCGATTGTTGGAATGAATATCATACGTAATATGTTACGTTTTTAAAAGAAAGGAAATTGAAATCCGTACATGACTAAATTTGATTTTGATTTCTAACTTCATTCAGATTTGATAATAACTATAATTCTTGCTAGAATCTTGGAGTGCTATGAGCTGTTATTAGGCGCCACCTTCGCGAAGAAAGCCATTGATTGTCCTATTGATATGTAGTATATTATTATAAGACTTTGATATAATTCTTGTTTCTTATAATGATATAATTTTAAGTATCAATGCCCAAAGTTAGGTCGTCAATCCTAAAATCATGCAATAGTTAGTTTAATTCACTACGAAATTGGTATCCAACGATCTTTTACCCATTTAACAGTGAGTTTGTACGGAACTCTGGTAATATGACGCACGTAGAATAACGACACCATAAAAAGTAAGAGTCTGGTGCTTTGGTCGACGTTCCTCTCGCTCCGGCCATAAATAACAATGAGCCAACATATAGCGACGATGTCATAAGCAGGTGCTAAGGCCGAGTAATGGACAAAATCAACTCGCTATTTCCCCGAAAACTACCCCCGGGTTAACAATATTAGTGCGAGAATATCATTGTGTATGAGGACTCTTGGTAATTTGAGAAAATTATGAAAAATCGAAAAGCGTATACGCGTTGTAGGCTGCAATGGGGTAATTTGGATGCAAATGTGATTTTTTTCCACAATATGGCGACGTAATTCTGAATTATACTAATGTGATTCTTGCAGAATGCGAACATAGATAGATCAGATTTACAATGGTGATGACACAAACCGCAGCCTCGAAACCATAGTCTTCACCATCTATATTGACAAATAATGCATTATGGCACAAAAATATTTCCTACAATTTTTTTAACGCTTTAGTATATCAAGTCGATTGATTCATATCAATATTATCATCAGATAATTCCACCTTTATCATTCATATTGGCGAATAATTTATTATACCAACAAAAATATTTCCCATCATGCGACGTATCTGACAAGAACCGCAAAAGATTCAATATTATATGATTTCTTTCTAATTCTGCCCGTATACCGAAAAGTGCTCAAAAGCTCTCATACGCCCACGCGCGAGCTTTGAGCTTTGGGCTCATTATAAATTTATAGTTTCATTTGTAGAAGTGCACATTATTTTTGCAATTGGCGGCGGCGCCTCTCACACTGTTGTGTGTATGATGTCGGGACTGTCTGATACATAAATTCCTTGTCTTCGGTTTTAATTTTCCAATTTATCAATGGGTTCTAGAAATAGAAGTATGGTTCGATAGAGGTTTCATACATCCTAACACTCAACGAACATTGAAAGTCAAACATATGAAATTGCCATCAAAGAGTATTTCAAAACTGCTAAAAAGTTATTTTACTGATCTATTGATGAATTGAATTTATATTTATTTGATCCAGAATTAAAATTAGATGGATTTTAAACAGTATATAATTCAATGTACAATTTGGTCATATCATCAAACAAGCACAAACCATGTTCTATTATAATGTTTTAACTCTTTACCCATTATTTCACAAAGTTCATCGGTAGCACATTAATCACGCAATTTGCGTAAAATACAAAATTTTACATCAATACGTTGTGATCATCATACAGGCGCATATTATGTTTAATCTATGACCCAAACAATTTATCTATGGCGATAAATAATGATTACAAAACAAAATGCAATGTGTTATACGAATTAAATGAAACGTTTTCAACATAATTTACAGCAATAATGCGTACAGAACGCTTCAGATGAACGCTTTTGCACGTTAACGATTCATTTAATTCAATCCGCTTTTGTGTATTTATATTTCAATTGGTGTACTAATGTTGGAATGGGAAATAATTTGTAGGAATTTTTAGAATTGTTAACTAACTATTTATTTATTTAACATTTCATCGTTATTTTTGTGGTGGAGTCAAAAAATGCTTCATATTATGAACCTGAACTATTGTTCATTTCACTCGCGAATTGCGGAATTAATTAACGTATTTTGTGGCCAGAGCGGCGGCATCCGAGTGAAAAGGGTTAAAATTGTACATTTTGGCTGATGCAATAAATTCTATCAGCTTTTCTCTATTAATATTTTAACTTAGTTTAATAAAGTGTTTCATTTATATCAACGTCAAATTTTTTTCATAAATTCCATATAATTTTATATAAAATCAAGTGGAAGTGGAATCTAGTTAGAACCAAGTTAGAATCAAGTTGGAATAAGTCTAATAGAATTAAATGACTTTCAAAAATATTTTAATTGGATTTTAGTTATAATCATAAACATTCAATTATAAACATAGTAAGAAAGTAAAATAGTATTAACCCTTTCCGCTCGCGAATTCTAAAATTAATATAAATTTGAGCATCCGAGTGGAATGGGATTCTTTAAAATTATTTACTCTTTGTCGTAAGATTCAGAAACACTAACTGTAAAATTTAGAAAAAATCAATTTTTATTAGGCCATACAAACTTTTAATTAAAATTTGAAGTTCATGTATTAAAATTGATTTATTATCATATAAACTAATTTGCCACTTCTTTATGAAATTGAATATTCATTATTAATAAAAAGGGAAAACGATTGCTGTTTTCATTCCTATATAAAACCCATTAACAAACACAATTATACATATGTTCAACTTTATGATTTGAATCATATATATGTTTCAAGTCATTTATGTGCCTATGAAACACTAATGTCCCCCCGGAGAGTCTTTCTAATGTACATTAAAAAATATTTGCAGTGAAATGTAAATGCATCGTGACAAAAGTGGCAAGTGTTTGAACATATTTAACACAGTGTCGGCATGTGTGACCACTTTTAGTAATCATGATATAATTACAGTTTCTACAAAACAAACTGGGAGAACATTGTGACCGGGTTATGTTCTAATATCACGCGTCGTTGGATGCATATGTCACATTTGCCTTTTTTTTCAAACAAAACATTCTACAAAAATTTCAGTTTTTTTTCAGCACGGTTAATTACTTACTCGTAACAAGCTCGGGGAATGCAATTGTAATAGTAGATGATAAGTAGTAAAATATGTAGTAGGGTAGAAGACTTTCAGGAACAAATTGTTTGGATTACACATCAGTCTGCATATATTTTACTTAGTTACAGTTACAAGTCCATATTTTAAAATAAGAATGTATTTTTGTCATAAATATTACTTTTGATCTCTAATTTGAAATAGATACCACTATCAATATTTTCATTGATCTTACTTAAAACAATCCAGCCAATCAGTCTAATGAGAATGCTCCATCTGCATATCGCATATGAAATTTGATGAGAATTCGAATTTCAGAGGGCATACAGACAATTGTAGCAGATATAGCTGGGTCGGCCCATTATATTGTATTCAGTTCAGTTCGGAGTAGAGGCGTTGCTACTAAATACAGATTTGCATATAACCATATCAGCCAGCAGTATGGCTTTGAAATGGTACTAACTATTACATTCTGGATGTGACTAATCATAGGAATGGCCCACGGCGGTCATCAGCGCCCTACGAGACGATATTATTAATTGTGATTGCCCGACGACACAATACATTACAATACGCACAAGACGATTGTTGGGTCTTACGATTTCGGAAGCGCCGGGTGAATAGACACATAATAATAGTATTATGAGGAATCAAATCATTATTATATGTACAACTCGTAATAAATCAAATTCACAGTTATAAAATTAGTTAATCCATAATCAATGTTTGCCCATATAGGTTAAGAGCGACGGGACCTAAATCAGAGGACCCGGGTTCGATACCCACTTTGAGCACCCTGTTATCAGGCAGCAGTGACAACGATTTTCACTTGGAAATATAGATAGCAATATGTTTCCAAGTGAAAATAGCCCTTGCCCAGCATTGCTGCGCCAATAAAAAGTCAGCCCTATTAGATTAATTCTAATAACCAAAATTATCAAATATGGATGGATTAACTATTGGGTTACTATCTAAAAAATACGAAGGAAGGAGAAGTTTTAGCCCAACAGCTCATAGGACGTAAGGTTCTGATTGCTGTTAAAAATATATATAGAAAAAAAATTTTGCCCATATAAAAGAGTAGCTAATAAAAGTCAATATACTAAGGTAGCAAATTAGATCACAATATCAATATTATTAAAAATATTAATTTTGAATATTTCAAAAAAACATAAGTTGAAAACCAATTACTAAACTAGGTTTTTTGCATTTTGTACAGTGAATGAAATGCGTTTACGTATTCTAGACTAGGTCTTTTGTCTGGGTATGCCAGGCTCAATACTGCCTGGGTATAATTCCAACTGAAACCTCTGCTTATCGGAAATTAAAATCGATTTTCCTTGACTAAATCCAAAAAATATTGTTTTTGTAATTTATATTAAATAAATTGACTCAAAATTTGCTTTCATGAAGCTTATTTTTAAATTTCATTTAATAGGAGTAAATAAATAAATTTCAGGTCCAAAATGTGTGTTTTTGACACTTCAAATAGCTCTCTCTTATGAATCTCTCTCTTAATTACACTTTTCTCCTAACGAGTGTTAGGTGTAAGTGGCATTTTACCATAATGCAAATTTCATGAACTTTCCAATAAGTGCAAACAAAAGTCTTAACCTTTAAGATTAGAACATTAGATACTTTTAAAATTTTATAGAATTTTAAAATTATGTGTCTACAAAGGTTACCGAAAAAAACACTTTATTCCAAATATTCTTGGTCTTCAAAAATTGCCATTTTAGTCATTGAATTCAATAATTAGCAAAAGCTTTTAATTTAGTCATAGTCCATAAACATAAAAAATCTTAAAGTTGCAATATAATAAAAGGTGTTCAATCTCATATTTTAATTAATTTTTGCTTTTCCTGATTATTATAAATGAAATTACTAAATTAGAGCTATAAACTTTGACTGAAAGTTGTCTCAAAATTATTAAATTCTTGAATATATTATTTATTGGATCTAAATTGTTGGATTGATTAAGCTTATATTTTAATTATTATTTGCTTTTCTTGAATCCTAAATAAAACTTTTAAATTATAGATACAAATTTTGATTGAAAAGTGTCTCAAAATTATTAAATTCTTGAATATATTATTTATTGGATATATAATCAATATGGTTATGGTATAACAAACGTTGTTGCAAAAATTAAAATACTAAATTTGTTTCACTACTCCAATTTAAACCATAACAGAGCAAACGTTTCACGGCTTAACGAAAAAAACTGTGACAAAAAAATCCCGATCCTTAAAAAACTGGCATTTCAATCATTCAATTAAATAATCAGCAAAAGCTTCCTACTCTGTCACATCCAGTCGAGTAAATAAAAGAGTTCGACAAAAGCGATAATCCTATTAATTCTTTCGTGTATTAATTGTCGAAGGGGTCGTTCGAACCCTCGAAGGGACCATCTGCTGGGCGAAGGTGATAAGCGACGGGAAATTAAAAGGGTTTTATTAAATTGCAGGGTGAGAGATTAGAATTTTGATATTGAACTTTTTTAATACATGATTTCATATATTAATTGATTTTTTTGTACTGAAATAAATTTTATATTTTGCAATTTTTCTCCTGGGTTACCATGTATAACATACTTAAAAATGTACTGTTCCATCCATAGTAAAATGAGAATCCATACTAATTTTGTTTATCTTTTCCGATATTAATGGCCAATACTGCGTGCAGGATTTGCTGTCGGATGTGAATTATTTTTGAAATGAAAAAACAGCGAATGCACCATGTTTAACATTTACCCGAAAAGCTTGTTTGTTCAAAGCAATAGTACCATGTTACATAGTGATATATTTTCCGGCATTCGTTTAAATCTATACCGAATGCTTTTTAGACATTTTCAATAAATATTGATTCAAATATATATATATATATATATATATATATATATATTATATATTAGGGTGGTCCTTAAAATGGTCATTTTCGAATTTCCTTGCTCCCAGGGGCTCAAATGGTTCCAAATTGATAAAAAACAATTCTTTGAAAGTTTTAGCTCTTAATATTAACGTTTAGATAGAGCGCAATTCAATCAAAGTTTGTATGGAAAGAGCATAGAAAAATTTTTGAAAATTTAAAAAAAATGTTTTAGATATAACTTAGCGACAAATGAATGAGTTTTATTCATTCATTTGTTCCCTAAATTACATCTAAAAAACATTTTTAAAATTTTTGAAAATTTTTCCATGCTATTTCCATACAAAACTTTGATCGAATTGCGCTCTATCTATTTGGAACCATTTGAGCCCCTGGGAGCAAGGAAATTCGAAAATGACCATTTTAAGGACCACCCTAATATATATATATATATATATATATATATATATATATATATATATGCAATAAACAAAACTGTGCAGGTGAGTGATTTCCGACATGTAATATAAATTTGAGCTTTCATAAAATTTCGGTGTGTGTTTATTTATTTTGTAGAAATATAATCAAGTGAATCTCGAGATATATTAAATTTAAAAAAGTCTGTTATCACCAGCCTCTGGCCCCACTACCTTATCACTAGTTCCAAGAACTCGCATTTGAATTTATAAATATTTCTCATAATCTAAAGAATTTCTTCCTTCTGAATATTAAAATCCCTTTTCAAACATTTTCCATCATCAGCTCCACTATAAATAATAGGAAAAGAAAACTATAGAGGCTTAACGTCGAGGTCGGTTTTTCTGTTTGTGTCACCTACTGTTTTATATTATACATACAGTATTTTCAGCCTTTTTATGGCTAACGTCGACGGCTTTTGCTGGTCGTATCCTATCGTCCAGCCACACCTTTGTTTGTATCGGCAAACCGGCAGTCCAGGCTGATTTCGCTTTGACATGTCATTTTCGCTCATAAAAGTTCAAAAAAACAAATAGGACTCGATGGAGCAACCCTTGCGGCTATGGGATAGTTCAGAAGTCGGTGTAAAATGTATTTTATGTGGAATAAATAACACTGATGGAAGTTTCTTAAATATAGTTCAAATTTGATTTATTGATTGTATTTTAGTACACAATTCAAGGATGCTCTTATTTGAAAACGAGTAATTACTAATTTTTCCAACGCAAAACTAAATATCGTTGAACTCTAGATTTTACTCATATTTTAGTAGCAATCAAATCAAAATCAAATAATAATCAAGTTGGATTCAAGGTATAATATATCAAAAAACCAGTAGGATTGCAGTAAAAAGTCCAACTGATCTTAACCAAAAACAGCCAATTGTTGATATTTAAGAAATTTACCAATGTTGATATTAAAAATAAATATACCTCGTAATATTATTTAACATATGATCCTTATCCCAGCTACCCTATTTTGATGTTCTCTGATTTCCACCCCCGACTTCTCTCATTCAGAGCACGGTCCGGCGATGTATATTTTTTCCAAATGGCGTGCATTGTATGTGTCTGCATAAATGTGTATTTACGTTCAGTGTACAAAACCGCATTATTGTCGGTAATATATTGCCAGTAAACGCCAGTCGCCCTCGGCTTCGGCTGGACGGGGTTGATTACATATTTACATATTATGCTGTTAATTGTGGTGTTAATTTATATGAAATACCGAACTAGGGCATGTGTATGTGTCTGCGAAGTCTAAATACCGAATTATCATGCTACCGAGCGATGTCATAATAGAGCGGTTGACAAATTTCGAATGATTCCTACATTGATTTAACGCGAGGTGGAAATTGTTAAAACGATGTGCGGAATTGTTTAGTATGGAATTGATTTTGAACATATTTATTGCATCGAGTTATGCGAAATGATATTTAATATTTGAGTACACTCATAACATGTAACTAATAGAAATAGATATTGCGACATTGGTTCATTCAATATTCAATTTTCTGACTTTATTAGAAAATTTGTTATGAGAGTTCTATTTTTAACTTTTCGTAGGGTAAGTTATAGTAATGATCCAAAAATCAAAAATTAATTTTTTTGCACATTTTCACGTTTTAAAAATTGAGGTGTGTGTGTATGTGTGGAGATAATTTTTCGTAACTTGCCTAGCTTGATTCCAACTAGGTACCAACTCGAATCCAACTTTATTCTGACTTGATTATAATTACAATTTTATTGAACTTATCGATTTGTAAGTAAATTCTTACTAAAATATTTCCTAAATATTTCTAAAATGTTACAAAAATCGTGCCTGATTGTTGCTGAAATTTTACTAAGTTCAAAGGTGATTTTACCAAAAATACCATATCATCTATTACAATGATTATTATTGTAATTTTCATTTTCATAAACCATATCGAATTTATCGATGGAAATTAGTAATTTCAAAGTGAAATTCATCAGAACGCAAATTTAAACAATTGAAATGAAACGATACGTATCATATTTATATGAAACCGCCAACATTGTTTTTTGTATATAGTCAATATTGATTAGTTCGAGCTTTGTGTGGTTTATTTTACATTTTAGTTTTGTTTATTTCAAACCAAAGTTTTGTTATACAATTAAAGGTAAATATTTTGTTATCAAACTTTGTATAATAACTAGTGCAAATAATGAAAAATCATTGGTATAAAAGAATGCATTATCAATAGCAATTAAAGAGTACAAATTCAATGACGATGTAAAATGAAACTTAAAAAATGAAAATGATACATTAATTGAAATGATAAATGTCGTATCAAACTTGTGTCTAAATCTCAAATTTATTAATGTTACAGCAATTGAACCGCTCGAATGCCAGCTCTAAAAAAATGATGCAGAAAATATTATACTTCAAAAATTTAATTTTAGATACTATATTATTTTAACTATTTAATTATCCATTTTCTCAAATTTTAATAGATGCTGAATTGTCGATGGCACTGTTTATTCGTGAAATCGAACACAAATTCATGAAAATGTATACAGTATTCTCATTGGGAAAAATGTATAAAACATTTTTCACCCGAATAGAAAATTGCCAGTATCGCTCAACTCTATCGTATTGCCTTTTGAACCCCAAAATTGTATAAATAATTCATGCTTTCTTTCAGAATGCGAACTTAAATTGAATATATATATATATATATATATATATATATATATATATATATATAATAGTCTTTAAAATACGCATCTCCTTATTACTACTTTGTGTGTACGCAATAAGTAAATATTTGTTAAATCCGTGCACACGCGCGAATTTCAAAATAATAGCCTGTCTTCATCGAACATTTTCACAAAGACCCAAAGATAAACGAAATTGTAATCCATAATCAAAGATACCTAGGTGGAGGGTCTAAAACACCCTTCGAATAGGCAATTCGATCTAATACCCGATAGTACATGAAAGAAAATATTTGAACGATAAAGTGTAGTAAGACACCCTAATCCTACTTTATTATTGCTTTTAGAACTTAGAGTGAAATCAAATGAAGAAATTTTTGAGTGAAGGATAAAGTGCTAATACTAGATTCATCAGGGTAGTGATAGATCTAGTATTAGCACTGGTGATTCTGTATGTATGTGTATTAATATATATCCCAGTGTAATATCCTTATAATTCTCTTCCTTGAATTTCCATCACGCTAACCTAATTCGTAATTGGACGAATTACCTGCACAGATCAAAAACAAATTTTTCAAAGAAATAAAGCCAATTACGACATAAATAACCACGGTATGTCGTCCTTTCATTCATAAAATACATAACAAATTGAGAGCATAAAAACCTATAACATTATTGAAATAAAACCACTCCCGTTTACTTTAAAAAAAACCCGAGGAAGCGACTTTGTCAATGTCAAAGATATACAATAATTGCATCGACCTCATTAAGGGATTGCTTTTTTTATATATTTTCCTTGGATTAATCCTCCTCCAGGCATTCATTTATCATTCGAATGACGGTTTATGAATTGCTAGATAAATTGTCATAAAAATCGATAGAAAAAACCTCATTATGAGACCGGGTAAGAAATGACAACAGAGAAATGAGGACGTGGTAAGGGTTGGCGTGGTAAGGGTTGGCGATTTTACTGACCGGATTCCAAAATTAAACATATTACTATTTATTGAAAATGATAATTCGTGAATTTCATCTGCATAAAATATTGCAGATCTTGCAATATGTGGTGAATTGAGAAATAAATGTTAGGACTAAAATGAAGTCCAAAATTTTTCAATACTATCTACCATTAGACCAATCGAATGGTGATTCACCTGTTATACCAATATGTATATTATATCATCACAATTCATCTCACAGCTTCCAAATGCTCTCGGCTGGCATAATCCAAATTATATAATTATCGTTATCTTCGCGGTTGGCTAATTTAGTGATTTAATAATAGAATCCGTACCGCCTCGGCCTGTAATAAAACGCTTAAGGCTGAATTAACATACAGAGCGAATTTCTAATAATTCATATGTCTTTCCACGCACTTTTACTAGTACCTTGTTATATATATTGCATATTTTCATATGACATTAATTTTCTTATACTATGCGCCCGAGAAGATTTATTCCTCGCGAGGGTGAATTTTAATATACACATTTATAGGTATAATATTTTTGTCTCGCGGCAGTTTCCAGGAAGGCAAAGAAGTTTTAAAACAGATAATATTAGGGGTTTATGCGTTTTCGGTAATTATAGATTTTTAGTAGGGATAATACATTTTTTTATTTAAAAATTTGATATGTATTCAAGATTCTCCGATTCTGACATTGGTTAGATGCTATTATTACAAATATATGTCCTTGGACAATATTGTTTATTCCCTTTTTGAGAAAAAATAGACTTTTGCAGCCTGAGTTTAACTAGTAAATATTTAAACATATATTGTTAAGCTAATTCTACATTGTCAAAATGTGTATATAATATCATAAAAAGTCAAAAATATGGAAGTGTTTGCATTGTAATTTAAAATTTTATCCGAATAATACTGTAAGATAATAATTGGAATTTATCACAAAAGAGCTTAGCTATGCGGTTAGAGTTGATTAGCATTTAAAGCACGGATTATGGAACGAAAATATAAAAATTAATTTAATCCTGATATATTTTTTGGTATACCACTTTAGCTATAAAAAGATGCTTATATTAGTACTCGAGGAATATGCATCAGTTTGCAAAAAACATGGGTATTAGTTGTCTCTCACATCATAATCATACATCATCTACTGCAAACTTGCAAAAAAATTATGAACTATCATCAACCAATATTAGATTGAATAGATAATTGTATACTGGAACGATTTCTCCAAATTTTCATCAATTTTACATCGAATTGATTATTTTAAAACAATTTATTAACGAATAAAACTGGGTATGTTTATTGCAAATTTGTCATTTTTAAATTTCTCCATGGTTTTATGGCAAAAAAGTTGGTCAAGCAACTACAAGGATTTTGTCTCTGGCAGCTTGATGTGAAGCAGTAGTGATAGATGTATTTCAATTGATAAAATATAAACTCCAAAAATAAATTATTACCTTGAATATTATTACCCAAATCCTTTACAAACAGTTAGGTGTAGATTTAAGAGGGTTTTCATATCGTATTATTAAAAAACATTTCAGTTTCGCCATGAGCGATCATGTAGGCGTTTTGCTGTTGATACAGCTATGTTATCGCTTTTGCAAACATTGACAAAATCTAGCGCTAAGGGTGTCATATTATGAAAGAGATTGAATTGTATACAGAACGACTTAACTGAAATAAACCCATGGTGGAAATTGAAATAGAGGCAACCCTTCTGCGAAATAGACAAATTAAATAGCATCTTTTTATGTTTACTAATAATGGCAATTCTAGTTATGAGTAGAATTGAAAAGGGTTGAATTGATTACATTTTTTTTTATTATTTTATTGGCTTTATAAACTGGTACATTAGCCATATACTAAATTACATAATATCTACACTATCTCTTACATATATATCATTGTTTTAATTGATTACATTGCTGAGGACTTTTAGTAAAAAACTTTATTTTTCTTATATATATATATATATATATATATATATATATAATATTTTTTTAATCTACGTTGTTTTATTATATTTTTCGATCTTATACTTTTCGCTTTTGAGCCTTGTATGAAATTCTATTCCTCATTCTTCATAATTAATTGAAAAACTAGTGGGGCGCATGGCATCGTGCCTTGAGGCAAATTGCTGGAACTTTCCGTACCAATATTTTTTTTTAAAAGATTAACATCTTTCAAAAAATTTTACTTTGAAAAAATTAGATTTTTGAGAAACTATAAATTTTTACAAAATTACTAAAAACTTAATACAAAAACTTACTTTTTTAGAAAAAAAAACTTGAAAAAAAATGTTTTCTTTATTTTGAAATATTTTGGAAATTTTGAACTTTTTTTCAAAGCAATAGTACTGCTTTAACTGCATAGAGACGATAAACATTGATACAGAACCTATAGGAATGTAAACAAAATTTAAACTTATTATAGAGATAGAGATTTCTCTATCAAATATCTGATAATTTGATGTTCATATGTCTAATGATTATTTTTGACCGCCAAATGGCATTTTTTTTACTTTTTCCACAGGATCTCCAAAACCGCTAGACCTGCCTTCATGAAAAGTCATCTTGTCAATACAAGCACAATGTTTTTTGAATTATTAAAATCGGACACTCTGTTCTCTTAAAAACTGAGTTACCATTTTTGACATTTTTTGCCCCATATCTTCGGAACGGCTACACCTGCCCATGTCAGAAACTAATCAGCACGTTTCCTTATCAAGCGCAATCGAATGTTAATTGAATAATCAAAGTTGGTTGAACCGTGTTCCCGAAATCGTCGATGAAAATTTGTATCCGCACACACACACACACGCACAACATACACTGATACACATACACATACATCCATTTTTTCTAAGGTATGCCAAAACGTTTAGAAGGTGCTGAAACGTAAAGATATATAAAAAATTTTATTTTCGATTTTTTTGCGATTACTGTAAGTTGCCCTACGGGAAGTTAAAAATTGTAAATTTTTTATCGGGTTCTAAGTAGAGTCTATGTGATTCTGTCTAGACTCCAACTGGCTTGATTATATTTAGATTCATATTAGAATCTTAATACGCCTTCATAGATTTGAACTACATTAATATTAGGTTTAAATAGATACTAACATAAATCCAACTTGATTTAACAAAAATCTATTATATTATATTTAAAAAATATTTTTAAAATCATCCCAAATCCAAAAAAGAAAACAAGCAAAATTTCAAGAATGAAAATAGGCTTAAAAATATATAAAAATATTGAATACTGATATATTGAATAACTTTAGAATTTAAAGCCATAATTTTTTTCCAGGTAATTTGATAATAAAAAAGAGTTTGGCAAAATTCATTAACAATTGTTCAAGTTATTCAAAATTTTCATTGACCACATATAAATGGCGCACCTTCGACAAGATTCTAACTTGATTTCCACTTGATTATAGCTTGCTAGAATCTTGATAGAATCTTCTTAAAATCTTGTATAGTTATTGAATTCTTTCTAAATTCTTGCTAGAATCTTGCCCAAATCACTCGCGCTTGCTCAAGTCTGCTAGCTCAAATCTACCTTGCTCAATTCTTTCTTTCTCAAACCTTTTTTACCAATTTTAACAATAGTGCTATTACAATAAACAAAATAAACCGATTAAAGTTGCATATTGTGTGTATGAATACCGCTTAAATTTACTTTAAAAATTTTACTACCGCTGATGTTCCCAAAGAACTTAAAGCCAATAATTCTTTATCACTTAACGACACAAAAATCTATAATCTTCCTTTCCAACAGTAGAAATTTGAGCATTCGTTTCCATTTCTCGTTATTTATACTGCGAAGTTCGCATCGTGCCGGGTCTATAGCTCGTTCCGGCTCGCGAGATGGGACTTACTTCGGCGCATTATGTATAATTCAATATTGAATCGAGAGACAAGATCGAGCCCCCAAAGAAAATAAAGAAAATAAAAGCAATTGGAAATAACACATCGAACAATGTAAAAAAATTCCTTGTCGGAACAATTCTCGTTGTGTTTGCTCAACACTCAACGCCTCGACATGAAAATAGATTAAAAATTGTTTCGACGTTAAATGGTATACGATGCCAGTTAATGGCAATGATGGCAAATAAAATAATAAAAAACAACAAAAAACAAAATATTGGTAGGCAAATTATTGCCTATTTAAACATTGTGAAATTATGAATAAAACATTTTTATAATGGATGGTATTAAATGAATAGGTGGACTCGTATAAGAACAGTTTCATGCAAATACATTAAGACAATAAGAAGAATGTGATAGATTTTCACTAGTGAATTTTTGTTTTATTCTGAGTATATCAATATTTTTTATTTGTTCAACAGCAATATATTACATCATCTTCTATCTTGATAATACAATGTAAAACTTTATGTAAATCATAAAACACCGAACAAATGACTACGTGCATAGGATAACACGGACGTTCTTGTCCATATTTTAGTGATTAAATATAGAATATATTACACTGATGATGAAATATATACCGAGCCTCGGACGTTTGTAATGATAATCCTTCCTTTCCTATCTGATTGCGTGACTATTCAATTTCAAGAGGTTTTCAAGTGGTTAGAGAATGCGGACACCGACGACCGTTGGTGTGGCAGAGGACAGTATATCGAGCGACTTGTAATGGATAACACAAAATGCTAATTTAGGTTTCCATATTTTAAATTATAAGATACTGATGATGAGACAAACCTAATCTCGAAACGTTTGTGAAAATTATTACTTAAAAAATTAGTGCAAAAAAGAGTGTTGTTTGTTTATATTTCCGAATTAATATATATATATATATATATATATATATAAATATATATATATATATATATATTATATATATGTGTGTGTTTATATTACCATATTTGGCCCTAAATAATATAGTGAGTGTCAATTCAATGATTCCATGTTATGATAAAATATCGTAATAAAAAGGTTTCATGTTCAACAAACTACATGTCACGCATATATGTTGTCCGTGTATTGATTTGTTACATAATACTGATCAATTTATTATAATAATCTGACAAACCCCTACTATTATATGTATATGGTGTTAAATTTGAGACTTTGGGCGATAATAGGCCAATTAACCGAACGAATTAGTTGGATTTTCTGTATAAAGTATATTGATTCTTTAATTGAAATTGAGCAAATTTGTATTTAATATGAATAACAAGTGCACAATAAAATATTTATAATATTTTTGTAGTTATATTGTATATCCATCAAGCATACTAAAAAATTGATGGTTCATAATAACACAAAGTGCTATATTTTATTTCTAATATTCCTTAGTGCTTTATATCCAAGGATTAGTATATGAATAAATCTAAAAGCGACTTAATCTTTGTCATAAATCAGCATTGGGAACGTTATGATACTTTATTGATAGTCTTTTGAGATGAAAGATATACGTAATCTATATATTCATGAATAGTTTTCCAATAATAACTATTTGTATAGAAAATTCCCCTTGTAGAAAATATACGTTTGAATAATTTCACTGGCATAAGCTGCTTAAATATCTGAACTTTGGGTAATAAAAATTTTGGTTAGTTTGGTGCAAAATAATATACATACATACATACACACACACACATATATATATATATATATATTCTGAGTGGATAATAGATATTAATTTGGAAATATGAACAAACACTCTTTTTTTTCTTCCTTTTCTATCTGATATTGCGTGACTAACCACTTGAAAACCACTTGAAATTGAATAGAGAATTCGGACACCGACAATTGTTGGTGGGGCAGAAGACAGTATATCGAACGACTTGTAACGGATAACACATTATGCTAATTTAGGTTTCCATATTTTAAATTTTAAATTATAACACACTGATGATGAGACAAACCTAGTCTCGAAACGTTTGTGAAAATTATTTTTTAATAAATTAGTGCAAAAAAGCGTGTTGTTTGTTCATATTTCCAAATTAATATATATATATATATATATATATATATATATATATATATACTAGTCAAATCAGCAATCGTTTATTATTTTGAAATAACTATAACGAAACAAATTTTAAATATTATGAAATATAAGAAATTTTTCCAAATAATGAAACTAGAAATTAAGTGTGACCTATCACTGTATCCTTACCACTTAGAGGCATAAAAAATAGATATTGAATAAACCATAAATGCATAAAAAATATTGTGAAAAAGTACAGTTTTCTATTAGTATTTAGTTACCAACTTTCCAGAGCACTTTTATAAATACAATAGTAATTTATAAAAGTATATTTTATATAACATGATACTAATATTTGCTGCTTTGGAATTTATATATAGCAATAACATCTGCGATGATTTATGGAGTAATTCATTGCGACGTTTCATTCTTAACATCAAAACCACGTATGAAATATAATCTTCCATTAAATTTATTTCGAATATTGTTACTCTCAATAAACGAACGTAATATATATATATATATATATATATATATATATCCCCTATTAGAGGGTGAAAGTTTCCCGTCCTATTTCTTTGGGATTTATATGGACGCAAGTGTATCGTAAAGTACTTTCTCAAATAAGAACTTATGTTACATACGATCCCTAGCAAATGTAACAGTTAGAGAAATAATGAAGGAACAAACATCGATTTGGACCAAAACGTGAGGATTTAGGAAAGATTTGTCACGACAGGAAAAGACTTATTCCTGTTACATAAGTTAGGTCACTATTAATTGTATGTAAACATGATCTCTGTAGTAAGAGATCTCATGGGTACATATGGAAATATAAGAATTTTATTTTTCTGAACTTATACTACAAATGAGTAGTTTTTTTAAATATTATTTTCGAATTTAGTCACAATATTAATGAATGCCTTCCAGGCAGTTTTAAGTTGATGAAAATAAAAATAAAAATTCTACACTAAATAAGCACTAAATAAGCACTACACTAAATAATTATATTGACGTGGTGTCTTTTCGTTTTCGCAAAAAAAATGTTATACTGATTTTGAAAACTTGTTTCTACCTTGATTCTATCTAGATTATGACTTGATTTCGAATAGATTCTAACTAAATTCTGACTTGTTTATATCTTAATTATGGCTTGATTAAAACTAAAATCTCACTAAAATCTCCAAATTCTATGTGGAATGTGACTTGATTCTATGTAGATTTCAAGCAGATAAAATACATAATTATTTGTAAAATAATTTAAGAAAAGACCAAAAAAGGTAAGTGTAAAAATGTATAAAACACATAATTATTTGGTTTTAACAAGAACTTCGTGTCGCTCGTCAGCTGACTGTGTTTATGCTTTCTTTTTAGAAACAAATAATTATGTGTTTTATACATTTTTACATTTACTTTTTTCGGTCTTTTCTTAAATTATTTTTGTTTTCCTGCAGTAGCAGCATGTGATTGTTGTGTTGAAAAATGTGATAGTAAAGTGTATTTTTTTCCTGATCTGCTGAATGATGAGACACATCTAGTCTCGAAACGTATAAAAAATTAAAATAAACTTTTTCCATTCGACGCATTGGCTGTTTTATTGATTTCAATATGTTTCAACGTCGAACAAAAAATCCTCAATATATATATATATATATATATATATATATATACATGTGTGTTTGTGTGTGTATTATATATGTGTATGTATAAATATTCTAGTGTAAAATCTGTAACCCGACACGTTCCTAATACTGAAAAAAGCCTTTTTTTCTAATGGCCTGTGGCGTCGCCGCCGACGAGGGAAATGGGGAAAAGCGAAATTTTCAGTTGGAGTTACTTTGATCACTCGAAACTTGAACGATACAACGGCGTTCGCATGAGCGTCGACCTTCGTTCGTTATTTGTATAGACATCCGCTAGGCCTCCCAAGCCGCCCCGTGTACGTATTTGCACTACGCGCCGAGTAAAGAGTGAAACGCTCGAGACGTATATCGTATTGTTTGCACGATAAAGAATGGTATTAAAAAATATAGCTGGAGAGCTGGGGATAGGGTTTTATGGTAGTAGTATTCATAGTTTTTACTACCATCTAATATTTATTTATTATTAATTACTACTACCAAATTCATCAATAATCAGTTCACACAATTGTGGAAAATTGTTTTTGAAGTAAAATTTCTTTAGGCGCGACCAGAGTGTAAATCCGTACAAAGACAACGGAAGTGCGTTACGGCAGATAAGATAAGAGTCGAGTGCCAAAGATTCGTCATTCGCTTTCGATGATATCATTTCTATACGGGTCGATTGTGATTAGTCGTCGCGTATGTGAATAGAGATCTGTCGTTGTATGCGTACCGGCGTCAACGTAGTATGCGATATCAACAAGTAAATCGACATAGATATATAAAGATTTTAAATTTACATCGTAGTACAAATTTTGATTTAATGAAAAATGCCAGAATCAGAATAATAATTTGCCCAGTTCCTTGAAAATATTAATTAAGAAGATTAATGATTAGTAAGTTTATTGATTAGAAATTATTTCTGTATTATTGTATGCAAGACAGATACTACAGCT
The DNA here is from genome assembly GCF_003426905.1 of Ctenocephalides felis. Classification (NCBI taxonomy): domain Eukaryota; kingdom Metazoa; phylum Arthropoda; class Insecta; order Siphonaptera; family Pulicidae; genus Ctenocephalides; species Ctenocephalides felis. Next base: position 7,439,325 of record NW_020539724.1, on the reverse strand, counting down.
GTTCAAAGAATGAGATTATATCGTCAGCAAAAAAGAAAAAAAATACAAGCAATCAATGAATGTATGTTAATTTTAATTACATCAAGTTTTTCAGACACAATTACATGATGAGTGAAGTTGCAAAAACAATATTTGTTTAGGTGTTGTTTAACGTAATCCACTATGTGAACGAATATTATAGAAGTTATTAATCAGCAATGAAGGTCCAAATCCTAAATGCTAATTACAATGACAAACCGATCATGTCATATTTAAGTATGACTTTAATTACATTATTTAAATGTTATACATATTTTTAATGCTATTATAAATATACAATTTTTAATTTATCATTATATAAATGTGTATTATTGTTGACACTAATAAATGTGTGCATCACGCGCGTGTTACTATATTACTAATAACATTATTCAAAATTGTTATATGGTGTATTTATTTTTACTTAACTTAAATTTGCTACTTTGTACAGTAACAAATAAGTTTTACTTCAATCGCGTGTGATCCTTACGCGCACTCTTTTTTTACTACCATCTAATATTTATATATTATTAATTACTACTACCAAATTCACCAATAATTACAAAACTTCTATTCTACTATTAGTTCTCAAAACTGTGGAAGATTGTTTTTTCTGGGGTCTCGAACCTTGACGTCAAGCCGAAACGGTGTGATAGTATTGACCTTACCTGAGCTTGAAAGCTTAATATGAGCTTTAAGTCAAACTTAGAGCTTTGACGGTATTATGACAATTTTTCGGTTATTCTGGTTAACTTTTTATTAATTTGGCTCATTTAAACTTTGGAACCATAACCGTGAATAACATTTTTTAGAACCGCAGTAGGAATGGTATTGAAAATGATACCTGGAGAGTTAGGGTAGGATTTTATGGTTGCTTCATGTACTGTATTCATAGTTCTTTTACTACCCATTTAATATTTGCGCATGTTGCTCAATCTTGCTAAAATCAAACTAGAACTTAACAAATAACAATGCCAGTGTAATTATTCTGATTGTCAATGTTTGTGTGATTTCTGTTCTATTTTCTAGATGTTGTTTTTTATAAATAATTCATTCGTTAATATAATTTGCCTATTTTATTATTATAAACAAATATTTTGACTTTCAACTTTGAGCTCACTGCTAAAATAAATTTAAAAAATCTCACTTATTTTGGAAATGGGGCGTTGTTTAACATCTCCGATTTTTTTATTTTTCACACATTTGATCTTCCATCAAATTCAATCAAACCAATCTCTGAAAAGTGTGAATTCCAATTTAAAAATTCTCTTTACAACTACTCTCCTCGGTGTGTGGTGTGGTGAATTCTGATAAGGGATGTATATGTTTGAGGGGTTGCAATTGCTATAACACCCTATGGTCTGGTGATCCCGCATAATGCACATCGGCTGGGTGCATGCAGTAATGATATATACGTCACAATATGTCAGAGGAAACGCTCCAAGGATTAGACACTTCATTTGCCCGATGGTTAGTAGATATGTGTGTGAACACTTTGCAATATTTGGGGATGATATGATGATCGACAGGATAATTATTATAAATATCGGAAGAAGTAGTGGTTTGTATTAGATATTTGTTTTTGTCGCCGGCAAAATAGGAATAAATAATAGTATTTTTCTTTATATATAAGAATTGAAGTAAAACTTTTTAGGCGCGGCTTGGGTGTAAATCCGTACAAATGCAACGGAAGTCCGTTACGCCCCGAACTGTCGTCATTGGCTCTCGATGAGATCATTTCTATACGAGTCGATTGTGATTAGTCGTCGTGTATACAAATTTCCATATGTCCATTTTCACTTTCCACTGTTAAAAATTCATGACAGCCCTCCATCACGTCAAATCGTCTTTCCACAATATGAAATGAACGATGCATTAAAATTAATAGCATTAATAAAAAGCTATTATTCATTGCAATAAAAATACGCTATCATAAAAATCGGATTGGCGTTAATACTGAACTGTTCAGTTTTTTATTTTATTCGTCAATGTTTTTATTTCTGCACTTCATACGTAAAACGAGCTTTTTTGTGACTCACAATGAAAACAGCTTTTATATGTACACTGTCGGCGTCGGTGAATGTTGTTCTCTTTTCATTGTAATTAAACTTTTT
>NW_020539724.1:7402750-7436193 GCF_003426905.1 Ctenocephalides felis | reverse complement strand
TATATATATATATATATATATATATATATGCAATAAACAAACTGTGCAGGTGAGTGATTTCCGACATGTAATATAAATTGAGCTTCATAAAATGTCGGTGTGTGTTTATTTATTTTGTAGAAATATAATCAAGTGAATCTCGAGATATATTAAATTTAAAAAAGTCTGTTATCACCAGCCTCTGGCCCCACTACCTTATCACTAGTTCCAAGAACTCGCATTTGAATTTATAAATATTTCTCATAATCTAAAGAATTTCTTCCTTCTGAATATTAAAATCCCTTTTCAAACATTTTCCATCATCAGCTCCACTATAAATAATAGAAAAGAAAACTATAAAGCTTAACGTCGAGGTCGGTTTTTCTGTTTGTGTCACCTACTGTTTTATATTATACATACAGTATTTTCAGCTTTTTATGGCTAACGTCGACGGCTTTTGCTGGTCGTATCCTATCGTCCAGCCACACCTTGTTTGTATCGGCAAACGGCAGTCCAGGCTGATTTCGCTTTGACATGTCATTTTCGCTCATAAAAGTTCAAAAAAACAAATAGGACTCGATGGAGCAACCCTTGCGGCTATGGGATAGTAGTTCAGAAGTCGGTGTAAAATGTATTTTATGTGGAATAAATAACACTGATGGAAGTTTCTTAAATATAGTTCAAATTGATTTATTGATTGTATTTAGTACACAATTCAAGGATGCTCTTTTTTGAAACGAGTAAGTAGTAATTACTAATTTTCCAACGCAAACTAAATATCGTTGAACTCTAGATTTTACTCATATTTTAGTAGCAATCAAATCAAAATCAAATAATAATCAAGTTGGATTCAAGGTATAATATATCAAAAAAACAGTAGGATTGCAGTAAAAGTCCAACTGATCTTAACCAAAAACAGCCAATTGTTGATATTTAAGAAATTTACCAATGTTGATATTAAAAATAAATATACCTCGTAATATTATTTAAATATGATCCTTACCCAGCTACCCTATTTTGATGTTCTCTGATTTCCACCCCCGACTTCTCTCATTCAGAGCACGGTCCGGCGATGTATATTTTTTCCCAAATGGCGTGCATTGTATGTGTCTGCATAAATGTGTATTTACGTTCAGTGTACAAAACGCATTATTGTCGGTAATATATTGCCAGTAAAACGCCAGTCGCCCTCGGCTTCGGCGGACGGGGTTGATTACATATTTACATATTATGCTGTTAATTGTGGTGTTAATTTATATGAATACCGAACTAGGGCATGTGTATGTGTCTGCGAAAGTCTAAATACCGAATTATCATGCTACCGAGCGATGTCATAATAGAGCGGTTGACAAATTTCGAATGATTCCTACATTGATTTAACGCGAGGTGGAAATTGTTAAAACGATGTGCGGAATTGTTTAGTATGGAATTGATTTTGAACATATTATTGCATCGAGTTATGCGAAATGATATTTAATATTGAGTACACTCATAACATGTAACTAATAGAAATAGATATTGCGACATTGGTCATTCAATATTCAATTTTCTGACTTTATTAGAAAATTTGTTATGAGAGTTCTATTTTTAACTTTTCGTAGGGTAAGTTATAGTATGATCCAAAAATCAAAATTAATTTTTTTGCACATTTTCACGTTTTAAAATTGAGGTGTGTGTGTATGTGTGGAGATAATTTTCGTAACTTGCCTAGCTTGATTCCAACTAGGTACCAACTCGAATCCAACTTTATTCTGACTTGATTATAATTACAATTTTATTGAACTTATCGATTTGTAAGTAAATTCTTACTAAAATATTTCTAAATATTTCTAAAATGTTACAAAAATCGTGCCTGATTGTTGCTGAAATTTTACTAAGTTCAAAGGTGATTTTACCAAAAATACCATATCATCTATTACAATGATTATTATTGTAATTTTCATTTTCATAAACCATATCGAATTTATCGATGGAAATTAGTAATTTCAAAGTGAAATTCATCAGAACGCAAATTTAAACAATTGAAATGAAACGATACGTATCATATTTATATGAAACCGCCAACATTGTTTTTTGTATATAGTCAATATTGATTAGTTCGAGCTTTGTGTGGTTTATTTTACATTTTAGTTTGTTTATTTCAACCAAAGTTTTGTTATACAATTAAAGGTAAATATTTGTTATCAAACTTTGTATAATAACTAGTGCAAATAATGAAAAATCATTGGTATAAAAGAATGCATTATCAATAGCAATTAAAGAGTACAAATTCAATGACGATGTAAAATGAAACTTAAAAAATGAAAATGATACATTAATTGAAATGATAAATGTCGTATCAAACTTGTGTCTAAATCTCAAATTTATTAATGTTACAGCAATTGAACCGCTCGAATGCCAGCTCTAAAAAATGATGCAGAAATATTATACTTCAAAAATTTAATTTTAGATACTATATTATTTTAACTATTTAATTATCCATTTTCTCAAATTTTAATAGATGCTGAATTGTCGATGGCACTGTTTATTCGTGAAATCGAACACAAATTCATGAAAATGTATACAGTATTCTCATTGGGAAAAATGTATAAAACATTTTTCACCCGAATAGAAAATTGCCAGTATCGCTCAACTCTATCGTATTGCCTTTTGAACCCCAAAATTGTATAAATAATTCATGCTTTCTTTCAGAATGCGAACTTAAATTGAATATATATATATATATATATATATATATATATATATATATATAATAGTCTTTAAAATACGCATCTCCTTATTACTACTTTGTGTGTACGCAATAAGTAAATATTTGTTAAATCCGTGCACACGCGCGAATTTCAAAATAATAGCCTGTCTTCATCGAACATTTTCACAAAGACCCAAAGATAAACGAAATTGTAATCCATAATCAAAGATACCTAGGTGGAGGGTCTAAAACACCCTTCGAATAGGCAATTCGATCTAATACCCGATAGTACATGAAAGAAAATATTTGAACGATAAAGTGTAGTAAGACACCCTAATCCTACTTTATATTGCTTTTAGAACTTAGAGTGAAATCAAATGAAGAAATTTTGAGTGAAGGATAAAGTGCTAATACTAGATCATCAGGGTAGTGATAGATCTAGTATTAGCACTGGTGATTCTGTATGTATGTGTATTAATATATATCCCAGTGTAATATCCTTATAATTCTCTTCCTTGAATTTCCATCACGCTAACCTAATTCGTAATTGGACGAATTACCTGCACAGATCAAAAACAAATTTTTCAAAGAAATAAAGCCAATTACGACATAAATAACCACGGTATGTCGTCCTTTCATTCATAAAATACATAACAAATTGAGAGCATAAAAACCTATAACATTATTGAAATAAAACCACTCCCGTTTACTTTAAAAAAAACCGAGGAAGCGACTTTGTCAATGTCAAAGATATACAATAATTGCATCGACCTCATTAGGGATTGCTTTTTTTATATATTTTCCTTGGATTAATCCTCCTCCAGGCATTCATTTATCATTCGAATGACGGTTTATGAATTGCTAGATAAATTGTCATAAAAATCGATAGAAAAAACCTCATTATGAGACCGGGTAAGAAATGACAACAGAGAAATGAGGACGTGGTAAGGGTTGGCGTGGTAAGGGTTGGCGATTTTACTGACCGGATTCCAAAAATTAAACATATTACTATTTATTGAAAATGATAATTCGTGAATTTCATCTGCATAAAATATTGCAGATCTTGCAATATGTGGTGAATTGAGAAATAAATGTTAGGACTAAAATGAAGTCCAAAATTTTTCAATACTATCTACCATTAGACCAATCGAATGGTGATTCACCTGTTATACCAATATGTATATTATATCATCACAATTCATCTCACAGCTTCCAAATGCTCTCGGCTGGCATAATCCAAATTATATAATTATCGTTATCTTCGCGGTTGGCTAATTTAGTGATTTAATAATAGAATCCGTACCGCCTCGGCCTGTAATAAAACGCTTAAGGCTGAATTAACATACAGAGCGAATTTCTAATAATTCATATGTCTTTCCACGCACTTTTACTAGTACCTTGTTATATATATTGCATATTTTCATATGACATTAATTTTCTTATACTATGCGCCCGAGAAGATTTATTCCTCGCGAGGGTGAATTTTAATATACACATTTATAGGTATAATATTTTTGTCTCGCGGCAGTTTCCAGGAAGGCAAAGAAGTTTTAAAACAGATAATATTAGGGGTTTATGCGTTTTCGGTAATTATAGATTTTTAGTAGGGATTAATACATTTTTTTATTTAAAAATTTGATATGTATTCAAGATTCTCCGATTCTGACATTGGTTAGATGCTATTATTACAAATATAGTCCTTGGACAATATTGTTTATTCCCTTTTTGAGAAAAAATAGACTTTTGCAGCCTGAGTTTAACTAGTAAATATTTAAACATATATTGTTAAGCTAATTCTACATTGTCAAAATGTGTATATAATATCATAAAAAGTCAAAAATATGGAAGTGTTTGCATTGTAATTTAAAATTTTATCCGAATAATACTGTAAGATAATAATTGGAATTTATCACAAAAGAGCTTAGCTATGCGGTTAGAGTTGATTAGCATTTAAAGCACGGATTATGGAACGAAAATATAAAAATTAAATTTAATCCTGATATATTTTTTTGGTATACCACTTTAGCTATAAAAAGATGCTTATATTAGTACTCGAGGAATATGCATCAGTTTGCAAAAAACATGGGTATTAGTTGTCTCTCACATCATAATCATACATCATCTACTGCAAACTTGCAAAAAAAATTATGAACTATCATCAACCAATATTAGATTGAATAGATAATTGTATACTGGAACGATTTCTCCAAATTTTCATCAATTTTACAATCGAATTGATTATTTTAAAACAATTTATTAACGAATAAAACTGGGTATGTTTATTGCAAATTTGTCATTTTTAAATTTCTCCATGGTTTTATGGCAAAAAAGTTGGTCAAGCAACTACAAGGATTTTGTCTCTGGCAGCTTGATGTGAAGCAGTAGTGATAGATGTATTTCAATTGATAAAATATAAACTCCAAAAATAAATTATTACCTTGAATATTAATTACCCAAATCCTTTACAAACAGTTAGGTGTAGATTTAAGAGGGTTTTCATATCGTATTATTAAAAAAACATTTCAGTTTCGCCATGAGCGATCATGTAGGCGTTTTGCTGTTGATACAGCTATGTTATCGCTTTTGCAAACATTGACAAAATCTAGCGCTAAGGGTGTCATATTATGAAAGAGATTGAATTGTATACAGAACGACTTAACTGAAATAAACCCATGGTGGAAATTGAAATAGAGGCAACCCTTCTGCGAAATAGACAAATTAAATAGCATCTTTTTATGTTTACTAATAATGGCAATTCTAGTTATGAGTAGAATTGAAAAGGGTTGAATTGATTACATTTTTTTTTTATTATTTTATTGGCTTTATAAACTGGTACATTAGCCATATACTAAATTACATAATATCTACACTATCTCTTACATATATATCATTGTTTTAATTGATTACATTGCTGAGGACTTTTAGTAAAAAACTTTATTTTCTTATATATATATATATATATATATATATATATATAAATTATTTTTTTAATCTACGTTGTTTTATTATATTTTTCGATCTTATACTTTTCGCTTTTGAGCCTTGTATGAAATTCTATTCCTCATTCTTCATAATTAATTGAAAAACTAGTGGGGCGCATGGCATCGTGCCTTGAGGCAAATTGCTGGAACTTTCCGTACCAATATTTTTTTTAAAAGATTAACATCTTTCAAAAAATTTTACTTTGAAAAATTAGATTTTTGAGAAACTATAATTTTTACAAAATTACTAAAAACTTAATACAAAAACTTACTTTTTAGAAAAAAAAACTTGAAAAAAAATGTTTTCTTTATTTTGAAATATTTTGGAAATTTTGAACTTTTTTTCAAAGCAATAGTACTGCTTTAACTGCATAGAGACGATAAACATTGATACAGAACCTATAGGAATGTAAACAAATTTAAACTTATTATAGAGATAGAGATTTCTCTATCAAATATCTGATAATTTGATGTTCATATGTCTAATGATTATTTTTGACCGCCAAATGGCATTTTTTTACTTTTTCCACAGGATCTCCAAAACCGCTAGACCTGCCTTCATGAAAAGTCATCTTGTCAATACAAGCACAATGTTTTTGAATTATTAAAATCGGACACTCTGTTCTCTTAAAAACTGAGTTACCATTTTTGACATTTTTTGCCCCATATCTTCGGAACGGCTACACCTGCCCATGTCAGAAACTAATCAGCACGTTTCCTTATCAAGCGCAATCGAATGTTAATTGAATAATCAAAGTTGGTTGAACCGTGTTCCCGAAATCGTCGATGAAAATTTGTATCCGCACACACACACACACGCACACACATACACTGATACACATACACATACATCCATTTTTTCTAAGGTATGCCAAAACGTTTAGAAGGTGCTGAAACGTAAAGATATATAAAAAATTTTATTTTCGATTTTTTGCGATTACTGTAAGTTGCCCTACGGGAAGTTAAAAATTGTAAATTTTTATCGGGTTCTAAGTAGAGTCTATGTGATTCTGTCTAGACTCCAACTGGCTTGATTATATTTAGATTCATATTAGAATCTTAATACGCCTTCATAGATTTGAACTACATTAATATTAGGTTTAAATAGATACTAACATAAATCCAACTTGATTTAACAAAAATCTATTATATTATATTTAAAAAATATTTTTAAAATCATCCCAAATCCAAAAAGAAAACAAGCAAATTTCAAGAATGAAAATAGGCTTAAAAATATATAAAAATATTGAATACTGATATATTGAATAACTTTAGAATTTAAAGCCATAATTTTTTTCCAGGTAATTTGATAATAAAAAAGAGTTTGGCAAAATTCATTAACAATTGTTCAAGTTATTCAAAATTTTCATTGACCACATATAAATGGCGCACCTTCGACAAGATTCTAACTTGATTTCCACTTGATTATAGCTTGCTAGAATCTTGATAGAATCTTCTTAAAATCTTGTATAGTTATTGAATTCTTTCTAAATTCTTGCTAGAATCTTGCCCAAATCACTCGCGCTTGCTCAAGTCTGCTAGCTCAAATCTACCTTGCTCAATTCTTTCTTTCTCAAACCTTTTTTACCAATTTTAACAATAGTGCTATTACAATAAACAAAATAAACCGATTAAAGTTGCATATTGTGTGTATGAATACCGCTTAAATTTACTTTAAAAATTTTACTACCGCTGATGTTCCCAAAGAACTTAAAGCCAATAATCTTTATCACTTAACGACACAAAAATCTATAATCTTCCTTTCCAACAGTAGAAATTTGAGCATTCGTTTCCATTTCTCGTTATTTATACTGCGAAGTTCGCATCGTGCCGGGTCTATAGCTCGTTCCGGCTCGCGAGATGGGACTTACTTCGGCGCATTATGTATAATTCAATATTGAATCGAGAGACAAGATCGAGCCCCCAAAGAAAATAAAGAAAATAAAAGCAATTGGAAATAACACATCGAACAATGTAAAAAAATTCCTTGTCGGAACAATTCTCGTTGTGTTTGCTCAACACTCAACGCCTCGACATGAAAATAGATTAAAAATTGTTTCGACGTTAAATGGTATACGATGCCAGTTAATGGCAATGATGGCAAATAAAATAATAAAAAACAACAAAAAACAAAATATTGGTAGGCAAATTATTGCCTATTTAAACATTGTGAAATTATGAATAAAACATTTTTATAATGGATGGTATTAAATGAATAGGTGGACTCGTATAAGAACAGTTTCATGCAAATACATTAAGACAATAAGAAGAATGTGATAGATTTTCACTAGTGAATTTTTGTTTTATTCTGAGTATATCAATATTTTTTATTTGTTCAACAGCAATATATTACATCATCTTCTATCTTGATAATACAATGTAAAACTTTATGTAAATCATAAAACACCGAACAAATGACTACGTGCATAGGATAACACGGACGTTCTTGTCCATATTTTAGTGATTAAATATAGAATATATTACACTGATGATGAAATATATACCGAGCCTCGGACGTTTGTAATGATAATCCTTCCTTTCCTATCTGATTGCGTGACTATTCAATTTCAAGAGGTTTTCAAGTGGTTAGAGAATGCGGACACCGACGACCGTTGGTGTGGCAGAGGACAGTATATCGAGCGACTTGTAATGGATAACACAAAATGCTAATTTAGGTTTCCATATTTTAAATTATAAGATACTGATGATGAGACAAACCTAATCTCGAAACGTTTGTGAAAATTATTACTTAAAAAATTAGTGCAAAAAAGAGTGTTGTTTGTTTTATATTTCCGAATTAACATATATATATATATATATATATATATAAATAGATATATATATATATATATTATATATATGTGTGTGTTTATATTACCATATTTGGCCCTAAATAATATAGTGAGTGTCAATTCAATGATTCCATGTTATGATAAAATATCGTAATAAAAAGGTTTCATGTTCAACAAACTACATGTCACGCATATATGTTGTCCGTGTATTGATTTGTTACATAATACTGATCAATTTATTATAATAATCTGACAAACCCCTACTATTATATGTATATGGTGTTAAATTTGAGACTTGGGCGATAATAGGCCAATTAACCGAACGAATTAGTTGGATTTTCTGTATAAAGTATATTGATTCTTTAATTGAAATTGAGCAAATTTGTATTTAATATGAATAACAACAGTGCACAATAAAATATTTATAATATTTTTGTAGTTATATTGTATATCCATCAAGCATACTAAAAAATTGATGGTTCATAATAACACAAAGTGCTATATTTTATTTCTAATATTCCTTAGTGCTTTATATCCAAGGATTAGTATATGAATAAATCTAAAAGCGACTTAATCTTTGTCATAAATCAGCATTGGGAACGTTATGATACTTTATTGATAGTCTTTTGAGATGAAAGATATACGTAATCTATATATTCATGAATAGTTTTCCAATAATAACTATTGTATAGAAAATTCCCCTTGTAGAAAATATACGTTTGAATAATTTCACTGGCATAAGCTGCTTAATATCTGAACTTTGGGTAATAAAAATTTTGGTTAGTTTGGTGCAAAATAATATACATACATACATACACACACACACATATATATATATATATATATTCTGAGTGGATAATAGATATTAATTTGGAAATATGAACAAACACTCTTTTTTTTCTTCCTTTTCTATCTGATATTGCGTGACTAACCACTTGAAAACCACTTGAAATTGAATAGAGAATTCGGACACCGACAATTGTTGGTGGGGCAGAAGACAGTATATCGAACGACTTGTAACGGATAACACATTATGCTAATTTAGGTTTCCATATTTTAAATTTTAAATTATAACACACTGATGATGAGACAAACCTAGTCTCGAAACGTTTGTGAAAATTATTTTTTAATAAATTAGTGCAAAAAAGCGTGTTGTTTGTTCATATTTCCAAATTAATATATATATATATATATATATATATATATATATATATATACTAGTCAAATCAGCAATCGTTTATTATTTTGAAATAACTATAACGAAACAAATTTTAAATATTATGAAATATAAGAAATTTTTCCAAATAATGAAACTAGAAATTAAGTGTGACCTATCACTGTATCCTTACCACTTAGAGGCATAAAAAATAGATATTGAATAAACCATAAATGCATAAAAAATATTGTGAAAAAGTACAGTTTTCTATTAGTATTTAGTTACCAACTTTCCAGAGCACTTTTATAAATACAATAGTAATTTATAAAAGTATATTTTATATAACATGATACTAATATTTGCTGCTTTGGAATTTATATATAGCAATAACATCTGCGATGATTTATGGAGTAATTCATTGCGACGTTTCATTCTTAACATCAAAACCACGTATGAAATATAATCTTCCATTAAATTTATTTCGAATATTGTTACTCTCAATAAACGAACGTAATATATATATATATATATATATATATATATATATCCCCTATTAGAGGGTGAAAGTTTCCCGTCCTATTTCTTTGGGATTTATATGGACGCAAGTGTATCGTAAAGTACTTTCTCAAATAAGAACTTATGTTACATACGATCCCTAGCAAATGTAACAGTTAGAGAAATAATGAAGGAACAAACATCGATTTGGACCAAAACGTGAGGATTTAGGAAAGATTTGTCACGACAGGAAAAGACTTATTCCTGTTACATAAGTTAGGTCACTATTAATTGTATGTAAACATGATCTCTGTAGTAAGAGATCTCATGGGTACATATGGAAATATAAGAATTTTATTTTTCTGAACTTATACTACAAATGAGTAGTTTTTTTAAATATTATTTTCGAATTTAGTCACAATATTAATGAATGCCTTCCAGGCAGTTTTAAGTTGATGAAAATAAAAATAAAAATTCTACACTAAATAAGCACTAAATAAGCACTACACTAAATAATTATATTGACGTGGTGTCTTTTCGTTTTCGCAAAAAAAATGTTATACTGATTTTGAAAACTTGTTTCTACCTTGATTCTATCTAGATTATGACTTGATTTCGAATAGATTCTAACTAAATTCTGACTTGTTTATATCTTAATTATGGCTTGATTAAAACTAAAATCTCACTAAAATCTCCAAATTCTATGTGGAATGTGACTTGATTCTATGTAGATTTCAAGCAGATAAAATACATAATTATTTGTAAAATAATTTAAGAAAAGACCAAAAAAGGTAAGTGTAAAAATGTATAAAACACATAATTATTTGGTTTTAACAAGAACTTCGTGTCGCTCGTCAGCTGACTGTGTTTATGCTTTCTTTTTAGAAACAAATAATTATGTGTTTTATACATTTTTACATTTACTTTTTTCGGTCTTTTCTTAAATTATTTTTGTTTTCCTGCAGTAGCAGCATGTGATTGTTGTGTTGAAAAATGTGATAGTAAAGTGTATTTTTTTCCTGATCTGCTGAATGATGAGACACATCTAGTCTCGAAACGTATAAAAAATTAAAATAAACTTTTTCCATTCGACGCATTGGCTGTTTTATTGATTTCAATATGTTTCAACGTCGAACAAAAAATCCTCAATATATATATATATATATATATATATATATATATATACATGTGTGTTTGTGTGTGTATTTATATATGTGTATGTATAAATATTCTAGTGTAAAATCTGTAACCCGACACGTTCCTAATACTGAAAAAAGCCTTTTTTTCTAATGGCCTGTGGCGTCGCCGCCGACGAGGGAAATGGGGAAAAGCGAAAATTTTCAGTTGGAGTTACTTTGATCACTCGAAACTTGAACGATACAACGGCGTTCGCATGAGCGTCGACCTTCGTTCGTTATTTGTATTAGACATCCGCTAGGCCTCCCAAGCCGCCCCGTGTACGTATTTGCACTACGCGCCGAGTAAAGAGTGAAACGCTCGAGACGTATATCGTATTGTTTGCACGATAAAGAATGGTATTAAAAATGATAGCTGGAGAGCTGGGGATAGGGTTTTATGGTAGTAGTATTCATAGTTTTTACTACCATCTAATATTTATTTATTATTAATTACTACTACCAAATTCATCAATAATCAGTTCACACAATTGTGGAAAATTGTTTTTGAAGTAAAATTTCTTTAGGCGCGACCAGAGTGTAAATCCGTACAAAGACAACGGAAGTGCGTTACGGCAGATAAGATAAGAGTCGAGTGCCAAAGATTCGTCATTCGCTTTCGATGATATCATTTCTATACGGGTCGATTGTGATTAGTCGTCGCGTATGTGAATAGAGATCTGTCGTTGTATGCGTACCGGCGTCAACGTAGTATGCGATATCAACAAGTAAATCGACATAGATATATAAAGATTTTAAATTTACATCGTAGTACAAATTTTGATTTAATGAAAAATGCCAGAATCAGAATAATAATTTGCCCAGTTCCTTGAAAATATTAATTAAGAAGATTAATGATTAGTAAGTTTATTGATTAGAAATTATTTCTGTATTATTGTATGCAAGACAGATACTACAGCTGTTCAAAGAATGAGATTATATCGTCAGCAAAAAAGAAAAAAAAATACAAGCAATCAATGAATGTATGTTAATTTTAATTACATCAAGTTTTTCAGACACAATTACATGATGAGTGAAGTTGCAAAAACAATATTTGTTTAGGTGTTGTTTAACGTAATCCACTATGTGAACGAATATTATAGAAGTTATTAATCAGCAATGAAGGTCCAAATCCTAAATGCTAATTACAATGACAAACCGATCATGTCATATTTGAAGTATGACTTTAATTACATTATTTAAATGTTATACATATTTTTAATGCTATTATAAATATACAATTTTTAATTTATCATTATATAAATGTGTATTATTGTTGACACTAATAAATGTGTGCATCACGCGTGTTACTATATTACTAATAAACATTATTCAAAATTGTTATATGGTGTATTTATTTTTACTTAACTTAAATTTGCTACTTTGTACAGTAACAAATAAGTTTTACTTCAATCGCGTGTGATCCTTACGCGCACTCTTTTTTTACTACCATCTAATATTTATATATTATTAATTACTACTACCAAATTCACCAATAATTACAAAACTTCTATTCTACTATTAGTTCTCAAAACTGTGGAAGATTGTTTTTTCTGGGGTCTCGAACCTTGACGTCAAGCCGAAACGGTGTGATAGTATTGACCTTACCTGAGCTTGAAAGCTTAATATGAGCTTTTAAGTCAAACTTAGAGCTTTGACGGTATTATGACAATTTTTCGGTTATTCTGGTTAACTTTTTATTAATTTGGCTCATTTAAACTTTGGAACCATAACCGTGAATAACATTTTTTAGAACCGCAGTAGGAATGGTATTGAAAATGATACCTGGAGAGTTAGGGTAGGATTTTATGGTTGCTTCATGTACTGTATTCATAGTTCTTTTACTACCCATTTAATATTTGCGCATGTTGCTCAAATCTTGCTAAAATCAAACTAGAACTTAACAAATAACAATGCCAGTGTAATTATTCTTGATTGTCAATGTTTGTGTGATTTCTGTTCTATTTTCTAGATGTTGTTTTTTATAAATAATTCATTCGTTAATATAATTTGCCTATTTTATTATTATAAACAAATATTTTGACTTTCAACTTTGAGCTCACTGCTAAAATAAATTTAAAAAAATCTCACTTATTTTGGAAATGGGGCGTTGTTTAACATCTCCGATTTTTTTTATTTTTCACACATTTGATCTTCCATCAAATTCAATCAAACCAATCTCTGAAAAGTGTGAATTCCAATTTAAAAATTCTCTTTACAACTACTCTCCTCGGTGTGTGGTGTGGTGAATTCTGATAAGGGATGTATATGTTTGAGGGTTGCAATTGCTATAACACCCTATGGTCTGGTGATCCCGCATAATGCACATCGGCTGGGTGCATGCAGTAATGATATATACGTCTACATATGTCAGAGGAAACGCTCCAAGGATTAGACACTTCATTTGCCCGATGGTTAGTAGATATGTGTATGAACACTTTGCAATATTTGGGGATGATATGATGATCGACAGGATAATTATTATAAATATCGGAAGAAGTAGTGGTTTGTATTAGATATTTGTTTTTGTCGCCGGCAAAATAGGAATAAATAATAGTATTTTTCTTTATATATAAGAATTGAAGTAAAACTTTTTTAGGCGCGGCTTGGGTGTAAATCCGTACAAATGCAACGGAAGTCCGTTACGCCCCGAACTGTTCGTCATTGGCTCTCGATGAGATCATTTCTATACGAGTCGATTGTGATTAGTCGTCGTGTATACAAAATTTCCATATGTCCATTTTCACTTTTCCACTGTTAAAAATTCATGACAGCCCTCCATCACGTCAAATCGTCTTTCCACAATATGAAATGAACGATGCATTAAAATTAATAGCATTAAATAAAAAAGCTATTATTCATTGCAATAAAAATACGCTATCATAAAAATCGGATTGGCGTTAATACTGAACTGTTCAGTTTTTATTTTATTCGTCAATGTTTTTTATTTCTGCACTTCATACGTAAAACGAGCTTTTGTGACTCACAATGAAAACAGCTTTATATGTACACTGTCGGCTGTCGGTGAATGTTGTTCTCTTTTCATTGTAATTAAACTTTTTCAGTCCGATTGCACTATGCAATTACAAAACGTACTTTTATATCGAGTGCGCTTCAGGAAAATGGTAAATTGTGATAAATAATTATCGGCTAATAGCATCTAATTGCAGTTGGAAATGGATAAATTTTAAATATCGGTATGGTTCATAAATATTATAATAAATCGATGTGATTCGTGATTGATATTCAAAGATGATTGAATTTAAATACATACATAGAAGCCAACTGTGAAATTCTGAAAAGTATCCATAAAATTACTATTTATAAAATCAATAAAAAACTAGTTGGTATTGGTATTTTGCCTTGAGGCAAGTTACATGAACTTCTCGATATGTGTAATTAATCGACTTAATCGATTAAAAAATGGAAACTTCTGAAAATATTGAAGACATAAAACAGTGATATATAAATATTTAAATCAAACTTCGCATTTTCGCCAAACTAATCGAATTACAGCCTCCTCCTTGGAAACACAGAAAAATGTCATGCTGACAATATCAAACAATGATTTAACCGTTTCATAATCCACTTTCGCACAACCGCAATATTTCATAACACAATATACGTACTTCGACTCCGACAAGACGGGTTTTCTGAAGATTTATAGCCTATTGCGATTATAAAATTATTTAGTCGTTTACAACACAACGGGAGATTTCTCTAGAGGGCGGAGAAATCGCGTTCTCACGGGGGATGGGGCGGCCGAAACGCGTTTACAGAAAAAATAACATGACATTGCGTTGTGGAAATTGAATAAAAACGCGGGGTGACAATATTTGATTAAATATAAAAATTCGTGAGTCTGGTTATTTTCGAAATGTCGAGTAAATCGTAGTTGATATAGAGAATGCAGCACTTTCAAGAAGATTTTGTCATAAATTCTTTGTATAAATTCATATAAATATATATATTTAATTTTTTTAAATTTATTTGGCCTCTAATAACAATGCAGCCACATGCTGTTCATAAAAGTATAAATTAATAAAATAGACAAAACTAAAACCAAAATAAAAAAGTAAACTAGATGTAAGGAGTTCTTTGCCTTAAGGAAAGTTGCGTGAACTTTGCAATTTGTCCAATAATTGACAAAATCAACCAAAATTGAAATTTAGATATTTAAAGAAAATTTTGATTTGAATCTATTAAAAAATCAAGCTGTGGAATCAAACTAACAATAATCTAATAATTTTCTAGTAAACCACTAGTTAAAAATAATTTTACTAATTCTACAAATAAATACAGAACATTTTACGTATTCACCATACATTTATCAAATATAGAAAGATTGATTGTTACCATACATAGAATTTTAGTGGAACCATTAAACAATTCACGTATCAATCAAACTACTAACAGATCACCATCAAATCTAATATTAAAGAATATATCCAGTTCTACATTTCTATTAGGCAATATGTCAAAATTCATTATGCACAAAATACGTATCCAGATCGCAATTGGTTTTATGTGACCCGAGTGTCAGATTATAATTTATCATATCGGAATGTCCTGGCGAATGATACATTATTCCACATATAGATATAATATTAATCCAAACTATTGAAATACACGAATTCGAAATTGATAGGACTATCAATAGATTTACGCGATGACAATTAAATTAATTCGATTGATAGTAATAATACTTGGCTATAAAAATTGTTCCATGCGAAGGTAAATATTAACCTAATTTACTTAAGTAATTAACTACATTCTTACTATGTTATTACTATAATATCAAATTTTATATGGATTCCAACTAGAATCTTTATAGGTGCTAACAAGACTGTAACTTGATTTTTTATCAAATTATTATTAAATTATTATTATTAATTATTATCAAAAATATTATGTACAATTGATTATATTTTTGTTGGAATTCGAGATTCGTCTCGTTGAACATTCGCAAAAAATCTACTTTTTCCCAATTTTTTTCTAATATATTATCAATACCATTATCGGAATCAATAAAAGGTGTTTTGTTATTAACCCCGATGCATGATTGTGGAAATAGAAAACCTTTGTCCTGGCTTGTAACTTCGTTTAGAAATGTTGAATAAAATACGACATTCAGCGCGCATTGGCCGTGAACGGCCCTAATGCAATAAAATATTTGATTTATCAAGTATCAGGGAAATATATTATGTTACTGTTTGCTTAGGGGTGTCTTTGTCAATTTTTACATTAAGGATCGGCCTCGTTTTTTACCGTTTTATTTTCTGACGCAATTTCGACCAGAAGAAGAATGCTAAACCTATGTTTGACTATCTTAAGTTAATAAAGAGCTAAAACTTTCAGAGAATTTTTTTTATCAAATTGTAAGCATTTGAACCTCTGAAAGCAAGGAAATTTAAAAACATCCATATTAAGGATATTAATATTAAGGATCCATATTAAAACTTATAAAAATAAAAAAATCAACTATCCAAAATAACACATGTATCCATCAATATATATATTTAAATTTAAATGCAATCAATTAGTTTTATTACTATTTTGTTCTAAATATAGTAATAAGCGTTAGATTTACTCGCGATTTATTTTTTATCTGAAATTCATATTATTGAATTATTACAAGTCCGCTATAACAAATAAATTACTGTTCATTACAAATAAAAACGACAGTTTGAAAAACTCAGATATTAATATTAACGCCATTTCACCGATAATAAAAATAATCCTATTGATTTATTATATCACCAGTATATATGTAGAATGTTAAATGTAGCTTGAAAATATTATTTATTGCAAATAAATGAAATTCATTAGTAAAAATATCTGAAAAAGCACTTCAATGTGCTTTAGTAAATTAGTCACATATTTTTCTTTAATGCAAAAAAATTATAAAAAATTATTATGCCATGTTGGGATTGAAATTTACAAAGAATAATGAGCAAGTTAAAACATGAATCTAAATTTATTTTCAATTTTTTTGTAAGATTGTTAAATAATTCGATAGAGCTTTTCCAAAGATAAGAAGCTAGTAGAAAATTTATTTTCATAAATTCCGAAGATTGCTCAAGCAGTCATCGTCAGAACTAATAACAATACAAGGGTCCTCTCTCAACTTCTTGAAAAGGTCTGTAAAACACCTCAATGTGCTTTTCTAAATTAGTCATATATTTGATTCTTCAATGCAAATATGCATATATAAAAATTTATGCTGCCATGCTAGGGCAGAAATTTACGAAGAATATTGAAAAAGTAGAACCTAAATTCAAATTTGTTTCCGATTTTTAGTAAGATTGTTAAATAATGACTATAATATTTAATAATACTTCTAAGAAGCGAGTA
Organism: Ctenocephalides felis; assembly: GCF_003426905.1. Taxonomy (NCBI): domain Eukaryota; kingdom Metazoa; phylum Arthropoda; class Insecta; order Siphonaptera; family Pulicidae; genus Ctenocephalides; species Ctenocephalides felis. The sequence continues at coordinate 7,418,572 of NW_020539724.1, read as the reverse complement.
TAAAAATTCTTCTCCCGAATTCCGAAGATTTCTCAAGCAGTCATCGCTAGAACTAACAACAATAAAAGGGTCCTCTCTCAACTCCTTAAAAAGGTCTGAAAAAACACCTCCAAGTGCCTTAGTGAAATAGAGATGTGTTGTTTTCTTTATTGCCATCATTTATGATACTTCTGAGCTACCTGAGAGATCGTATCCATCCGTTTCGAACGATCGTTTTCGAAAATTTAATTCAATTGCCCGCTTTTTATGTGCTAACACGATGCCTACGGAATTATAACAAGACGTATTTATCGCGTCGGGACACGTCCTCGCGTGCCGCCCGAGAGTTTGTCAATGTAAAAATTCATGTTTTCAGAGAAAAATCAATATCATATAAACATAACATAAAATTATATTACTATACGGCACAAAATTCTATGTTTCGAGATATTAAAGTCGTTTTTTGTTTGAATCGGTAATAAAAGAAATGAACATGTGGGTAATGGATGAGACTTTCATGTCTTTGCTTTGAATTAAATGAAATGAAATTGCTGAGCATTATTTTGAAGTTTGCGTACACAGAAAACTTGAGTAACATTTTATTAATATTATTCACGAATTTTATATACGTGTATGATTATTACATCTCTTTGCTTTTTTTGAACTGAAATAGAAAAATGTATAATTGGTAGTACTGACCTAGGGTAGGTCCGTGAGCTGAGTTAAGCTCTATATTGAAAAATATTGATTTATAATTGTTTGTCAAAAATGTAAAAGATTTGTATAAGAATCATGTAACATATTGTGATCCAATCTAATGTTCACACTAGAGATGGGCTTATCATATCCGAAGTCGGATCGGTTAGGATTTGACTTCGCTTCAGAGAGGAGTTATATCCACTTAACAACTCCACTACTCCGACAATTTTGAAACATAATACTTGACACAAATGTGTTCTCTAGTGTGTTGTTAACATATCTAAGGATTTATTAAGACTTTGGAAATAGTTTACAAATAGTTCAAACATTTTTGCTAATTTTATTATAATAATTAGTATTTTATGCATTTCAATATGCATGCAAATCTCAAATTGACAAAAAACTTGGGAATCAAAATCAATTTTGTAATTAGTTTTGAAGAAAAAAGTATAGAATTCTTTGAATATGTTTATTTTCATATGAAAATAATGCAGTGAACTTTATATATTAAATAAGAACAAATCTTTGTGTATAAGATTTTTCACAAAATAATAATACCTCACATTCTTTTATTATTTCCTTTTCGAGAATTAGTTATACATTAGGTAGTTTGATTAGAATACTATTACTATTACACAATTATAAAATCATAATTGTGTAAAAGTTATAATATAATACTGAATATTTTTTAGCGGTTGTATACCGTTCAAAGAGCACATTTACGAACAATCATTATCGTATACAGAATATAGAATACAAAATAGCATTATTTTGAGACATTATATATCTGGAAAGTCCTAAAACTGACTGCCAGACGAGAAAAAAAACCACTTCTTTCGACCCAAATCTTTGCATTAGTAAAAAATCTCTAGCAAATATCTGCACATGTTAACAGATTTAGTACCAGTTTAGGGAAGTCGGATATGACAAATCCTGTGAGACAACTCCACTCGGATTCACTCCGAGGAAGGATTTGTATCGGAGTGATAACACCGGAGTGAGTTACCCATCTCTAGTTCACTCTAGACATAAAAAACTTTGATTGAATTGCACTCTATCTAAAAGACAATATTAAGAGCTAAAACTTTCAGAGAATTATTTTTTATCAATTTGGAACCATTTGAGCCCTTGGGAGCAAGGAAATTAAGAAATGTCCATATTAAGGACCACCCTATTGTATATATTTATTTTTTATAACTGAAGATCATTTGCAATAAATAATTAGAAATTGATTTTTTGCATACTTTGTAAATTTATATAATAATAGTCTTACTTACGAAATGTAGAATCTATCCCCAAAATAGTTGCAAAGATTCTTACCTGAAATAAGAAAAAAAATATATTAAAAATTATATATAAAGACTATATAATGTAAATGCATATTCATATCAGATCAGGGATTATACAGTTATAAAAATAAACGAATTTAAAAGTGTAGACTGTACTACGTTAATCCTGGCAATTTTAACAGTTTGATTTTACGATTTTTTTTAATATATCGAATTTGTCGAACAAAAACCATATTCCATACTACCCTTCTCGCAAATACTCAACAACCCTGAATACGCATTTTATATAGATGTTATTTTACACGGTTTTAATAACCATAAAAACTGCGTTTTTATACACCTCTACTGACTATCGAGCAAAACAATCTGATGAAACGTTCGCGATATATGCAAAATATCGCTATAACTTACACACCTATGCAAATTTAACAACAAAAAATCCATTCTTTGCTTTATTTTCCTAATAATTATATTCACAGCAAATGCTGCAAAGGAAATTTATATGCTACACGTATTTTTTTATTAACCTGCGATAATAGGAACGCCAGGTGCGAAAGCTTTGTAAAATGAAACTGAAACGGACTGATATTATAAAAGATTATTTTTAACGAGATTTTAATTTATTATGTGGTGAAAGATAGCTATCGATTTTTATGTAACATATTTATTAATATATAGAGCTATCTTGATAATTTATCGAATGGGGATGTGATAACAATGAAATACCAACCATAAAAAGAATTACACATTTAATATATGTTTGATAATATTGTGGGGCTCAAAAGTCCAACTTGTTTTTGGATTTACAATTTTTGGAACAATAATAATAATAAATGAGATAAATACAACTTTTGTTTTGATTTGGTACTCTTCTAATGAAATAATTTTCATCTAGAACTATGATGGCTATATATAGGGAAGTGGAATCCATGATATTTGACTGGAAACTGTAGTATATTTTATGATTAATAGATAATTGCTGTACAATATCCACCTAAGAGCACGCACATCATTTCAGAAGGATTAACGACAGACATGAAGGCGTCACGTTGCAAATTCTGCTTATCATAGGCGTTGGTATGTCAACAAATACACCCCGAAAATCCTTCACACATATATATTGTCAACTAACGATCACATCAATTTAGTCTGATAGCTGATAGACACATTGATAAATATCTAAACCAAATTTTTTTTAAAAAAAATTCCATTACTTATGAAAATTTATGGTAGCGACATTACTCTTAAAGGTACCAGAATCTTATTGGATCCTTATTACAATCTTATTCGATTACAAATTGAGATAAAAATGCAAAAAAGTACAAAACTTTGGCAGAAACCATCTCATATGATTTGTGGCGCTCCTATACTTTCCAAAGTTCCAAATGATATTTCATCAACTTCCTAACTATGGCTATATTGAAGAATATAGCCATGCTTCTTCACTTAGATCTCATTAACGATCAGTAAATAATTATACTAAATTTCCAAAAATGTAAACATTGTGAAGACATTATAAGGGAGTTGCTAGATGGCTCTCATACAAAAGTTGTTATGAAACCCAAATGAAATTTCTGGAAGTAAAATGTAAATTTCTAGGCATGTTTCTAAATATATCCATGCTCTTAACCTAGATCTCACTAACAATCAGTCAACTATCATCACACATCCCGACAATATGTAATGGAGTGATTAAACTAATGAGACAATGTCATCAGACATCTCCGTTCCGAACAATGATCGCAACATATACGCACAGTTCGACGTACAGGCGGTCGCATCCACCAGGGCACAGGGAGTAAATGACAGACAGGGGTTTTGAAGGATATGGATAAGAAGTTCCCAAAATTTGAGATGAATGTTACAGAAGATATGCACTGGTTGTAGGTCATATTATACCTGAGATAGAGAGGTCTATCGCTGGTAGCAAGAAAATTCAGGATATCAGACATATCGGCAACCAAACTGTTGACAAAGACAAAGTAGAGATAATGTTAGAAACAACACTTTTTTATTGATCCTCGTTTACTTAGAGCATTTAGTTATTCGTTATTAGAACATTTCTTCAAATATCATATACTTTCTTTATTTTATCAACTTTGCATATTCTATACTACCAATGATCTTCATTGATGTTTTTTAATGTTTCAATGTTTTACTTCATTCTCATATTTTAACCTTGTTTTTTTTTCGAACATTGAATTCTATTTTATCTCAGATCAACAATGCAAATTCTACTACTTCTATATAAATCTAATTATTATTCGAAACCAATTACAAAATATTTTGCATATATTTGCCAGAGTGTTGGTAACCGCAGATTTGAATATATATTTTTTTGGTTTATTTTTCATAGCAAACTGTACACAGTACATTGAGCTATAAATATATATATATATATATATATATATATATATTATTTGACTGCATGAGAATGATCGCTATCCTGCAATAGAATTGGGAACATATTTTGGAGCGTTCACGATTTCTTTCAAAATTTTATTTTGGAACCTTTGTAGAATAGTTATGCTCGATTTACTGGCCGCACCCCATAATTGTAGGCCGTAGGACCATATTGGTTTAATAATTGCCTTGTATATTAGGAGTTTATTTTCTATTGTGATTTGTGATTTCCAGACCATTAACCACTTAAGTTGCCTACGTGTTAATTCGAGCTACTGGCGCTTCTTTAGAATATGTTCATGCCAGGTTAGTCTTCTATCTAATTTGAATATATACAATTTAAGTTTTGTTATAAAACATATAATGTATATATCCATGTAACCCTGTAACTGTGTCAACTACCTAAAGGTTGGCATCCTCTGACTCTAACCACTTGCGTATGTGAGCCTAATGCGAGCTTAAAGCTCTGTCTGTCGCGCGCACGCTGCGCTTTGTGACAAGTTGCCGAGTTGGCTTGATTTCGAAAGCTCACTCACGGGAGGCGCCCTGTATTATTCGAAAAGCGCTGATTGACCTTCTTTCGTTATTTTTTGATACTTGGTCTTTGTTACGAGGCCTCATTAAGAATATTTTTTGGATAGTTGGATGATAATGGTCATTATAATGATAGACTTATCAAGTTCTGAAGATGTAATGATTGAGTTCCAGACAAGGGTGCTATTATAATGTCCTAGACAACAATGAATTAAGTACACAGTTTTCAGAGTAAAATACGTTTTTCCCATACTTCAATTTATATTATTTATTCATTCACTAGATATATGACCCTCTTTCGTTATTTTTTTATACTTCGTCTTTGTTTCGGGGCCTCATTAACAACATCTTTCTTTTAGATAGTTGATAGTCATTATAAGGCACAATTAAGAGAACTGTTATGGGTTGAAAAAATAATGATTGAATTGTTCCAAAACAAGAAAACCGATACAATACTCTATGAAATAATGAACTATGTACACAGTTTTTACGAAAAATGCGGTTTTTTCATACTATATAAGTTTTCAAATTCAGGTTATATTACTTATTCATTCAATTGGTATTAACATTTAATTTGATGTTTTGAAATTACTTAGAACTTACTTATAATTGACTTATAAATTAGTCAAAATGTAAGCCACTACGTAATTGTGAAATATAATTAAATTCGAAAATAGTTGCACTACCATTGTTAAAACCTAATCAGATTTCAGTAAGATTTTAGCAATATTTTAGGAACAAGTGAGAATGATTTGATTCATATTTTACCAAGATTGTAGTTAGAATACCTGGAATCAAGTTAGAATACCTGGAATACAGTTAGAATCTAAATATAACCTTATAGACACATCATATTTTTAAAAAAAAAATCACAGTAGTAATAATCGATGCAGTAATCATTTGAAGTCTTTATCAAATAATCATGCAAAAAAATCAAATAATTTCTTTTTCATGTAACGACGTTGTAATATAAAGGCTTATTAATTTTAAAAGATTAGCTATAATAACGTATTGGCTTTAAATAAATAAATAAATTAACACATAAATAATCAATTCATTTTGAATTAGCATCTAATAAGACTTTGGTCATATTTCATTATCTCAGTTACAGTTAATTATTTAGGATAAAGTATTATAGATTTAGGATAAAAATAGCGTTAAAAATATGTATAATATTCAAAAACAATAATGTAATTGAAGTCATAGTTCTAATGTGACATGATCAGTTTGTCATTGTAATTAGCATTCAGAAATGAACCTTGATTAGAGAAATGAAGTAATTGCTGATTAATAAATTCTGTAATATTTGTTCACACAGTGGATTATGTTAAACAACGCGTAAACAAATATCGTTTTTGCAACTTCACTCATCATGTAATTGTGTTTGAAGAACTTCGTGTAATTGAAATTAACATACATTCATTGACTGAATTTTTGTTGCTTTTTCGCTGGCGATATAATCTTATTCTTTGAACAACTATAATATCTGTCTTGCTTAAAAAATAGTTTTCATTTAGTAATTCATTAGTTTGTGAAAATAAAAACACAAAACAAAATAATATAATTTGTTTTTTAATTATTAATAAATCCTTTTATAAAAAAAATCTTATATAAAAATATTTCATTATCATAATTATCAGAATATAATGGTAAACAATAATGGCAATTCGCTATTATCAATATTCAATAATTAATAAGATAAAAATAAACTCAAAATATTTGCTTGAGAAGGTAATTATTAATCATTGTACTAAAATTAAATACAAAATATGATTTACCACAAACATTATTTACCTCCCCACGTGTCGTTTACCCAAATGTTCCATGTATGTTTTACCCACGTGGGTTTTAATTAAAAACCAATACTTCATTACACCACGAAATTAAATATTAAGCTGTGCTCAAAAAACCCTTTTTGGCGAAAATACAAATCTGCTAAATACACGTTGTTATTTAAACAAATCTGACCGGGGTGTGGTCGTAATATGATTGCAAATGTGAGCTTGAATACATTTTAGTACCAGGGTTAAAATGTACCTATATAAATTTCTGATAGCCATATATGTGCGTGTAGGTAATTCATGCGGCAACGTATGGTCGAGATTAGAGTTAAACAAATTTTAATGAAATTGAATTATTTCAACATTACTTAAAACAGTACTGGAGGTAATTCTCTCGAGTGGCCATTAGCTCAAACCCGAGCTTAGTGGGTCACGTGGAGAGTGCTGGGCGATAAAGGTAAAGGAAAATCGATATTAAAATATTTATTTATTTATTCGTTTTATATTGTCAATTACTTTTATAACTTGTATCAAATTTTGCTGTTTTAATAATTTTTTTGAAGTAAAACTTCTTTAGCCGCAACTAGGGTGTAAATTCGTACAAATGCAACGGAAGTGCGTTACGGCAGATAAGATAAAAGATAAGAGTCGAGTGCCAATAATTCGTCATTTGCTCTCGATGATATCATTTCTATACGGGTCGATTGTGATTAGTCGTCGTGTGAATAAAGATCTATCGTTGTATGGGTACCGGCGTCAGCGTTGTATTACAAATTATTAGATTAGATATTAGATTAAAAAAATACATTTTTTGAAAATTATTAAATTTGTTGAAAACGCTAAAACTAAATATTTTTTAATTTTTTTTATTTTTGAAAGTTTTGAAGTTTCTTGAAAATTTCAAGAAATTAAAAATTGAAGCAAATATTTGATTTTCGACCTCCAAATGGCTTTTTTGAACTTATTTTTCTTTGACTGTGTAAGAAAAATTGCATCCATACATCCGCACACACACATCCATTTTTTCTAAGGTATGTTCAAATGTTCAGAAACTTTTGAAACGTAAAGCTATGCAAAAATTATAATTTTCGATTTTCGGACAATTACTATAAATTTCCCGTAGGGTAATTAGGGTTAATAGTATATAGAAATATAGAGCAAGTCAGGAAAAAAATTGTAAATATAATCAAAAAAGTGTTTTTGGTACCGGAGTTATGATAGATCATACATTAAAAATATAAGTATAATATAGTCATAAGGTGTAGTTTGACAAAATGATTTTTAGTAATTTTCTAAATCGAAAATAATGGTACATTATGTTGCTCACTAGTACTCAGAGAGTAGCCTAATGCTCTTGTGGTGAGTTGTCACCATGCGGAAATAAATTTCCATTAAACCCGCTTTCCGTTATGGAATATATCTATGTATATATATATATATATATATATATATATAAATATATATTTATATATATATATATATACATATATTAGTTAGATAATATATCTTCTCATATTATGATAACATATGGGAGTAACTACATATATGCATACAGGTATTTCAGCCACATGGAAATGTGCAAGGTTGCTAATAATATGAAAGCGCTTACCGGATTCTGTTGAATTTCATACTGTGCATATAAATTATTATCCGTAAAGTTTCAACCTCAAAAAAGAACGGTGTTTTAATTCAGCATAACCAAATATGCGAAATAAAAGGTAGAAAAAATTAATACTTTAAACCGAACAAATGTAAAAATTACACGTAGTACATTCTCTAGTAAAAACATGAATCTTATTGATTGAAAAATGTCAGTGAAATAAAAGTTTGGTAAATAATCAAATCGATCGATTTTTTGTCATATTTTGCTCTTTCATTTCTGCAAAAGTGAAGAAGCAACTTGAGCTCACTTATGAGGTGTTTATGGTGACAAAGCATAAAAAATACGGCAGTGTCGAAATTGGTTTACCAAATTTGGTTCTGCTGATTATTTACCCAAAGGTGGAGAACACTCTGGTCGTCCGATTGAAGTCGATTATAAAGGAATTTGGTCGATTATAGAGGAACTGTTATTGCCAACCAAAATAACTGATGCCTACATTAAACCACTAACAAAATTAAACAATGCAGTTGAAAAAAGAATCAAAGCCTTAAAAAATAATAGTGTCAAAATTGGTTTACCAAATTTGGTTCTGGTGGTTTTTACCCAAACTTGGCGAAAATTATTGGCCACTTTGCAAAAATTATTGGAATTGGTTATGATGTTTTTCCTTATCCATCATTCAACCCCAACCTTGTACTTTCTGATGACACCTATTTAGATCTTTACAAAACTCCTTGAATGGAAAACAATTCAATAATGCCAAATTGTACCTAATTCAGTTTTTTGCTAATGAAAACCAGAAGCTTTATAAAGAAAGGATGATAATGCTTCAAACATAACAAAATAAAGTTAATCATATTTTCAAGTCACCGCCAAGCCTGACATCAGGCAACTTTGATGTCAAATTTCCACTTGAGTTACTAGATCTCAAATATAGCCTCAAGTGAAAATCGCCTCTTGTGGGTATAGTTGCATATATAACAGAAATGTCAGCAAATACTTCGAGTATAGATAATTAGTCATAACTGGACTGGACAACTACTGGGTTGCCATCCATTCAAGATTCATATAATAAGAAAAGTCAAAACAATTACTGAATGTCTTAAGTGTAAATAAGATTTTAAAGTCAGTTAACCAAACTATTTAATACATTCTTTACAGCAAATTTCCCATATGAATTCCAAGTACGGTATCACAAATTTATATTGATATTTGAAAAGATATTTTATCCTGATATAAAATGGTAGAAAGTAGAAAAATATGTGTTAACTAACAATGCAAATGTATGATCAACTACTGTAATAAATACTTTTTGTCTGTCTGTCCTGATTTAAAACAAATATATCAATAACAACAACAGACGGACATCGGTATCATATTAATAAAATTCCAAACCTGGAGTATAAATTATAAAAGCTTCCTATATAATTTCATATAACCAACGTCGTTTAATTTTATACCCAGAAGATTACCCGAAACCGCGTCCTGAACCTCATCCTTTTAATTAAAGTGTATCCAAATAACAACATATTTGCGGTAATATTTATATGGGCATTTTGAACCGTCGAAATTCGCGCGCAAAACAAAATTAAACCCTTTCGCTCTGTTAATTATAATACTTTTCTCATACGAGCGGTTTCGGTCGTATTATTATTATTTGCAGCCGGAAAATGCAGCCCACCTCGCAGTCGACAATGCAACTAATTTTCTAGGAAGTTAACAATGTATTATTCATAGTAATTTGTTTGAACAACTACCTCCGCTATAATAGTTTCGTGCGTTTGTAGTTTTGAATATCAGATTAATAATTCATAAACCTAATTAAATAATATTAGATTAGAGTGAGCGCCCCGGTAGCTGGATGAAATTGCTCGGTAAATATATTTGTGGCGTAACGATAAATCAAAGAATTCTTATACAAGGTATTGTTTTCAAATCACATCATTCTTTTTGGCTATAGTCGTTTTTTCTTGTTATGCGATATAATGTGAGGCGATGGGTATAAAAAGTTTGCAAAGTATCCCGGACTAAACAAAAACGCTTATAGGCAAATCGGTCGTTTGGCGGGAAAGGTCAATATGGGGGGAATAGATAATAGAACATATTTACTGGAATGTAGATACAAATTTTTATATATCTAAAAAATGGAGCTCTCGATCAAATAATTCGGTAAAACTAGAAAACGGCTAAACCGATTTGGCCAGACTTAGTCTTGAAAAATTCGTGCCAATCCAGAAACTTCTAGTTTGATTGTATTAACAAAATATAAACAAACTAATGGGGTTTATTGTTTTTATAATACTTCATTGTATATAGCATTCAAACAACACATCCTTATATACTAAAAGTATTCATAATTTTGTTTCTCTAGAAATTGTTTAGAATATACCTCGTAGCAAAACAACGTTTGCCGGGTCAGCTAGTTTATTATAAAAACATACTCATAGATGTATTTATTAACATATATAAATAAAATAACATTTTAATGAGTATCTTTAACAAATTATGTAATAAATAGTGTATGGCAATCTTAGTAATTTTATTTTTTTATTCTCATATCTTAACAGTAAACTTCTTCTTACTTTGTATTTTTAGATGGTAACCCAATGGTTAATCCATCCACATTTGATAATTTTATTATTAGAATTTATTTAATGGAGCCGACTATTTATTGCAAGGGCTATTTTCACTTGAAAACTATCTATTGCTATCTATATTTCCATAATTAGTGATCAGAATAACATCATTTTATAATATATACATAGCAGTTACAAAATTTGAATAAATTTTTTTCTTCGATCTGGTTCTGCATATCCAAGGCAATTCCCAAAGAAATATATGGACTGGATGACATGTGTGAGGAGAGAGTGTGCTTTTGGCATTTGTCATCTTTTCGATAACAGATCGCGTATGTCCTTTGTCAGTCGCTTTGTTTTTTGGACAAGACGGATCTCGGCAAGGACGAAGGATGACCGGTCACCGGGATAACGAAAAAATAGACAAACGATAATATAACGCAATGTCCCCGGGATAAAGTTTATATGTGACGCTTTTTAAGGAAATTTGTTTCTTGGAATTTGAATAAAATGATAAAAATCGAATTGAACAAACATGCAATACATTGCAGTTCATAGCATATATATATGAACATGTAATAAATTCAATAATTAGGTGTAAGATTCATTTTGCCTTCAGTCATAATTTGCAAGAATTTTTACTTTCTCATCTTCTTCTCTTTCTTCTCTTTCTCCTCAAAGGTGAAGGAGAAGATAAAGGTAGAAGAGAAGAAAAAGGCAAAAGAGAAGAAAAACGTAAAAGAGAAGAAAAACATAAAAGAGAAGAAAAAGGCAAAAGAGAAGGCAAAGGTAAAAGAGAAGGCAAAGGTAAAAGAGAAGGCAAAGGTAAAAGAGAAGGCAAAGATAAAAGAGAAGGCAAAGGTAAAAGAGAAGGCAAAGGTAAAAGAGAAGGCAAAGGTAAAAGAGAAGGCAAAGGTAAAATAGAAGGCAAAGGTAAAATAGAAGGCAAAGGTAAAATAGAAGGCAAAGAAAAAAAAGAAGGCAAAGGTAAAAGAGAAGGCAAAGGTAAAAGAGAATTATAGAAGTATCATTCTGTACTGAACCTATTGATTATACTAAAGTAATTTAGTTAAAGATTTAAACGGTAGTTTTATTATTTAAGAAATTGATCTGGTATTTGAATTTGTTCAAATTTGATATTGATTTTCTGTTGCGAACATAAAATGTGAATTTCCTAGAAGAAATATTTTGAATGATGACAAATAAAATGAAGATGCAAATGCATATAACATATTTACAAACAAAATTAATTCTTGCCTACCTTAGTACCTATATAAATTCTTTTATCCCTATCACATTCCAACAAAACCCAAAACTTTTGAAAGTAGGTAAGGTATGAATCAAACGATAAACCACGTTTTTTTACAAATCCGAGTTGATTTATTATGAGCGGATTGTGAAATTTATAGTCAATCCTCAATTCGCGATATCCCACGGTTCTTATCACAATGTTACGCTATATTGACATTGTAAATCTTCCTGATTTATACACACATACATTTAAAAAACTTTTTCAAAGGTAGGAAGAAATATTTAGATGAGAATTCATCTCATCATCGAGAAGATAATAAATACTATATTAAATTACTAGTTGTGATCATTTATAATTAATAGATAGTTAACAATTTGAAGTTGCGCATTACCTGGGCAAAACTTCTTCAAAGAAGAAGTTTTCAGAGGAGATTTTATCTACTGATTTTAAATATTTTATTGACAGTGAATTTCAAATCAGTTGTCATTAGAAATTGTTCTATGTATTTGTCCAAAGCAATATTTAGATCAAAATTTGTCTTATAATAATCTTTTCTATTGAAGTTCTATGTGCAAAATTTGGGAGAGATCAACAGTGGACAATGATTCGCATTATCGCATTTTATCCAATAACTCTTAAATAAGTGCAATTGATAGAAATTGTTTATTATTATTCTTGTTTTTAACTTCTGTTAGTTTAATCAATCAAATTATATAGATTTGTTGACTCTGAGCTTACGTGCGTTTTCAGTAAAATTCACCGCATTTTGTGGAAATATTTGTCTTGCACCATATGTGTCTAATGTGGCGCACATTAACGAGACAAGCGTTACGATAAAATATTGTCCTACTTTGAACTTATATATATATATATATATATATATATATATATATATATACATATATAGTTTTATTATGTGTATTATTGATTAAATTGAATATTGTGTGGTTCATATTCGATTACTTCAGGTCCGTCACATTATGCTATTTATATTTTACAAATAAATTTCTCCAAAAAATATAAAATCTCACTTGCTAAAAATTATATATATATATATATAGTACAATGATTTTGGAACACTAAGGTAAAACTTCATATGCCTACCGAACTGTAAAAACTCACGTCTGAACAAATCCAATGAAGTTCTATAATCCCAATAAAACGCATGAAATCGCGAACATCTGACGAACAATCAAAAACTACATATCCAACCAAACTCAAAAATTGTCACAGCCGTTGCACTACGTCCAAGGTCCTACCCTCGGCGTGTTGCACTAATTATAATAATTCGACACCCTTCTTTCACCTCAAAAGAGAGTCTATCAGAGGGTTCGGCCTATTATTCACGTCCCTTTCACTTGACACCGTATCATGCGATTAATCCAGGGGAGGTTCCGCGTAACAAATCACTACTCAGCCCTTCGCGAACTATCTAGTTCTAGGTACAGACACAAGGGAAGTTTCACACAAATACACGGACGAGGGATGTTATATGTTGCTAGATTTAGTCACATGATAGTTTAGAAATATGCACCCCGGTTTTAGAATTTCACGAGAATTCCGTAGGATTCAATATGTCACTCCGGAGCGGAATTTCGATAAATTGAGTTCTTAAATTTTGGAAAAGGCAATTGAAATATTTTAACTGGAGATGGGAGAATAATAATAATTGCAGGGATAATGAGTTTCTCAGGTATCCGTACTATGAATAAAATATTTTTTAAAACTATGTGTTTTAGCAACGTTACATACATTTCTTGATATGTGTAGTAATAAACTGATTTGACCAAATTGGACATTTAGTAGTATTTAAGCCCTTGCAAGTATTAAACTTTGTTTAAAATTCCATGGATAGAATCATTGAATATTTAATAAAAATAAAACTTAATAATATATAAAACTTTGTAGTAATTAAGTCCTTAACTCTTGTAAGATTTTACTGGAAGCAGAATAGACAGATTTCAGTTAGAACTTAGTTAGAATGTAGTAATAATCGAGTTAGAATTCAGTTGGAATAAATCTAGTAATATTACAGTTACAATTTTTTGTCCACGTTTTCAGGCGCACGGATCAACCGATTTGAATGGTTCAAAAAACATCACATTCCTATTGGTAGGGAGATGTGTTGATTAGTTATCGACAAAGGCAGGTCCAGCCGTTTCGGAAATACGGAGCAAAGAATGTAGAAAATAGAAATCGAGTTTTCGAGAGATCGGAGATTCGGATTTGAATGATCCAAAAATCATTCAATTTATAATGATTACAGTTACATTAAATTAAAGTAAGATTATAATTAGAATTCACTTATACTTATCCACGAATTAGAATATTGTCGCGATATTAACTAAATCACTAACTAATAAACTAATTATTGAAATTAAAAAATATAAAAATTCGAGCAATATCTTAAGTAAAGTATTTTTAGTACGACCCACACTTTTTCCAAATTTGGTTTCAAACATGCAAGTATCTTCAAGAGATATACATACATATATATATATATATATATATATATATATATATATATACATAAACTTTTATATAACTACTTGAAAACAAAATATTACCCTAACAAATGAATTTCCAGCAATGATAAAAATACAGCAATATGTATTCTTGAAGTTAAAGTATAATTTTATCACTAAGTTATTTTTCTATTGTAAAAAAGTAAAAAATGTTTAACAACCACAGATCAAATATTCGTTACAATGTGCTTTTTTATTGAGTACTCTACTATTGAACATTTGCGAATTTTTCAAATTGTTACATATAAAGGCGGTCTATTGTTAACGGATTAAAATATTTCCGACCCTTTTCAGATTCATTCTGTTGTGACATTGTCGAATTACCAAAAGTAAAATGTAAATAAACATAAAATATAGAATAGAGGCAATTTTAAATTTGCAAATGAAATGAACATTTTAATTTATTGCTACAATGGGATAGTAATAACATATGCTCATATAGAATGTACATTCTAAATGAATTTATTTTTTACCATAAATAATTTAAATAAAATATTAATTCATTTATAAGTATATAATGTATAAATTTTACGAGTTATGGGGTGAGTACTAAGTTACAGAAATAGTTCAGTATAATGTTTATCTTTACCTTCCAATTAAACTGATTAACTGCGTCTCGGGATTCTCTAAAGAAATAAATAATTTTTTAGCGACAAATCAATACAATCTAAAATTGCCTTAAGGTCGATTTCATGGCAATACAAATCAGTGTACAGTTAATTAAGGCAAAACAATCCCTCACTTTAATTAACAACGAAAGCATTATAACCCTGTAGTTGCTCCGAGGTAACTAACAAAGGACAATTCTATATACATTTTGTGTTTCTGAGTGTATTTATTGGGAATATTTTGAATTGTGTTAATGTTCAATTATAATAAATGAATAAATCCTTCATCAACATAAAAATAACCCAAAAAAGCAATTTAAAACAATGTTAACTGATCATATTATATTGAACCATAATATAGATTTTTTCAACCCTAAAATTTCACATTTTGAATAGAACGTACTTAAAAGAAGATTTGCTGAGGGGTTGTTTTTGTAATTGCATAACTACAAAGTCATAGAAAAACGTTTAGACAATATGGCCCTGAACGAAACAAACACGTGGTTCCTTAATAGCGTGTCAAAATTTCGTAAAAAATGACAAGACCCCCTCGCTTTTTAAATTTCTTAAAAA
>NW_020539724.1:7324440-7401750 GCF_003426905.1 Ctenocephalides felis | reverse complement strand
ATCTAAATTCTAAATTAAACCCGACTTGCTGAAATATTGCTAAAAATTTTGCTAAACTCTTATTAAAATCAAACTAGGATTTAACATGTGACAATGCTAGTGTAAACGGTAACTCAGTTTTTAAGAGAACGGGGCGTCCGATTTTAATAATTTAAAAAACATTTCACTTGTATTGACAATATGAACAACTGATTATTTTTATGAAGGCAGTTCTGTCGGGTTTAGAGATCTAGTGAAAAAAGTAAAAAAGCCATTTGGCGGTCAAAAATGATCATTAGAAATATGCACAGAAAATTATCAGATATTTTATAGAGATTTTAACAATAAGTATAAATTTTGTTTACATTTCTATGGGTTCCGTACCAATGTTTATCCGATAGAAGACGACGGGCGTGTACGCGCTTCGATATTTTGACTCTATGCAGTTGAAGCAGTACGATTGCTTTGAAAAAAAGTTCAGAACTTCCAAAATATTTCAAAATAAAGAAAAAAAATGCTTTTTCAAAAAGCCTTATTTCCAAAAAAATACATTTTCTTTAAAAATTCATTGTTTCTCCAAAATCTAATGTTTTCAAAGTAATTATTTTTCAAAAATGGTAATCTTTTCAGAAAAAAAAATTGGTACAAAAAGTTCTATCAATTTGCCTTAAGGCACGATGCCATGCGCCCCACTAGTTCATTTTTGTTTTTAAAATATCGCTATCTTAAGTTTATGGATTTATATATGGATCCAGAAAACAATTGTGAGGATTACATTAATTTAAGAATTTAGGAATTTTCATTGGGACAAGTATTTTCATGATATTACTGAAATATTACTAAAATATTCTAATTATAAATGGCTTCTATCTAGATTTTAACTTGATTCTAACCCGATTCCGATTTTATTACAACTGAAATATTATAAATAACATTAAAATATTGTTATCAATGAATTCTGATTTTGAATAGTCTTAATTAATTTAAATTTTTGCCTTAGCACACTTTAACAAACCAAATTATGAATAATACATTAAGAATCAATCCACATCATTAGTACACGAATTGGTGTTTTTAAAATTTTAACTTTCTCATAGATATTTCATTTTTTATTCCTCTGAGTTTTAAATTGGCAGTTTCAGTCAAGTATGCTATAAATAATTCAGTCCTTCCACATTCCATATTTCCAACGTACTTGTTTATCGAAAAGTACTTTTACCCCGGCTTCAAAAATGCTGCTTCACGAACAACATGCGTCAAAAAGCAGTTGTCATGTACTCGTTAGAACAATTTGTTTCGTGAAAATACCCGCGGCGTCAAATTATTACTCTAAGCGGCCAGTCTAAGCGTCAAGTGTAATCTAATAGAAATAACATCAGGCAAAATATTATATATAGAAAGGGGATGATATTGAATTTGTAACATCAGATGTCACAGCTTAGATATGAATGTGAGAAAACCTTGATTTACAGCCAGATAAACAGATTTTATTCCAAATTGAAATGGAATTGAATGTAACAGGATTTTCACAGATGTGAGAAATGAATTAGGGGATGATAGTATTAGACACTAAATGTAAATATATTTATGAGTCACAAAAAAAGATCAGAACAAAATTTGCAGAATGAAATAATTTTTAATAATAATAAGTTTCCTAAGTTCGCGTACATTTTCCATTTATTGACTTAAAAGTGAATTTCTTCTCATAATCATTGTGTCCGCAAGCGTTGGAGCGAAAAGTTTAAGCTTCTTTGGAAAATACGTTTTGCTCTGCGAAACTAATTAATTGGCGTCAGAAGATAGCGACGAATTCAGGAAATTTCCTAAGAATGTCGTTTGTATCTGAAGAAACAAAATCCTCTTGAACATAAAGGAAAGATGACATTTAGAACCCAAAATTGATATTCAGACATGGTAATTATTATTATTGCATGGATCAAATAAGGGATCGGACTCATAAGGTTTATATAAAAGTATAAGAACAAAACCTACTAATCAGTGAATCAGATTTCATTCAGAGGAACTAAAATAAATACAAAAACTACTTTTAACAGTCTTAGAAATAAGGTTTATCAAATGAATTGTTTGGATTGCAACTCAATTGATATCGGTGTAACAGTCAAAATTAAAATAAACGGCTTTAGCAACAATTCCATAATAAATATATTTTAATTTATAAAATTAAAGTTGCGAATGAATTTCCTACTACAATCGATGTTGAAAATTATTCAGCAACTAATGAAAAGACATACACGAACAAGCTTTCTCCATTAGTCATTTGAAAGCTTTGTGCGAAATACTATGTACGTTAAAAGTTTCAAAATACAGAAATATAAAATCTAGAATGAAAGAAAAATGTTGGTACAAATAAATAATTCTTATATGACGAAAACCTCGTAAAACTATGTGAAGAATCAACATTAATAATTCCTTGTAGATGACTCTTCGAAGTGCATTAGAGGGCTGGAAAACTTTTACTCAACTTCCAAAAAATTTAATCGATTTTGTCTTATTTATATAACAACATTTGTATAAATTATATATCTATATTTATTACCTTCTCAAAAAATTTACTCTTACGTCAGAAAATTATTTGTAAATTTCATGTTAGTGGTCTGTGTTTCATGTGTAAAGGCTGTGTCTTTAGAAATACTAGTCGTTAAAGTGTTAGCAAAATTGGCAAAACCGATTTTTTTTTCAAAAAATGTTGAACCAATTTGGAGTACTAGACTTTGAGTTGATTCTAACTTTGACTGGTCTTGACTTGAGCCTGACTTGACTTGACTCTGGCTTGGCTCTGACTTGATTTTAACTAAAAAATTACAAACATCTGCTATATCTAAGTGGATTTTAAGTAGAACCTGTGAATATATTTTTGCAATAATGTTGTTTTCACAAAGAATTCTAAAACGATTTTGAAAATTTAAAAAGATGAGTTGGAAATCCTATAAATCTATTCTATAATGTGATTCCCATAGGTCGAAGTTTACATGATTCTACTTTGATATTTGATATCTTTTTATATAAAAATTGAGTAATTTACTGATGGACACCTCTTCTATTACATTTGCACTTATGTGATAAAAGATTAAAGCGTTAATGGACTGGTCGTTTCATGTTCTTATGTTTCATATGAAAGCTCGTATAAAAATAGAAAACGGGGCGGTAATTGCCATCCGGGCGGCCAAATAGGATTTCCTTCTGCAATTGTGTTGTTGATTTATCAATATGAACATTTTTATTACGGAGATGATGAGAAATGACAGTTTGAAGACATAATCGTAGATAATTGAGGAAGAAAAAAAAACAGTCAAGGATAATATTAGTGAAAACACGAGGTAGAGTAATGAGCCAAGCTTTGAATCATTATGTTGAAATCGAAGTGAATATGTGCAGTTCTAACTATTAATATACACTATATATGTTTATCTAATTTTTTAGCAACATCCTAAAGATTTCAGTTGTAATCAAGTCAAAGTCAAGAAAGAATCTAGTAAGAATAAAGTTAGAATCTAACATAATTTACTTATGGTTAGAGGATTTTAGTATTATTTCAGTAAGTATCTAGCAAGTAAGTAGTTGTAAAAATAATGTTGAGATTTTTTTTTTAATAAGTAATAAATAATTTTCATTTGTCGCATATTTCTATTATATCATAGGTATGCAGTATGTCTGTCACAGAATTTCAACACATTCGCTGCCACGCCAGTGTCAACATTCAGACGAGAGAGTAATGGACTTGAAACAGTGGAACTTTACAGACACAAATACAAATACAGAGAGTTACCTAAAGCACATGAACCGCTTACATGTCACTCCCTTGCAAATGCACTTCTTTTATGTTATATTTCATTTCTCTGCTCTCAACATTTTTTATTTTTGACTTCACACATTTGCGTTCAAATGCGACTTCTGAATAATGGTTTCTTTGAACGCCGAAAGCGGTGTATGCAAGAAGCATTTAGAAGTGTGTCACAAACGGTATGATATGAGGGATACAAAATGCTTGTGGTGAAAGACTTTTGATGTAATAATTTTATTCAAGAAATAATATTAAAAATCTTATACTGGAAATAAATTACTTGATTCTAATAACTCGGTTTTAACTTGATTCTGAAATGAGTACAAAGTGTTAGTGACGTCACGGGTTGAACGAGCGTGGCTGAGAATCGTCGAAGACTCTCGATTTGTTGATAAATATCATACGTAATATGTTACGTTTTTAAAAAGAAAGAATTGAAATCGTACATGACTAACTTTGATTTTGATTTCTAACTTCATTCAGACTTAATTATAACTATAATTCTTGCTAGAATTTTGGAGTCCTATGAGCTGTTATTAGGCGCCACCACCCGTTCGAGACAAGCCATTGATTGTCCCATTGATATTTAGTAATTTATTATAAGGCTTTGATATAATTCTTAATGTTTCTTATAATGATCATTTTTAGGTAGCAATGCCCAAGTTAGGAACTGGTCGTCAATTCTAAAATCATACAATAGTTAGTTTAATTCACTACGAAATTGGTATCCAAAGATCTTTTACCCATTTAACTGTGTGTTTTGTACGGAACTCTGGTAACATGACGCACGTAGAATAACGACACCATAAAAAGTAAGAGTCTGGTGCTTTGGTCGACGTTCCTCTCGCTCCGGCCATAAATTAACAATGAGCCAACATATGCGACGATGTCATAAGCAGGTCTGCTAGGCCGATAATGGACAAAATCAACTCGCTATTTCCCCGAAAACTACCCCCGGGTTAACAATATTAGTGCGAGAATATCATTGTGTATGAGGACTCTTGTTATTTGAGAAAATTATGAAAAATCGAAAAGCGTATACGCGTTGTAGGCTGCAATGGGGTAATTTGGATGCAAATGTGATTTTTTCCACAATATGGCGACGTAATTCTGAATTATACTAATGTGATTCTTGCAGAATGCGAACATAGATAGATCAGATTTACAATGGTGATGACACAAACCGCAGCCTCGAAACCATAGTCTTCACCATCTCTATATTGACAAATAATGCATTATGGCACAAAAATATTTCCTACAATTTTTTTAACGCTTTCGTATATCAAGTCGATTGATTCCTATCAATATTATCATCAGATATTCCACCTTTATCATTCATATTGGCGAATAATTATTATACCAACAAAAATATTTCCCATCATGCGACGTATCTGACAAGAACCGCAAAAGATTCAATATTATATGATTTCTTTCTAATTCTGCCCGTATACCGAAAAGTGCTCAAAAGCTCTCATACGCCCACGCGCGAGCTTTGAGCTTTGGGCTCATTATAAATTTATAGTTTCATTTGTAGAAGTGCACATTATTTTTGCAATTGGCGGCGGCGCCTCTCACACTGTTGTGTGTATGATGTCGGGACTGTCTGATACATAAATTCCTTGTCTTCGGTTTTAATTTTCCAATTTATCAATGGGTTCTAGAAATAGAAGTATGGTTCGATAGAGGTTTCATACATCCTAACACTCAACGAACATTGAAAGTCAAACATATGAAATTGCCATCAAAGAGTATTTCAAAACTGCTAAAAAGTTATTTTACTGATCTATTGATGAATTGAATTTATATTTATTTGATCCAGAATTAAAATTAGATGGATTTTAAACAGTATATAATTCAATGTACAATTTGGTCATATCATCAAACAAGCACAAACCATGTTCTATTATAATGTTTTAACTCTTTACCCATTATTTCACAAAGTTCATCGGTAGCACATTAATCACGCAATTTGCGTAAAATACAAAATTTTACATCAATACGTTGTGATCATCATACAGGCGCATATTATGTTTAATCTATGACCCAAACAATTTATCTATGGCGATAAATAATGATTACAAAACAAAATGCAATGTGTTATACGAATTAAATGAAACGTTTTCAACATAATTTACAGCAATAATGCGTACAGAACGCTTCAGATGAACGCTTTTGCACGTTAACGATTCATTTAATTCAATCCGCTTTTGTGTATTTATATTTCAATTGGTGTACTAATGTTGGAATGGGAAATAATTTGTAGGAATTTTTAGAATTGTTAACTAACTATTTATTTATTTAACATTTCATCGTTATTTTTGTGGTGGAGTCAAAAAATGCTTCATATTATGAACCTGAACTATTGTTCATTTCACTCGCGAATTGCGGAATTAATTAACGTATTTTGTGGCCAGAGCGGCGGCATCCGAGTGAAAAGGGTTAAAATTGTACATTTTGGCTGATGCAATAAATTCTATCAGCTTTTCTCTATTAATATTTTAACTTAGTTTAATAAAGTGTTTCATTTATATCAACGTCAAATTTTTTTCATAAATTCCATATAATTTTATATAAAATCAAGTGGAAGTGGAATCTAGTTAGAACCAAGTTAGAATCAAGTTGGAATAAGTCTAATAGAATTAAATGACTTTCAAAAATATTTTAATTGGATTTTAGTTATAATCATAAACATTCAATTATAAACATAGTAAGAAAGTAAAATAGTATTAACCCTTTCCGCTCGCGAATTCTAAAATTAATATAAATTTGAGCATCCGAGTGGAATGGGATTCTTTAAAATTATTTACTCTTTGTCGTAAGATTCAGAAACACTAACTGTAAAATTTAGAAAAAATCAATTTTTATTAGGCCATACAAACTTTTAATTAAAATTTGAAGTTCATGTATTAAAATTGATTTATTATCATATAAACTAATTTGCCACTTCTTTATGAAATTGAATATTCATTATTAATAAAAAGGGAAAACGATTGCTGTTTTCATTCCTATATAAAACCCATTAACAAACACAATTATACATATGTTCAACTTTATGATTTGAATCATATATATGTTTCAAGTCATTTATGTGCCTATGAAACACTAATGTCCCCCCGGAGAGTCTTTCTAATGTACATTAAAAAATATTTGCAGTGAAATATAAATGCATCGTGACAAAAGTGGCAAGTGTTTGAACATATTTAACACAGTGTCGGCATGTGTGACCCCTTTTAGTAATCATGATATAATTACAGTTTCTACAAAACAAACTGGGAGAACATTGTGACCGGGTTATGTCCTAATATCACGCGTCGTTGGATGCATATGTCACATTTGCCTTTTTTCAAACAAAACATTCTACAAAAATTTCAGTTTTTTCAACACGGTTAATTACTTACTCGTAACAAGCTCGGGGAATGCAATTGTAATAGTAGATGATAAGTAGTAAAATATGTAGTAGGGTAGAAGACTTTCAGGAACAAATTGTTTGGATTACACATCACTCTACCTATACTTACTTATTCACCCGGCGAAATGCAATTTCACAGAGAAATTGTATAACGATGTAAACAGTTAACAATTATTAAAATATTATGTAATTACAATTGTCTATAATTTTACGCCCGTTTGTATGTACTTCTCATCTCTAATTTGAAGTAGATCCAACTATCAATATTTTCATTGATCTTACTTAAAACAATCCGGCCAATCAGTCTAATGAGAATGCTCCATCTGCATATCGCATATGAAATTTGATGAGAATTCGAATTTCAGAGGGCATACAGACAATTGTAGCAGATATAGCTGGGTCGGCCCATTATATTGTATTCAGTTCAGTTCGGAGTAGAGGCGTTGCTACTAAATACAGATTTGCATATAACCATATCAGCCAGCAGTATGGCTTTGAAATGGTACTAACTATTACATTCTGGATGTGACTAATCATAGGAATGGCCCACGGCGGTCATCAGCGCCCTACGAGACGATATTATTAATTGTGATTGCCCGACGACACAATACATTACAATACGCACAAGACGATTGTTGGGTCTTACGATTTCGGAAGCGCCGGGTGAATAGACACATAATAATAGTATTATGAGGAATCAAATCATTATTATATGTACAACTCGTAATAAATCAAATTCACAGTTATAAAATTAGTTAATCCATAATCAATGTTTGCCCATATAGGTTAAGAGCGACGGGACCTAAATCAGAGGACCCGGGTTCGATACCCACTTTGAGCACCCTGTTATCAGGCAGCAGTGACAACGATTTTCACTTGGAAATATAGATAGCAATATGTTTCCAAGTGAAAATAGCCCTTGCCCAGCATTGCTGCGCCAATAAAAAGTCAGCCCTATTAGATTAATTCTAATAACCAAAATTATCAAATATGGATGGATTAACTATTGGGTTACCATCTAAAAAATACGAAGGAAGGAGAAGTTTTAGCCCAACAGCTCATAGGACGTAAGGTTCTGATTGCTGTTAAAATATATATAGAAAAAAAAATTTTGCCCATATAAAAGAGTAGCTAATAAAAGTCAATATACTAAGGTAGCAAATTAGATCACAATATCAATATTATTAAAAATATTAATTTTGAATATTTCAAAAAAACATAAGTTGAAAACCAATTACTAAACTAGGTTTTTTGCATTTTGTACAGTGAATGAAATGCGTTTACGTATTCTAGACTAGGTCTTTTGTCTGGGTATGCCAGGCTCAATACTGCCTGGGTATAATTCCAACTGAAACCTCTGCTTATCGGAAATTAAAATCGATTTTCCTTGACTAAATCCAAAAAATATTGTTTTTGTAATTTATATTAAATAAATTGACTCAAAATTTGCTTTCATGAAGCTTATTTTTAAATTTCATTTAATAGGAGTAAATAAATAAATTTCAGGTCCAAAATGTGTGTTTTTGACACTTCAAATAGCTCTCTCTTATGAATCTCTCTCTTAATTACACTTTTCTCCTAACGAGTGTTAGGTGTAAGTGGCATTTTACCATAATGCAAATTTCATGAACTTTCCAATAAGTGCAAACAAAAGTCTTAACCTTTAAGATTAGAACATTAGATACTTTTAAAATTTTATAGAATTTTAAAATTATGTGTCTACAAAGGTTACCGAAAAAAACACTTTATTCCAAATATTCTTGGTCTTCAAAAATTGCCATTTTAGTCATTGAATTCAATAATTAGCAAAAGCTTTTAATTTAGTCATAGTCCATAAACATAAAAATCTTAAAGTTGCAATATAATAAAAGGTGTTCAATCTCATATTTTAATTAATTTTTGCTTTTCCTGATTATTATAAATGAAATTACTAAATTAGAGCTATAAACTTTGACTGAAAGTTGTCTCAAAATTATTAAATTCTTGAATATATTATTTATTGGATCTAAATTGTTGGATTGATTAAGCTTATATTTTAATTATTATTTGCTTTTCTTGAATCCTAAATAAAACTTTTAAATTATAGATACAAATTTTGATTGAAAAGTGTCTCAAAATTATTAAATTCTTGAATATATTATTTATTGGATATATAATCATATGGTTATGGTATAACAAACGTTGTTGCAAAAATTAAAATACTAAATTTGTTTCACTACTCCAATTTAAACCATAACAGAGCAAACGTTTCACGGCTTAACGAAAAAAACTGTGACAAAAAAATCCCGATCCTTAAAAAACTGGCATTTCAATCATTCAATTAAATAATCAGCAAAAGCTTCCTACTCTGTCACATCCAGTCGAGTAAATAAAAGAGTTCGACAAAAGCGATAATCCTATTAATTCTTTCGTGTATTAATTGTCGAAGGGGTCGTTCGAACCCTCGAAGGGACCATCTGCTGGGCGAAGGTGATAAGCGACGGGAAATTAAAAGGGTTTTATTAAATTGCAGGGTGAGAGATTAGAATTTTGATATTGAACTTTTTTAATACATGATTTCATATATTAATTGATTTTTTTGTACTGAAATAAATTTTATATTCTGCAATTTTTCTCCTGGGTTACCATGTATAACATACTTAAAAATGTACTGTTCCATCCATAGTAAAATGAGAATCCATACTAAATTTTGTTTATCTTTTCCGATATTAATGGCCAATACTGCGTGCAGGATTTGCTGTCGGATGTGAATTATTTTTGAAATGAAAAAACAGCGAATGCACCATGTTTAACATTTACCCGAAAAGCTTGTTTGTTCAAAGCAATAGTACCATGTTACATAGTGATATATTTTCCGGCATTCGTTTAAATCTATACCGAATGCTTTTTAGACATTTTCAATAAATATTGATTCAAATATATATATATATATATATATATATATATATGGAGGTGTAGTAGTCCTCCATATTAATACTAATATTATCCAAATTGTAGTAATAATAAATTCCATAAAATATTATTTATATTTGGTTTATTTTATGTATGATTAATATCTACGACACTATGTGTTGTCATATTTATCGTTAATAAAATGTGATTGGTATTTTCTTATTTATAATAGAAAAAGAAAGGTTTTGAAAATTATATATTTTGGCAAGTTCGACTAGGGAGAAACAAAAACCGTGTCCGATCTGACACTTGAATTTCCTTTTGTTTTTCTCAGTGCTGTCACTATATGGGCCAATCTGTCCAGAGACATGTGATGCGTGTTGACAAGCCGCTATGCGTGTTGGCAACCCGCTACATATATATATATATATATTAGGGTGGTCCTTAAAATGGTCATTTTCGAATTTCCTTGCTCCCAGGGGCTCAAATGGTTCCAAATTGATAAAAAACAATTCTTTGAAAGTTTTAGCTCTTAATATTAACGTTTAGATAGAGCGCAATTCAATCAAAGTTTGTATGGAAAGAGCATAGAAAAATTTTTGAAAATTTAAAAAAAATGTTTTAGATATAACTTAGCGACAAATGAATGAGTTTTATTCATTCATTTGTTCCCTAAATTACATCTAAAAAACATTTTTAAAATTTTTGAAAATTTTTCCATGCTATTTCCATACAAAACTTTGATCGAATTGCGCTCTATCTAAACGTTAATATTAAGAGCTAAAATTTTCAGAGAATTGTTTTTTATCTATTTGGAACCATTTGAGCCCCTGGGAGCAAGGAAATTCGAAAATGACCATTTTAAGGACCACCCTAATATATATATATATATATATATATATATATATATATATATATGCAATAAACAAAACTGTGCAGGTGAGTGATTTCCGACATGTAATATAAATTTGAGCTTTCATAAAATTTCGGTGTGTGTTTATTTATTTTGTAGAAATATAATCAAGTGAATCTCGAGATATATTAAATTTAAAAAAGTCTGTTATCACCAGCCTCTGGCCCCACTACCTTATCACTAGTTCCAAGAACTCGCATTTGAATTTATAAATATTTCTCATAATCTAAAGAATTTCTTCCTTCTGAATATTAAAATCCCTTTTCAAACATTTTCCATCATCAGCTCCACTATAAATAATAGGAAAAGAAAACTATAAAGGCTTAACGTCGAGGTCGGTTTTTCTGTTTGTGTCACCTACTGTTTTATATTATACATACAGTATTTTCAGCCTTTTTATGGCTAACGTCGACGGCTTTTGCTGGTCGTATCCTATCGTCCAGCCACACCTTTGTTTGTATCGGCAAACCGGCAGTCCAGGCTGATTTCGCTTTGACATGTCATTTTCGCTCATAAAAGTTCAAAAAAACAAATAGGACTCGATGGAGCAACCCTTGCGGCTATGGGATAGTTCAGAAGTCGGTGTAAAATGTATTTTATGTGGAATAAATAACACTGATGGAAGTTTCTTAAATATAGTTCAAATTTGATTTATTGATTGTATTTTAGTACACAATTCAAGGATGCTCTTTTTTGAAAACGAGTAATTACTAATTTTTCCAACGCAAAACTAAATATCGTTGAACTCTAGATTTTACTCATATTTTAGTAGCAATCAAATCAAAATCAAATAATAATCAAGTTGGATTCAAGGTATAATATATCAAAAAACCAGTAGGATTGCAGTAAAAAGTCCAACTGATCTTAACCAAAAACAGCCAATTGTTGATATTTAAGAAATTTACCAATGTTGATATTAAAAATAAATATACCTCGTAATATTATTTAACATATGATCCTTATCCCAGCTACCCTATTTTGATGTTCTCTGATTTCCACCCCCGACTTCTCTCATTCAGAGCACGGTCCGGCGATGTATATTTTTTCCAAATGGCGTGCATTGTATGTGTCTGCATAAATGTGTATTTACGTTCAGTGTACAAAACCGCATTATTGTCGGTAATATATTGCCAGTAAACGCCAGTCGCCCTCGGCTTCGGCTGGACGGGGTTGATTACATATTTACATATTATGCTGTTAATTGTGGTGTTAATTTATATGAAATACCGAACTAGGGCATGTGTATGTGTCTGCGAAGTCTAAATACCGAATTATCATGCTACCGAGCGATGTCATAATAGAGCGGTTGACAAATTTCGAATGATTCCTACATTGATTTAACGCGAGGTGGAAATTGTTAAAACGATGTGCGGAATTGTTTAGTGCGGAATTGATTTTGATCATATTTATTGTATGGAGTTATGCAAAATGATATTTAATATTTGAGTACACTCATAACACGTAACTAATAGAAATAGATATTGCGACATTGGTTCATTCAATACTCAATTTTCTGAACTTGAGTAGAAAGTTCATTATGAGAGTTCTTTTTTTAACTTCTCGTAGGGTATGTTATAGTAATGAGCCAAAAATCAAAAATAAAATTTTTTTGCATATCTTCACGTTTCAGAGGTTTCTAAACATTTTGGCATACCTCAGAAAAAATTGTTGTGTGTGAGTGTATGTGTGGAGAAAATTTTTCGTAACTTGTCTAGCTTGATTACAACTTGATATTAACTCGATACCAAATTGATTCTGACTTCATTATAATTACAATTTTATTGAACTTATATATTTGTAAGTAGATTCTTACCAAAATATTTTCTAAATATTTCTAAAATTTTTCTAAAATCTTGCTCGAAAGTTGCAAAAATCTTACTAAAATCAAAGGTAATCTTACCAAGTGCTATACCATATTATCTATTACCATGATTATTACCCAATTTTCATATACCATATATCGAATTTCAATTTTCGACATCGATGGAAATTAGTAATTTCAAAGTGAAATTCATCAGAACGCAAATTTAAACAATTGAAATGAAACGATACGTATCATATTCATATGAAACCACCAACATTGTTTTTTGTATATAGTCAATATTGATTAGTTCGAGCTTTGTGTGGTTTATTTTACATTTTAGTTTCGTTTATTTGAAACCGAAGTTTTGTTATACATTTGTTGTTGAAAGTAAATATTTTGTTATCAAACTTTGTACAACAACTAGTGTAAATTATAATAAATCATTCATTATCAAGAGCAATTGATGAGTACAAATACAAATTTAAAATAATAATATTAATGATTATGATGTTAAATAAATTTCAATAAAAATGAAAATGATACATATATTTGGAATGATGAAAATCTTATCAAGCTTGTGTCTAAATCTCGAATCCTTTTCTTTTAATTTATTAAAAGAAAACTATGTGAATATCATTTTTAGAAAATTGATGTAGAAAGTATCATATAATTAAGAAATTAAAATAATATTTTAATTATTTATTTATCTATTTTCTAAAATTTTAATAGATGCTGAATTGTCGATGGCAGTGTTTATTCGTGAAATCGAACACAAATTCATGAAAATGTATGCAGTATTCTCATTGGGAAAAATGTATAAAACATTTTTCACCCGAATAGAAAATTGCCAGTATCGCTCAACTCTATCGTATTGCCTTTTGAACCCCAAAATTGTATAAATAATTCATGCTTTCTTTCAGAACGCAAACTTAAATTGAATATATATATCTATATATATATATATATATATATATATATATAGTCTTTGAAATACACATCTCCTTATTAGTACTTTGGTGTGTACGCAATAAGTAAATATTTGTTAAATCCGTGCATACGCGCGAATTTCAAAATAATAGCCTGTCTTCATTGAACATTTTCACAAAGACCCAAAGATAAACGAAATTGTAATCCATAATCAAAGATACCTAGGTGGAGGGTCTAACACACCCTTCGAATAGACAATTCGATCTAATACCCGATAGTACATGAAAGAAAATATTTGAACGATAAAGTGTAGTAAGACACCCTAATCCTACTTTATTATTGCTTTTAGAACTTGGAGTGAAATCAAATGAAGAAATTTTTGAGTGAAGGATAAAGTCCTAATACTAGATTCATCAGGGTAGTGATAAATCTAGTATTAGCACTGGTGATTCTGTATGTATGTGTATTAATATATATCACAGTGTAATATCCTTATAATTCTCTTCCTTGAATTTCCATCACGCTAACCTAATTCGTAATTGGACGTATTACCTGCACAGATCAAAAACAAATTTTTCAAAGAAATAAAGCCAATTACGACATAAATAACCACGGTATGTCGTCCTTTCATTCATAAAATACATAACAAATTGAGAGCATAAAAACCTATAACATTATTGAAATAAAACCACTCCCGTTTACTTTAAAAAAACCCAAGGA
Source organism: Ctenocephalides felis (assembly GCF_003426905.1). NCBI lineage: Eukaryota > Metazoa > Arthropoda > Insecta > Siphonaptera > Pulicidae > Ctenocephalides > Ctenocephalides felis. The sequence continues at coordinate 7,387,304 of NW_020539724.1, read as the reverse complement.
AGCGACTTTGTCAATGTCAAAGATATACAATAATTGCATCGACCTCATTAAGGGATTGCTTTTTTTATATATTTTCCTTGGATTAATCCTCCTCCAGGCATTCATTTATCATTCGAATGACGGTTTATGAATTGCTAGATAAATTGTCATAAAAATCGATAGAAAAAACCTCATTACGAGACCGGGTAAGAAATGACAACAGAGAAATGAGAACGTGGTAAGGGTTGGGGTGGTAAGGGTTGGCGATTTTACTGATCGGAATTCAATAATTAGAGTGTTAATAATTTTTAAATGATAAGATATGATTTTGTTAAATTCCGTTAAATTTAAATTCTGTTTACTTTTAATCTATTATATGAAAATAAGTGGGTTTTCTTTCCTAACGATATAACTCCAGAACGCACGAACCGATTTCGACGATTTTGCATTCGTTGGAAAACTTAGACTCCGTGAGGTTCATAACAAAGAAAATTGAAGACAGATTTCAACAGAAAAACAGAAAACACTTTTTCTTTTTCTACATACAGCGTCATCTCTGATACTATTAATATTTTTTGTTTGACTCCTACTTATTTGTTTGAGAGCTACTCATTGTTCTCTGCTCAGTTAATTTCATGTGACAACCCGGCATTGTGTTCACTGGGAAATTGTGCAAAAAAGTAAAAAAATAAGTTAATCGTTTCCTAACATTTTAGTTGGAAACCATCAAATCAATCACATGTATTGTGCAAAATTATTTTCAATTTCAACAGCAGACAATTTTTTTCTTCATCTTTTAATCACCAAATAAAATGTGATTTTAGAAGATGACACAAATATCAGTCATACAGTTGTCCTAGGTTTCGTAATGTGTCACCATTATAAACTTTATTAGTGATCAAATTTTTGAATCATAACATTTTTAAAAGATCACTTAAAACCTATAATTAACAAAAAGGCATAAACCCCTAATATTATCTATCTTTAAAACTTCTTTACCTTCCTGGAAACTGCCTCGAGACAAAAATATTATACCCATAAATGTGTATATTAAAATTCACCCTCGCGAGGAATAAATCTTCTCGGGCGCATAGTATAAGAAAATTAATGTCATATGAAAATATGCAATATATATAACAAGGTACTAGTAAAAGTGCGTGAAGAGACATATGAATTATTAGAAATTCGCTTTGTATGTTAATTCCACCTTAAGCGTTTTATTACAGGCCGAGGCAGTAAGGATTCTATTATTAAATCACTAAATTAGCCAACCGCGAAGATAACGATAATTATATAATTTGGATTATACGAGCCGAGGGCATTTGGAAGCCCTGAGATGGATTATGGTGATATAATATTCATCTATATTTATATACTGAATCATTATTTGATGGATCGAATAATAGATCGAATATTTTGTTTTAATCTTTTTTACATTTTACACTATTTTAGTGCACTCAAAAGTACAATTTCGTACAATTAAATGAATGTATATTTATCCAACCAAACCAAAACATTGTAAAAATTTAATTGGAATTTATCACAAAGCAGCTTTGCTCCACGGTTAGAATTGATTAACATTTAAATCACGGATTATGGAACGAAAATATAAAAATTAAATTTAATCCTGATGTATTGGTATACCACTTTAGATAAAAAAAAAGCTTATATTAGTTTTCGAGGAATAGGCATCATTTTTCAAAAAACACAGGTGTTAATAGACTCTCACATCATTATCATACAGAATAACTACATCATGCAAAAATTATGAACGGATCATCAACCAATATGAGATTGAATAGATAATTTTCATCAATTTCACAATCGAATTGATTGTTTTAAAACAATTTATTAACGAATAAAACTGGGTATGTTTATTGCAAATTTGTCATTTTTAAATTTCTCCGTGGTTTTATGGCAAAAAAGTTGGTCAAGCAACTACAAGGATTTTGTCTCTGGCAGCTTGATGTGAAGCAGTAGTGATATATGTATTTCAATTGATAAAATATAAACTCCAAAAATAAATTATTACCTTGAATATTAATTACCCAAATCCTTTACAAACATTTGGGTGTAGATTGAAGAGGGTTTTCATATCGTATTATTAAAAAAACATTTCAGTTTCGCCATGAGCGATCATGTAGGCGTTTTGCTGTTGATACAGCTATGTTATCGCTTTTGCAAACATTGACAAAATCTAGCGCTAAGGGTGTCATATTATGAAAGAGATTGAATTGTATACAGAACGACTTAACTGAAATAAACACATATACATACATAGTGGAAATTGAAATAGAGGCAACCCTTCTGCGAAATAGACAAATTAAACAACGATTTTTTTTATTAATAATGGCAAAGTTATGTGTAGAATAAAGAAGGGTTGAATTAAATATATCAATAGACAAGGTTTACCTATAAATTTTTAAAAAACCGATACAATCCGGGACAAAAAATCTAAATTCGAGACAAATTTTGCTTTTAGAAAAACCCGGGACACAAGGTACAAATCCGGGACTGTCCCGGCCAAACTGAGACGTATGGTCACCTTACCAAATAATGTTAGCTCAAATCTAACTTGCTCAATTCTTACCTCCTCAAATCTTATTAAAATTAAATTAGATTTTAACAGTGATTATCTAGTGCTATTAAATTGAATTAACAAAAATGAACAGCTTAAAGATGAATATTGCGTGTATGAATAGTAGTTTAAAAATTTTACTGCCGCTGATATTCCCAAAGAACTTAAAGCCAATAATTCTTTATCACTTAACGACACTAAAATCTATAATTTTCCTCTCGAACAGTAGAAATTTGAGCATTCGTTTCCCATTTCTCGTTATTTATACTGCGAAGTTCGCATCGTCCCGGGTCTATAGCTCGTTCCGGCTCGCGAGATGGGACTTACTTCGGCGCATTATGTATAATTCAATATTGAATCGAGAGACAAGATCGAGCCCCCAAAGAAAATAAAGAAAATAAAAGCAATTGGAAATAACACATCGAACAATGTAAAAAAATTCCTTGTCGGAACAATTCTCGCTGTGTTTGCTCAACACTCAACGCCTCGACATGAAAATAGATTAAAAATTGTTTCGACGTTAAATGGTATACGATGCCAGTTAATGGCAATGATGGCAAATGCATTTAAATAATAAAAAACAACAAACAACAAGATATTGGTAAGCAAAATATTGCCTATTTAAACATTGTGAAATTATGAATAAAACATTTTTATAATGGATGGTATTAAATGAATAGGTGGACTCGTATAAGAACAGTTTCATGCAAATACATTAAGACAATAAGAAGAATGTGATAGATTTTCACTAGTGAATTTTTATTTTATTCTGAGTATATCCGTCGATATTTTTTATTTGTTCAACAGCAATACATTATATCATTTTCTATCTTGATAATACAATGTAAAAATTTATGTTAATAATAAAACACCGAACAAATGACTACGTGCATCGGATAACACGGACGTTCTTGTCCATATTTTAGTGATTAAATATAAAATATAATATATTTTACTGATGATGAAATATATACCGAGCCTCGAACGTTTATAATGATAATCCTTCCTTTCCTATCTGATTGCGTGACTATTCAATTTCAAGTGGTTTTCAAGTGGTTAGAGAATGCGGACACCGACAACCGTTGGTGTGGCAGAGGACAGTATATCGAGCGACTTGTAATGGATAACACAAAATGATAATTTAGGTTTCCATATTTTAAATTTTAAATTATAACACACTGATGATGAGACAAACCTAGTCTCGAAACGTTTGTGAAAATTATTATTAAATAAATTACTGCAAAAAAGAGTGTTGTTTGTTCATATTTCCAAATTAATATATATATATATATATATATATATATATATGTGTGTGTGTATGTGTGTGTGTTTACATTACTATATTTGGCCCTAAATAATATAGTGAGTGTCAATTCAATGATTCCATGTTATGATAAAATATCGTAATAAAAAGGTTTCATGTCCAACAAACTACATGTCACGCATATATGTTGTCCGTGTATTGATTTGTTACATAATACTGATCAATTTATTATAATAATCTGACAAACCCCTACTATTATATGTATATGGTGTTAAATTTGAGACTTTGGGCGATAATAGGCCAATTAACCAAACGAATTAGTTGGATTTTCTATATAAAGTATGTTGATTTTTTAATTGAAATTGATCAAATTTGTATTTATACTGTCATAGAATAACAAGTGCACAATAAAATATTTTTTAATATTTTTGTAGTTATATTGTATATCCATCAAGTAGACTAAAAAATTGATGGTATATAATAACACAAAGTGCTATATTTTATTTCTAATATTCCTTAGTGCTTTATATCCAAGGATTAGTATATGAATAAATCTAAAAGCGACTTAATCTTTGTCATAAATCAGCATTGGGAACGTTATGATACTTTATTGATAGTCTTTTGAGATGAAAGATATACGCAATCTATATATTCATGAATAGTTTTCCAATAATAACTATTGTATAGAAAATTCCCCTTGTAGAAAATATACGTATGAATAATTTTACTGGCATAAGCTGCTTAATATCTGAACTTTGGGCAATAAAAATTTTAGTTAGTAATAATTACAATATATATATATATATATATATATATATAAATATATATATGTATGTATGTATGTATGCATATATATATACTGGCCAAATCGGCAAGCGTTGTTTAGCATTTTAAAATAAATATAACGAAAAAAATGTTTGTAAGCGGGTAAAAATTTAGGGATGTACGTTTTTTTAATTACAAATAACAAAATGTTTTTAAATACAAAACAATTGAAAATGCCACAAATTTATTAATTTACCTGGACAGTTGTAAATAAAATAGAAAATAAAAAACAATTACAAAAAATATAAGAAATTTCCCTAAATAATAAAAATAAAAATTAAGGGTGACCTATCCTTACCACTTAGAGGCATAAAAAATAAATGATAAATAAAACTACCGTCGCAAAATCTGCAGAAAATGTTATGAAAAAGTAAAATATTACATTAGTATTTAGTTACCAACTTTCCAGAATATTTTTATAAATATAACAGTAATTTATAAAATATATTTTATATAACATGATAGTAATATTTGCTGCTTTGGAATTTATATATAGCAATAACATCTGCGATGATTTATGGAGTAATTCATTGCGACGTTTCATTCTTAACATCAAAACCACGTATGAAATATAATCTTCCATTAAATTTATTTCGAATATTGTTACTCTCGAAATATAATAATAAACGAACGTAATATATATATATATATATATATATATATATAGAATTTTATGATATATATATATATATATATATATATATATATATATATATATATCCCCTATTAGAGGGCGAAAGTTTCCCGTCCTATTTCTTTGGGATTTATATGGACGCAAGTGTATCGTAAAGTACTTTCTCAAATAAGAACTTATGTTACATACGATCCCTAGCAAATGTAATAGTTAGAGAAATAATGAAGGAACAAACATCGATTCGGACCAAAACGTGAGGATTTAGGAAAGATTTGTCACGACAGGAAAAGACTTATTCCTGTTACATAAGTTAAGTCAATGTAATTGTATGTAAACATCATATTTAGGGAAATAGATCCCATGGGCTTATATGGAAATATGAGGATTTTAGTTTTCTGAACCTATACTACAAATGGGCAGTTTCTTAAAATATTATTTTTTGTTTTAGTCACAATAATTACTGAATGCTTTCTTGTCAGTTTTAATTTTATGGAAATAAAAAAATTAAAAAAATAATAATTCTGGACTTAAAACGCTTAATTTTTTTTCCAATTTGCTGTTCATGACCCTGGATATATTAATACATTTCCCAGAAAAAAAAACAATCTTCCACAGTTTTGAAACAGATTTTTTTAACTCTGTTTTATTTAGCAATCAGAAATACATGAAGATTCTTATGAGCTAAATTGACAATATTTAAGAGCGATGTCTAAGAAGAACTCCAATGAGATTTTCTTAGTTTAACAATTAATATGATAATATTATATTAGAGCTAATCTAAGACTAAGTCTAAAGGCCAGTGTCGTTTTAATCTCCTTATGCCAAAAGGTTGAGAAATGTCAACTATTGATGGGTTCGAATACGAGTCCAGTTTGCTTTTGTATTTTTCCTTAACTTCTTTGAACGTTAATTGCATCGTTTTTATGTTAAGGTCGCTGTGAATGGTTTTATTTGTCACGGACCACGGAAAATTAAGTTTTGTACGTAGAAATTTTGACTGTGTTCTATGCATTATAGATATATTCGATTTGTCAGCACAGCCCCAGACCTCAATTCCGTAGGTCCAGATTGGTTTGATGAATTTGGTAGTAGTAATTAATAGTAAATAAATATTAGATGGTAGTAAAAAAAACTATGAATACTACTACCATAAAACCCTACCCCCAGCTCCCCAGCTATCATTTTTAATACCATTCTTTATCGTGCAAACAATACGATATACGTCTCGAGCGTTTCACTCTTTACTCGGCGCGTAGTGCAAATACGTACACGGGGCGGCTGGGGAGGCTGAGGGCGGCCTAGCGGATGTCTAATACAAATAACGAACGAAGGTCGACGCTCATGCGAACGCCGTTGTATCGTTGTATCGTTCAAGTTTCGAGTGATCAAAGGAACTCCAACTGAAAATTTTCGCTTTTCCCCATTTCCCTCGTCGGCGGCGACGCCACAGGCCATTAGAAAAAAAGCCTTTTTCAGTATTAGGAACGTGTCGGGTTACAGATTTTGTACTAGAATATTTATACATACACACTCATTTTTTTTCCAAGTCTTGTTCAAAAAAATACTGAACCAATTTTGAAAACTAGATTATGATTTGATTCCGACTTGGTTTTGAGCAGATACTAACTAGATTTTGACTTGATTTCAACTAGATTCTAGAATTCCTACTTGATTCCAAACTGATTCTAACTTGATAATTTTCTAATCTACTAGGATTCTAACTTGATTTGACTCCATTCGAATTTGTTAGATTGTAATAAAATTCTTACTCGAATCTTGTTAAATTTACTACTAAAATCTCACTACATTCATCATGCTCAAATTTCGCTTGCTCAAAAAATATTTATAAAAATTCTAAACCAATTTTGAAACACCGATTACAACTTGATTCTAGCTTGGTCCTAAGTAGATTATAACAAGATTTTAACTTGCTTCCAAATAGATTCTAAATTGATTCTTACTTAATTCCTTCTGGATTTTCTTAATAGAAACTTGTTAAATTTTTGCTAAAATCTTGCTAAAATCTCACTATATTTATAATGCTCAAACCCCGCTTGCTCAAACAATATTAAACCGATACTAAAAACTAGATTCTAATTTGGTTCTGACACAGTCTGACTAGATTCTATCTTCATTTCGACTTGATCACGACTACAATTTTGCTAAAATATTACTAAAATCTCTATAAAATCTTGCTATCTTGATTAATTAATTGTCTAAATATATTATGTATATCTGTGTCACCCAAGAAGCAGTCTACAAAACTTCTCTAATGGTGTTATCAAAATTATTTTGAAACAAGATTTTGAAAACTTGATTGAAACTCCATTATATCTACTTTAATTATGACTTGAATTGTGCTTTAATTATATGTAAAATAGTATCAAAAAATCTTCTAATTCAACTAGGATTCTAACTTGATTATAACTTGATAAAATCTTGCTAAAATCCTGGTAAAATCTTGCTGAAAATTTGCTAATACTTTGCTAAAATTTTGCTAAAATTTTGCTAAAACCTCACGAAAATTTTGCTTGCCCTAATCTCGATTGCCTTGATTTTATCTTGCTAAAATCTGGCTTGCCCAAATATGGCTTGTTCTAGTATTACTCAAATCTAGCTAAAATCAACAATTCTGGTGTAATTATTTTTGTTTCTCAATGTTCGTGTAATATGTGTTCTATTTTCAAGATATTTTTTTATAAATAATTCATTCGTTGATATAATTTGCCTATTTTATTCATTTATCCGATCCCATACGATGTGCAATATGCTGGATCCTGAGACCATGAGGTTTTAGCAGTAAGTTCAAATATTCTGATCATCAATTTTGAACTTACTGCTAAAATAAATAAAAAATTAAATAAAATTAATCTTAAATATTTTGGAAAAGGGGCACGGTTTAAAATTCCCGATTTTTTTATTTTTCACACATCTGATCTTCCATCAAATCCAATCAAACCAATCTCTGAAAAGTGTGAATTCCAATTCAAAAATTCTCTTTACAACTACTCTCGTTGGTGTGTGGTGTGGTGAATTCTGATAAGGGTGTATATATTTGAGGTTGTGCAATTGCTATAACACCCTATGGTCTGGTGTGCCCCCGCATAATGCACATCGGCTGGTGCATGCAGTAATGATATACGAGTATACGTCTACATATGTCAGAGGAAACGCTCCAAGGATTAGACACTTCATTTGTCCGATGGTTAGTAGATATGTGTATGAACACTTCGCAATATTTGGGGATGATGTTATGATCGACTGGATAATTATTATAAATATCAGAAAAAGTAGTGGTTTATATCAGATATTTGTTTTTTTTCGCCGGGAAAGAATCATCCTTGGACTTCAACGATCATTTTAAAAAGAGAATTGGCCAAATTGGTCCAGGCGTTGTTGAGTTATGCGCTTACCAACACATTTTGTGATTCATTTTTATATATATAAGATATAAAACAATTTCTTGGAAACATTTCAAACATTTCACAATTGACTTCTATGTATTTAAATTCAATAATCTTTGAATATCAATCAGGAATCACATCGATTTATTATAATATTTATGTACCATGCCGATATTTAAATTTTATCCATTTCCAACTGCAATTAGATTGCTATTAGCCGATATTTATTTATCACAATTTACAATTTTCCTGAAGCGCACTCGATATAAAAGTACGTTTTGTAATTGCATAGTGCAATCGGACTGAAAAAGTTTAATTACAATGAAAAGAGAACAACATTCACCGACAGCCGACAGTGTACATATAAAGCTGTTTTCATTGTGAGTCACAAAAGCTCGTTTTACGTATGAGTGCAGAATAAAACTTGACGAATAAAATAAAAACTGAACAGTTTAGTATTAACGCCAATCCGATTTTATGATAGCGTATTTTTATTGCAATGAATAATAGCTTTTTATTTAATGCTATTAATTTTAATGCATCGTTCATTTCATATTGTCGAAAGACGATTTGACGTGATGGAAGGCTGCCATGAATTTTTAACAGTGGAAAAGTGAAAATAGACATATGGAAATTTACTATGTAAAATCAATTTGAGCTTTAAGTTTTTATAATGTGTAAATAAATAAGGTGAATTAGCGAATTTATAAAGGTAAACTAGTGGACAGGTAAATTGGAGGATTTGTAAAATGGTAAAGAGGAGAACTGCTAGATAGACGAATATGTAGACAAATAAACAGGTTGATAGGTAAATTGGTAGACAGGTAAAATGGTGTATTGATAAACAGGTCGATAAGTAAATTGGTAGACAGATAAATTGATAAACAGGTAAATTGGTAGACAAGTAAATTGGTGAAAAGGTAATTTGTTGGATAGCTGCTGGTCAGGTAAATTATAAAATGGTAGACTGGACAACTGGTAGATAGACAAATAACAAGACGGATAAACAGGTTGACAGGTAAATGGTAATTGATTAACAAGTTGATAATTAAATTCGTAGACAAATTGTAAAATAGGTAATTTGTTGAACAGATAGTAGTAACCTTAAACTAAATATAACAAATACACATTTTTGTTCAACTTTTTAATTTAAACAAAATCACGGCAAAGCGTGAATGGGTACAGCTAGTTACTATTTATAAAATCAATAAAAAATAAACAAAACAGATTTTTTATTCTTGTCAAAGTTTTTGTCTTTACTATACTAGATTATCGCCCTCGCTCGATGCGAATCCTAATTTGAATAAAAAATGGAAACTTCTAAAAATATTGAAGACATAAAATAGTGATATATAAATATTTAAATCAAACTTCGCATTTTCGCTCAACTAATCGAATTACAGCCTCCTCCTTGGAAACACAGAAAAATGTCATGCTGACAATATCAAACAATGATTTAACCGTTTCATAATCCACTTTCGCACAACCGCAATATTTCATAACACAATATACGTACTTCGACTCCGACAAGACGGGTTTTCTGAAGATTTATAGCCTATTGCGATTATAAAATTATTTAGTCGTTTACAACACAACGGGGGATTTCTCTATAGGGCGGAGAAATCGCGTTCTCACGGGGGATGGGGCGGCCGAAACGCGTTTACAGAAAAAATAACATGACATTGCGTTGTGGAAATTGAATAAAAACGCGGGGTGACAATATTTGATTAAATATAAAAATTCGTGAGTCTGGTTATTTTCGAAATGTCGAGTAAATCGTGGTTGATATAGAGAATGCAGCACTTTCAAGAAGATTTTGTCATAAATTCTTTGTTTAAATTCATGTAAATATATATATTTTTTTTAAATATATTTGACCTCTAATAACAATACAGCCACATATGGTTCATTAAAGCATAAAGTAGACAAAACAAAAACTAAACTAGCTGTAAGTGGAATTCTGTCTTGAGGCAATTATGGCATCGTGCCTTGAGGCAAATTGCTGGAACTTCCCGCACCGTAACGAAATGTTCGAGGAATATGAATGTTTTCAAATAGATTATTATAAATATAGTAACATTGTCTAATATTTATAAGAATTATATAAACCGAATTGCAGAGTTGAAATTATTTCTAAAGTATATTAGAACTATAGTCAGAATCAAAATAAAATCTGAAATATTTTCGATATACAAAATACTAAAAAAAAAAAAAAAAAAAAAAAAAAAAAAAAAAAAAAAAAAAAAATTGGAACAAAATTTTTTTTTCCAAAATCAATTATTTTGTTAAGACAAGCAGAAAGTTCTTTGAATCATTTAAATCGGACGCTTAGTTCTCTCAAAAACTGCCATTTTTTACATATTTAGCTCCGTATCTTCGAAATGGCTGGGCCTGCCTTTGCCAAAAACTAATAAACACTTCTCCCAATCATTACTAATTGAATGTTTTTCAGATCATTCAAATCGGATACTCCGTTCGCCTCAAAAATTCGATTTCTATTTTTGCACTCTTTGCTCCGTATCTCCGAAACGGCTGGACCTGCCTTTGCCAAAAACTAATCAGCTCTTTTCCCAATCAATAGGAATCGAATGTTTTTTGAACCATTCAAATCGGTTGATCCGTGCGCCCTAAAACGTGACTGGAAATTTGTATCCACACATACATACACACACACACACACACACACACACACACACACACACACACACATCCATTTTTTTCTGAGGTATGCCAAAACGTTCAGAAACCTTCAAAACGTCGAGAAATGTAAAAATTTTCAATTCCGATTTTCGGCCCATTACAATAACTTACCCTACGGGAAGTTAATAAATAAGTAAACTAGATGCAAGAGGCTTTTTGCCTTAAGGCAAATTGCATGAAAATTGCATTATGTCCAATAATTGACAAAATCAACCAAAAATTAAAATTTGGCTATTTAAGGAAAAAATGTAACTGAATCTAATGAGAATCAAGTTGTGGAATCAAACTAATAAGAATCTAATAATATTCTAGTGGACCACTAGTTAAAAATAATTTTACTAATTCTACAAATAAATACATGACATCGAACGATTTATAAATACCACTTTACAGTTCGATTGTAGCAGCCGAGCGATTCACATCGAATAAATAAATCGTAAATAATTGCATAATGTCTTCCGAGTCGGATGGTCAGTGCGGCCGACCACCTGACCCAAACCTTTTTACCTGCCGCTCTGCGGTTGGAAAGTCAACAGCAGATGCAAAGAACACTTGTTTAAATAGATCGAGTGACATGGATTTTTGTGATACTGAAAGTGTAATTAGTGTAGAAAATGAATCAGTTAGTAGTTGTGATTTGAACATTAAGAATAGTGTTAATGTTAATTATAAATATAATATCAACGATGTAAGTGTAGATAGTAATAAAAGGGAAACGTTAGAACAAAAGGAAAACAAAGGGGAAAACAGTAATTTAGCGTCAAATAATAGTGATACAACAATGGAAATAACAAAAGATCTAATAAGTGATAACAATATAAACGATCAAAATAAATCAGATGAAAGAGTTAATCCATTAAATAATTTGATACGTTTCGAAGGTTGCGATATGGGCCCTTACACTATATTTGTTGAATCCAAGGACAAAAATATAGGCCGACTACACCCGATGGCCTTGGGAAAAATCATACATAATGCAGGGGCATATTTCAAATTTGGTTTGACAGAAGTTTCGGTTATAGGAAAAAATAAAGTAAAGATGGAATTTAAAAGCGCCAGGGTGGCGAACAAAATTCTAGATGACAAAATTTTAGAAAAAAATAATCTGAAGGCATACATCCCAAAATACCTACTTGCAAGGCATGGCATAATATTTGATGTGGATGCGAATCTCTCAGAACAAGAAATTATAAACGCCATTGAAACAGACATTCCGGTTATAGACGTGGTATGTTTAAGACCGAAAAATAATAATACAATAAAATACTCATCACAATGTGTCAAATTAACGTTTAGGGGCACAAGTTTACCGAATAAGGTAGCTATACATTCGGTAAAATGTGAGGTTCGACCGTTTGTACAGAAAGTGGTCCAATGCTACAAATGCTGTCGGTTCAATCACGTTAAGGACCAATGTAGAGGAAAAGAGAGATGTATGAAATGTTCCGGAGAACATAATGCGAAAATATGTATAGCATCCAAATTTCTATGTGCGTTGTGCAATGGGGATCACCCTGCAAATGATAAAGAATGCACGGTATTTATTAAAAATAAAAAAATTAAAGAAATTATGGCTTGGCAGAATCTAGCATACCATGAAGCCAGAAATATATTATATAAAGACAGCTATGCAAACAAGTCAAAAGCCGGATTCAGTTTCACGGGCAAAGATAAAGAATTTCCAGGTTTGTATGCAAAACCTGCATCTAGTACAGACAGCAAGATAACTAAAAATAGGTTCGACGCCCTTTCTGATTTAGAGGAGGAGGAGCAACCGGAATTTTTAAATCCGACAACCTTTCATAAACCTAAAAGAGCGACTTACAAAATTACCAAAAGCAATACTCCATTCAATTCTGGATCCTCAATAAAAAAACAGTCAGTGAAGGAACCTGTATCAAATAGAAATAACAAAACCGAATTTAACCTCAACCCAAGAAAAAGGTTAAAACCGAGCGTGGAACGTGAATCTGCAATAGTCGAAAATAATAGCAATGTTCAACAAGATGGTTCATTAAATTTCTTAAACGAATTCATTGAAAAAATTAAACATATATACATTCCTAGTAGCGCTGAACATTATAACCTGCTGTCAGAAATACTAAACAAAATGATGAGGTCCAAAGTTGGACCCGACAAACAAGTTTGATTTGGCTGTGAGCACAGTATATTACGTATGGAAGCTTAAAATTATTTAGTGATAATAACTAAAAAAAAAATAAAATAATAATAATAATAATGCTAAAAATTATTCAAATCAATATCAGATCTGTTTTTTCAAATAAGCTGCATCTAGAATCCTATTTAAACACCAACCATATAGATATCGTAATATTATCTGAAACATGGCTCAAAGATAATAATAGATTTCAGATATCTGGATACGCCTTTATATCAAAGAATAGGGAAGATGGTTATGGAGGAGTTGGAATACTTATCCACCGAAGATACCAATTTCAGACGTTAAATTTAAACAGTTTCATTACCAATAAAATTCAGATTTGTGGAATTAAGCTGGCCATACATAACATAACACTTAATATTGTGGCGATTTATTGTGCCCCCGGGCACAAGACAGGAACGGAATATTGGGTGTCGCTATTCCAGGAACTAAATCAACCGTTAATACTAGCAGGGGACTGTAATGCTCACCACATAAGTTTTGGAGGGTTAAAAAACAATAATGCAGGCATAAATCTTAGTGAAGCCATAAACTCAGAGGGTTTATGTCTTATGAATGACGGAACACCTACAATGATAAGAAGACACGATAGGAATCCTTCCGCGGTAGACTTAACAATATGCAGCCCATCAGTGATGATTAGGGCTGAATGGAGTGTATTAAATGAAACTCTAGGGTCTGATCATTTAGCAATTAGTATTAATGTTAAATTAGGCAATGATAATAAGTTTAAATACAATCATAGTCCAGTAAACAGATATCGGTGGAAAATTAAAGATGCAGATTGGTCAGGTTATGCGCAAACTGTAGACAGAATGTTGTCGAATACTAATCTCAACTCTAATCCGATGATTTCCTATTCCAAGTTTATTGAATGCATTAATAATGCAGCACTAATGAATATTCCAAAAACAAATCCGTATTTGGGTACGAAATATAGAAATAAATCAAATCCTTGGTGGGACGAGGAGTGCAACAAAGTGAAGAAAATAAAATCGGAAGCAATTAAGAAATACAAAGAAATACCAAACATAGACAATTATATAAAATACAAGCGAGCGGAAGCTAAGTGTCGATTTGTATTTAAAAAGAAAAAATACGATAAATGGACAGAGTTTTGTAACTCTTTCTCCAGAGACATGTCTTCACAACAAATCTGGCACCATATAAAGGTCATGAAAAATGGAGCCACTCAAACCAATGCATTTCCTAATAACTTAGCTGATCAGTTTCTTAACTCACTTACTCCGGATACGGTAATTAATGACGTCAACATACAGGACATGGAAAAAAATGACGAATTAGAAGGTCCCTTTACTATTGATGAATTACATTTGGCACTAAAAAGGAATAGTAATACTGCGCCGGGTAATGACAATATACATTACCCCATGCTAAGTAACCTATCAGATAAGGGAAAAAAAAATTCTACTGAAGGTCTTCAACGACATCTGGACTAAAGAGATTGCTGTAAAAGACTGGAGGACATATATCACAATACCAGTTCTAAAGCCTAATAAGGATGCAACAAAAATAGAATCATATCGGCCGATTTCTCTAGCGTCATGTATGTCCAAAACATTCGAACGCTTAATGAAAAGAAGAATCGAGTGGTGGCTCGAGAATAAGAAGAAATTGCCAAGTTACATGCAAGGTTTCAGAAGCAAAAGAGGCACGTATGATGTTCTAACTAGTTTCGTCTATGAAATTCACAACAACCTGGCCAAGAAAAATTGTGTATTGACTATCAACTTGGATTTGGAGAACGCATACAACAGGGTTCAAATACCGATTTTAATAAACATTCTATATGAATTAAAACTCCCTAAGAGATTTATTGTTCACATTTATCACTTATTGAAAGATCGAAAATTAGTCCTCAGATGTAAAGATACACATTATGGGCCACGGTATATGTCGGAAGGCTTACCTCAGGGTTCTGTCCTTAGTCCCTTGTTGTTCAACGTATACACGGCACACCTTCAAAATGAGATTGGCCAGGACGCTCGGATCATGCAATATGCAGATGATCTAATATTATCACATAGTGGAGTGTCATTAAATGATGTGATCAAAAAAATGGATCAGACCATGACGTCATTTGGAAAATGGACCACATCACTGGGATTTTCAATCTCCGAGAATAAAAGTGCAGTATCGTTTTTCACCAGACAAAGGAATTCTATTGCGATGGAGTCAATAAAATTAGGTAGATACACCTTAAAAATACAAACTACCACAAAATGTCTGGGTTTGACTATAGATAACAAATTACGATGGGGTCCACATTTGGAAAATCTGTCAAGAAAATGTGAAGATGCATTAAATATCTTGAGAGTATTAAATCACATGATGTATGGCGCTGACGTGAAGGTTGCAATCAGGATATATAAACAGCTTATATTATCTAAACTTGATTATGGCTGCTTCATTTATGGGGATGCAAGTAAAAATCTACTACGCAAACTGGATACCCTGCAAAATAAAGCTATAAGGTATTGCCTGGGAGTTTTGCGTTCAACGCCCATTAACGCCTTACATGTGGAAGCACACATAATGCCTCTGCATTTGAGGAGGAAACTGTTAGCAACGAAATTCGTTATTGACAGAATAAGGTCCAACAACGTAGAGGTGATACAAAAAATTAGTAGTGCTAACAACTGTCAGAACAGACAATATTGGCAAAATAAGAAGAAACCTATACTTATGTCAGTGATCTCAGAAACTGAATACAAATGCAAGCCATTAGAAGAACAAAACAAAGCAACAAAATTCTACTTCAACTATGAAATCACGACTACAAACCTTCAAAATATCATACAGACGGAATTTTGTAATATATATAGCAGTCCAATTGATTGGGGGTATAGATTAGAAATTGAAGATAAAATTAAAAACACGTTTCCGGACTTCGAGGTTTTCTTCACAGATGGTTCAAAAGGTCCTGAGGGCGTAGGTGCTTGCATCTATCATCAGAACACTAACTTATATACTAAATATAAGTTAGATATAAATGCGTCGATTTATACAGCTGAAATGTACGCCATAAACAAATGTATTCGGAACATCGCCTCACTTAGCTTGGAGAAAGCCGTTGTATTCAGTGATAGCCGATCATCTTTAGAGAGCCTGCTATCTATAGGCAGGGACCCAAGTTTTTTAGTGTTAGATACTCTTAATCATATACATAACATACTCTCGAAAAGAAAATCCGTTTACTTAATTTGGATCAAGAGTCATATTGGAGTAACAGGGAATGAAGCTGCTGACAAAGGAGCAAAAGATGCAATAAACACGGGTATAATCGTAGAAGATGGAATATCCCACCAAGATATCAAAAACCTCTTTAAGGCAAAGATATATAAGGAGTGGCAATTGGAATTCCAAGAGTCAAGTCGTGAAAAAGGACAGTTTTATGCAGCCATACAAGAACAAATTCCTGTCAGACCATGGTTCGACAAATTTACGAGAAGTCGTCATTTTTACTGCATTTTTAATCGTCTGAGAACCAATCACACCTTTACGCCTTTCCACTTGAATAGGATCGGAATTAACATCAATCCGTATTGTCATTGTCTTGGCGAAGCAAATAATGCAGATGCCAATCACCTAATTATGGAGTGTAGACATATGGAGGAAAAAAGAGAAAAACTATGGAATAAATTAACAAAACTGAGGATCCCACTTCCCACAAACCTGAGACCGATGTTGGCAGACACTGTAACTTATGATGCTATATACGAGTATATATGTGAAACTAGATTAATGGTATAGAGATTCAACATGTGTAATTAAAATTAGGTGTATATGTATATTGATGTGTCTTTGTGTGTGTATATGCGTGTATATATATATATGTATATGTGTGTATATATATATATATAGGTGTGTGAATGAGTATGTATGCATGTGGATTTATATATATATATGTATATTAGTCTTAATTTTTGTAGATGTGAAATTCTGTAGACAATGGCCAATGTACAAGCTTACAAAGCCAATAAAAAATAAATAAAAAAAAAAAATACATGACACATTACATAGCTACCATAAATTTATCAAATATAGAAAGATTGATTGTTACCATACATAGAATTTTAGTGGAACCATTAAACAATTCACGTATCAATCAAACTACTAACAGATCACTATCAAATCTAATATTAAAGAATATATCCAGTTCTACATTTCTATTAGGCAATATGTCAAAATTCATTATGCACAAAATACGTATCCAGATCGCAATTGGTTTTATGTGACCCGAGTGTCAGATTATAATTTATCATATCGGAATGTCCTGGCGAATGATACATTATTCCACATATAGATATAATATTAATCCGAACTATTGAAATACACAAATTCGAAATTCATTGGACTATCAATAGATTTACGCGATGACAATTAAATTAATTCGATTGATAGTAATAATACTTGGCTATAAAAATTTTTCCATGCGAAAGTAAAGATTAACCTAATTTACTTAAGTAACTGACTAGATTCTTACTATGTTGTAACTAATTTGATCTTTAATGAAGTCTATAATATCTAATTCTATATGAATTCCAACTAGAATCTTTCTAAGTGCTAACAAGATTGTAACTTGATTTTTTATCAAATTATTATTATTAATTATTATCAAAAATATCATGCATCTTGATTATATTTTTGTTGGAATTCGAGATTCGTCTCGTTGAACATTCGCAAAAAATCTACTTTTTCCCAATTTTTTTCTAATATATTATCAATACCATTATCGGAATCAATAAAAGGTTTTTTGTTATCAACCCCGATGCATGATTGTGGAAATAGAAAACCTTTGTCCTGGCTTGTAACTTCGTTTAGAAATGTTGAATAAAATACGACATTCAGCGCGCACTGGCCCTAATGCAATAAAATATTTGATTTATCAAGTATCAGGGAAATATATTATGTTACTGTTTGCTTAGGGGTGTCCTTGTCAATTTTTACATTAAGAACCGGCCTCGTTTTTTACTGTTTTATTTTTTGACGCAATTTCGACTAGAAGTAGAAAGCTAAACATTATTTAGCTTTATTACTTTTGTTTTTAATTATACAATACTTAGCATTATTACTTTTGTTTTTAATTTTACCTATGTTTTATTCCTAGACAATATAATCATTTTGTCATAATATTCGGCCTTCCAAAGTTAGTGAGGGTCGGTCATACATTTGAACCCGATTGGGGTACTCCAAATGGGTCAAAATAGAATGTTTTAAATTTTAACCCTTATTGTTGGGTCAATGCATGGAACATCAAAATTCATTTTAGAAGTATGTTCTCTTCAGCAAAGATATTAAAATTCAGATATTAAAATTGACGCTATTTCACTGATAATGAAAATAATCCTGTTGATTAATTATATCACCAGTATATATGTAGAATGTTAAATGTAGCTTGAAAATATTATTTTATTTAAAATTTTTGTAAGATTGTTAAATAATTCGATAGAGCTTTTCCAAAGATAAGAAGCTAGTAGAAAAGTTATTTTCATAAATTCCGAAGATTGCTCAAGCAGTCATCGTCAGAACTAATAACAATACAAGGGTCCTCTCTCAACTTCTTGAAAAGGTCTGTAAAACACCTCAATGTGCTTTTCTAAATTAGTCATATATTTGATTCTTCAATGCAAATATGCATATATAAAAATTTATGCTGCCATGCTAGGGCAGAAATTTACGAAGAATATTGAAAAAGTAGAACCTAAATTCAAATTTGTTTCCGATTTTTAGTAAGATTGTTAAATAATGACTATAATATTTAATAATACTTCTAAGAAGCGAGTATAAAAATTCTTCTCCCGAATTCCGAAGATTTCTCAAGCAGTCATCGCTAGAACTAACAACAATAAAAGGGTCCTCTCTCAACTCCTTAAAAAGGTCTGAAAAAACACCTCCAAGTGCCTTAGTGAAATAGAGATGTGTTGTTTTCTTTATTGCCATCATTTATGATACTTCTGAGCTACCTGAGAGATCGTATCCATCCGTTTCGAACGATCGTTTTCGAAAATTTAATTCAATTGCCCGCTTTTTATGTGCTAACACGATGCCTACGGAATTATAACAAGACGTATTTATCGCGTCGGGACACGTCCTCGCGTGCCGCCCGAGAGTTTGTCAATGTAAAAATTCATGTTTTCAGAGAAAAATCAATATCATATAAACATAACATAAAATTATATTACTATACGGCACAAAATTCTATGTTTCGAGATATTAAAGTCGTTTTTTGTTTGAATCGGTAATAAAAGAAATGAACATGTGGGTAATGGATGAGACTTTCATGTCTTTGCTTTGAATTAAATGAAATGAAATTGCTGAGCATTATTTTGAAGTTTGCGTACACAGAAAACTTGAGTAACATTTTATTAATATTATTCACGAATTTTATATACGTGTATGATTATTACATCTCTTTGCTTTTTTTGAACTGAAATAGAAAAATGTATAATTGGTAGTACTGACCTAGGGTAGGTCCGTGAGCTGAGTTAAGCTCTATATTGAAAAATATTGATTTATAATTGTTTGTCAAAAATGTAAAAGATTTGTATAAGAATCATGTAACATATTGTGATCCAATCTAATGTTCACACTAGAGATGGGCTTATCATATCCGAAGTCGGATCGGTTAGGATTTGACTTCGCTTCAGAGAGGAGTTATATCCACTTAACAACTCCACAACTCCGACAATTTTGAAACATAATACTTGACACAAATGTGTTCTCTAGTGTGTTGTTAACATATCTAAGGATTTATTAAGACTTTGGAAATAGTTTACAAATAGTTCAAACATTTTTGCTAATTTTATTATAATAATTAGTATTTTATGCATTTCAATATGCATGCAAATCTCAAATTGACAAAAAACTTGGGAATCAAAATCAATTTTGTAATTAGTTTTGAAGAAAAAAGTATAGAATTCTTTGAATATGTTTATTTTCATATGAAAATAATGCAGTGAACTTTATATATTAAATAAGAACAAATCTTTGTGTATAAGATTTTTCACAAAATAATAATACCTCACATTCTTTTATTATTTCCTTTTCGAGAATTAGTTATACATTAGGTAGTTTGATTAGAATACTATTACTATTACACAATTATAAAATCATAATTGTGTAAAAGTTATAATATAATACTGAATATTTTTTAGCGGTTGTATACCGTTCAAAGAGCACATTTACGAACAATCATTATCGTATACAGAATATAGAATACAAAATAGCATTATTTTGAGACATTATATATCTGGAAAGTCCTAAAACTGACTGCCAGACGAGAAAAAAAACCACTTCTTTCGACCCAAATCTTTGCATTAGTAAAAAATCTCTAGCAAATATCTGCACATGTTAACAGATTTAGTACCAGTTTAGGGAAGTCGGATATGACAAATCCTGTGAGACAACTCCACTCGGATTCACTCCGAGGAAGGATTTGTATCGGAGTGATAACACCGGAGTGAGTTACCCATCTCTAGTTCACTCTAGACATAAAAAACTTTGATTGAATTGCACTCTATCTAAAAGACAATATTAAGAGCTAAAACTTTCAGAGAATTATTTTTTATCAATTTGGAACCATTTGAGCCCTTGGGAGCAAGGAAATTAAGAAATGTCCATATTAAGGACCACCCTATTGTATATATTTATTTTTTATAACTGAAGATCATTTGCAATAAATAATTAGAAATTGATTTTTTGCATACTTTGTAAATTTATATAATAAAGTCTTACTTACGAAATGTAGAATCTATCCCCAAAATAGTTGCAAAGATTCTTACCTGAAATAAGAAAAAAAATATATTAAAAATTATATATAAAGACTATATAATGTAAATGCATATTCATATCAGATCAGGGATTATACAGTTATAAAAATAAACGAATTTAAAAGTGTAGACTGTACTACGTTAATCCTGGCAATTTTAACAGTTTGATTTTACGATTTTTTTTAATATATCGAATTTGTCGAACAAAAACCATATTCCATACTACCCTTCTCGCAAATACTCAACAACCCTGAATACGCATTTTATATAGATGTTATTTTACACGGTTTTAATAACCATAAAAACTGCGTTTTTATACACCTCTACTAACTATCGCGCAAAACAATCTGATGAAACGTTCGCGATATATGCAAAATATCGCTATAACTTACACACC
The DNA here is from genome assembly GCF_003426905.1 of Ctenocephalides felis. NCBI lineage: Eukaryota > Metazoa > Arthropoda > Insecta > Siphonaptera > Pulicidae > Ctenocephalides > Ctenocephalides felis. The sequence goes on along the minus strand of NW_020539724.1, from coordinate 7,365,548 downwards.
TATGCAAATTTAACAACAAAAAATCCATTCTTTGCTTTATTTTCCTAATAATTATATTCACAGCAAATGCTGCAAAGGAAATTTATATGCTACACGTATTTTTTTATTAACCTGCGATAATAGGAACACCAGGTGCGAAAGCTTTGTAAAATGAAACTGAAACGGACTGATATTATAAAAGATTATTTTTAACGAGATTTTAATTTATTATATGGTGGGAGATAGCTATCGATTTTTATGTAACATATTTATTAATATATAGAGCTATCTTGATAATTTATCGAATGGGGATGTGATAATAATGAAATACCAACACATAACGAAATAATAAAAATTACAAATTTAATATATGTTTGACAAAATTATGGATTGGGGAACAAAGGTCCAATTTGAATTTTGCTATAAGTGGAATCTATGATACTAGACTAGAAACTGTAGTATATTTCATGATTAATAGATAATTGCTGTACAATATCCACCTAAGAGCACGCACATCATTTCAGAAGGATTAACGACAGACATGAAGGCGTCACGTTGCAAATTCTGCTTATCATAGGCGTTGATATGTCAACAAATACACCCTGAAAATCCTTCACACATATATATTGTCAACTAACGATCACATCAATTTAGTCAGATAGCTGATAGACAAATTAATAAATACCTAAATCACAAAAATACACTTCTAATAGAAATTTACGGTAACGACATTACTACTGAGATACAACCACTTGGATGCAATGAGATTCTTAGTGTAGAGTCTTAACCACAATTTTTTTCATACTGGTGATTGGACTGTTATGAGACTCTTAAAAGTACCTTTACAGAATCTCATTGAATCTTTATTACTATTTTGTTGGATTAAAATTTGAGTTGGAAAACCCAAAAACTAAAAAAAACGTCGTACAAAACTTTTGCGAAAGCCATTCCATACGATTCTTGGCGCTCTTATATTTTCCAATGATCCAAGTGGTATTTAACCGATTTCCTAACTATGGCTATATTTAGGAATATAGCCATGCTCTTAATTAAGATTTTCTAGATCAATAAATAATAATAAAAGATTTTAAAAAATGTAAACATTATTAAGTAATCATTAGGGAGTTGCTAGATGGCACTCATACAAAAGTTGTCATAAAATCCAAATGAAATTTCCGGAAGTAAAATGTAAATTTCTAGGCATGTTTCTAAATATATCCATGCTCTTAACCTAGATCTCACTAACAATCAGTCAACTATCATCACACATCCCGACAATATGTAATGGAGTGATTAAACTAATGAGACAATGTCATCAGACATCTCCGTTCCGAACAATGATCGCAACATATACGCACAGTTCGACGTACAGGCGGTCGCATCCACCAGGGCACAGGGAGTAAATGACAGACAGGGGTTTTGAAGGATATGGATAAGAAGTTCCCAAAATTTGAGATGAATGTTACAGAAGATATACATTAAATATGCAAATCCACTGGTTGTAGGTCATATTATACCTGAGATAGAAAGGTGTCTATTGCTGGTAGCAAGAAAATTCAGGACATCAGACATATCAGCAACCAAACTGTTGACGAAGACAAAGTAGAGATAAAGTTAGAAACAACACTTTTTTATTGATCCTCGTTTACTTAGAGCATTTAGTTATTTGTTATTAGAACATTTCTTCAAATATCATATACTTTCTTTATTTTATCAACTTTGCATATTCTATACTACCAATGATCTTCATTGATAATGTTTTTTAATGTTTCAATGTTTTACTTCATTCTTATATTTTAACCTTGTTTCTTCTTCCAACATTGAATTCTATTCTATCTCAGATCAACAATGCAAATTCTACTACTTCTATATAAATCTAATTATTAGTCGAAACCAATTACAAAATATTTTGCATATATTTGCCAGAGTGTTGGTAACCGCAGATTTGAATATATATATTTTTTTGGTTTATTTTTCATAGCAAACTGTACACAGTACATTGAGCTATATATTATTACAGATATATATATATATATATATATATATATATATATATAACTGTATAACTGTATAAATAACATATATATATATATATATATATATATATATATATTATTTGACAGCATGAGAAGGATCGCTATCCTGCAATAGAATTGGGAACATATTTTGGAGCGATCACGATTTCTTTCAAAATTTTATTTTGGAACATTTGTAGAATAGTTATGCTCGATTTACTGGCCGCACCCCATAATTGTAGGCCGTAGGACCATATTGGTTTAATAATTGCCTTGTATATTAGGAGTTTATTTTCTATTGTGATTTGTGATTTCCAGACCATTAACCACTTAAGTTGCCTACGTGTTAATTGGAGCTACTGGCGCTTCTTTAGAATATGTTCATGCCAGGTTAGTCTTCTATCTAATTTGAATATATACAATTCAAGTTTTGTTATAAAACATATATTGTATATATCCATTTATCCCTGTAACTGTGTCAACTATCTAAAGGTTGACATCCTCTGACTCTAACCACTTGCGTATGTGAGCCTAATGCGAGCTTAAAGCTCTGTCTGTCGCGCGCACGCTGCGCTTTGTGACAAGTTGCCGAGTTGGCTTGATTTCGAAAGCTCACTCACGGGAGGCGCCCTGTATTATTCGAAAAGCGCTGATTGACCTTCTTTCGTTATTTTTTTATACTTGGTCTTTGTTACGAGGCCTCATTAAGAACATTTTTTGGATAGTTGGATGATAATGGTCATTATAATAATAGACTTATCAAATTCTGAAGATGTAATGAATGAATTGTTCCAGACAAGGGTGCTATTATAATGTCCTAGACTATAATGAACTGTACACAGTTTTCAAAGTGAAATACGTTTTTTCCATACTTCAATTTATATGATTCATTCATTTACTAGATATATGACCCTCTTTAGTTATTTTTTATACTTCGTCTTTGTTTCAAGGCCTCATTAACATCTTTATTGTAGATAGTTGATAGTCATTATAAGACACAAATTAGAGAACTATCAAAAGTTGGAAAAACAATGATTGAATTGCTCCAACACAAGAAAACCTATACAATACCATATTCAATAATGAACTAAGTACACAGTTGTCACGTAAAATACGTTTTTTTCATACTATTTGAGTTCTCAATTTCAGGTTATATTACTTATTAATTCAATTGATATTTAAATTTAATTTGATGTTTTGAAATCACTTAAAACTTACTTTTAATTGACTTATAAATTAGTCATAATGTAAGCCACTACATAAATGTGAAATATGATTAAATTCGAAAATTTTGTACTGGCAATATTAAAATCTAATTAGATTTTAGTAAGATTTTAGCAAGATATTAGAAACAAGTGATTCAAATTTTACCAAAATTGTAGTGTTTTTTGTAATTACCATATTTATTACAACTGTTATATAATTTAACATCTAGTAATAATAATGAACAATAACAAATTTAAATAAAAAAAGAGTACGAAAGATAGAATTTACATTAAAATGATATCCGTAGTATGATGATTTAATATCAAATGAAAGCAAATAATAATAATAATAAATAAAATTTCTGAATAACAAAATAATATTAGAAAAACAAAGTGGAATAAAACAATAAGTGACAGATAATAATAAATATAACAAAATAATAATATTAGAAATTGTATTAGTAATTAATTCAAATTAGAGTCGAGTTGGAAAACCTGGAATCTAGTTAAAATCTAGACAGAACCTAGTTAGAAATTCAGAGTAAAATTTTTAAAGATTTTCACATTATAAGATATTTTATTCATATTTTATTTTTGTCGTTGTATTCAAGTCGGAATCAAAATTGAATCCAAAAATTAGAATGTCCAGTAATAATTTAGCAAAAATTTAACAAAATTTAGAGCAATTTGACAAATATTTTATTATTATTATATATTTATTTATCATCAATAATATCAATATTCATTTATTAATTAATATGATAAAAATAAACTCAAAATATTTGCTCGAGAAGATAATTTTCATTCATTGTTCTAAAATTAAATACAAAATATTATTTACCAAAAATATTATTTACATCCCCACGTGTCGTTTACCCAAATGTTCCATGTATGTTTTACCCACGTGGGTTTTAATTAAAAACCAATACTTCATTATACCACGAAATTAAATATTAAGCTGTGCTCAAAAAACCCTTTTTGGCGAAAATACAAATCTGCTAAATACACGTTGTTATTTAAACAAATCTGACCGGGGTGTGGTCGTAATATGATTGCAAATGTGAGCTTGAATACATTTTAGTACCAGGGTTAAAATGTACAATATATAAATTTCTGATAGCCTTATATGTGCGTGTAGGTAATTCATGCGGCAACGTATGGTCGAGATTAGAGTTAAACAAATTTTAATGAAATTGAATTATTTCAACATTACTTAAAACAGTACTGGAGGTAATTCTCTCGAGTGGCCATTAGCTCAAACCCGAGCTTAGTGGGTCACGTGGAGAGTGCTGGGCGATAAAGGTAAAGGAAAATCGAATATTTGGAAATAATTTTTTTTTAAAGGTTGTTTATTTTATATTGTCAATTACTTTTATAATTTGTATCAAATTTATCTGTTTTAATAATTTTTTAAGTAAAACTTCTTTAGGCGCGACTAGGGTGTAAATCCGTACAAATGCAACGGAAGTGCGTTACGGCAGATAAGAGGAGAAGTTATTAAAATAAAAAATATTTTGTAGGCAAGACAGGTATTACAGTTGTTCAAAGAATGAGATTATATCGCCAGCAAAAATGTAAAAAAAACTTCAAGCAGTTATTGAATGTATGTTAATTTGAATTACATGAAGTTCTTTAAACACAATTACATGATGAGTGAAGTTGCAAAAACAATATTTGTTTAGGCGTTGTTTAACATAATACACTGTGTAAACAAATATTATAGCATGTATTAATCAGCAGATACTTCATTTCTCCAATGAAGGTTCATTTCTAAATGCTAATTACAATGACAAACCGATCATGTCATATTTGAAGTATGACTTTAATTACATTTTTGTTTTTAAATATTATACATATTTTTAATGCTATTATATATAATTTATAATTTATTATTATATAAATGTGTATAATGGTTGACACAAATAAATGTATGCATTACGAGTGTTACCATATTACTAATAAAAATTAGATATTGAATATATTTGAATAATTTGAATATTCAAATATTTTAAATAATGCCTTTTTTGAAAATTATGACAATTTCATAAACGCAGACAGTTATAAAAACTAAATGTGTTTTTTTTTGGAAGTTTCAAGAAATTAAAAATTGAAGAAAATATTTGATTTTTGACCGCCGAATGGCTTTTTTGAATATTTTTTTCTTTACAAAAAAAATGGTGTCTATACATACAAACACATCCATTTTTTCTAAGGTATGCCCAAATGTTCAGAAACCTTTGAAACGTAAAGATATGCAAGAATTATCATTTTCGATTTTTGGACAATTACAATAACCCATGGGAAGTTAATACTATATAAAAATATAGAGCAAGTCTTGGAAAAAGTTTGTGATAATAGTAAAAAAGTGATGATTTTTACCAGGGATCATGGTAGACAAAGATTAAAAACGTAAGTATATTTCAATAATAAGGTGTAGTTTTACAAAATGATTTTCAGTAATTTTCTAAATCGAAAATAATGGTACATTATGTTGCTCACTAGTACTCAGAGAGTAGCCTAATGCTCTTGTGGTGAGTTGTCACCATGCGGAAATAAATTTCCATTAAACCCGCTTTCCGTTATGGAATATATCTATGTATATATATATATATATATATATATATATATATATATATATATATATACATATATTAGTTAGATAATATATCTTCCCATATTATGATAACATATGGGAGTAACTACATATATGCATACAGGTATTTCAGCCATATGGAAATGTGCAAGGTTGCTAATAATATGAAAGCGCTTACCGGATTCTGTTGAATTTCATACTGTGCATATAAATTATTATCCGTAAAGTTTCAACCTCAAAAAAGAACGGTGTTTTAATTCAGCATAACCAAATATGCGAAATAAAAGGTAGAAAAATTAATACTTTAAACCGAACAAATGTGAAAATTACATGTAGTAAAATTCTTTTGTAAAAAACGTAAATTGATTGCAACTGATTGACTGATTGAAACTATGAATGAATTTAACTAATTTTAGCTCATAGTTTTAGATATAAACACTTATATGTACAAAGAGATATACAATTTTGCAGAATGACATTTCTGTAGTCAAAATGTAAAATATCTTTTGTTAAAAAATAGTAGAATGCTTAAATGTCCATCAGTAAAAAAGAGATTTTTTAACCTTCCTTTAGAGCTAATTTCCCATATGAATTCTAAGTATAGTATCAAAAATTTATATTGATATTTTAAAAGCCATTTCATCCTGATTCAAAACAAATGTATCTATGACAAGAACAGACGGACATCGGTATCATATTAATAAAATTCCATACCCTGAGTATAAATTATAAAAGCTTCCTATATAATTTCATATAACCATCGTCGTTTAATTTTATACCCAGAAGATTACCCAAAACCGCGTCCTGAACCTCATCCTTTTAATTAAAGTGTATCCAAATAACAACATATTTGCGGTAATATTTATATGGGCATTTTGAACCGTCGAAATTCGCGCGCAAAACAAAATTAAACCCTTTCGCTCTGTTAATTATAATACTTTTCTCATACGAGCGGTTTCGGTCGTATTATTATTATTTGCAGCCGGAAAATGCAGCCCACCTCGCAGTCGACAATGCAACTAATTTTCTAGGAAGTTAACAATGTATTATTCATAGTAATTTGTTTGAACAACTACCTCCGCTATAATAGTTTCGTGCGTTTGTAGTTTCGAATATCAGATTAATAATTCATAAACCTAATTAAATAATATTAGATTAGAGTGAGCGCCCCGGTAGCTGGATGAAATTGCTGGGTAAATATATTTGTGGCGTAACGATAAATCAAGGAATTCTTATACAAGGTATTGTTTTCAATTCACATCATTCTTTTTGGCTATAGTCGTTTTTTCTTGTTATGCGATATAATGTAAGGCGATGGGTATAAAAAGTTTGCGAAGTATCCCGGACTAAACAAAAACGCTTATAGGCAAATCGGTCGTTTGGCGGGAAAGGTCAATATGGGGGGAATAGATAATAGAACATATTTACTGGAATGTAGATGCAAATTTTTATATATTTGTTATAAAAACATACTCACAGATGTATTTATTTACATATATAAATAAAAAATCATTTTCAATGAATATCTGTATGTGTATGACGAGGCAAGCTTAGTTATTTTATTTTTTTATTCTAATATCCTAACACTAATCAGGACCTTACGTACTATGTGCTGTTGGGCTTAAACTTCTTACTTCGTAATTTGATAATTTTATTATTAGAATTTATATAATGGAGCTGACTATTTACCGGCAATGCCGAGCAAGGGCTATTTTTACTTGAAAACTATCTATTGCTATCTATATTTTCATAATTAGTGATCCGAATAACATCATTTTATAATATACATAGTAACTACAAAATTTGAATAAAATTTTTTCTTCGATCTAGTTTTACATGTCCAAGGTAATTCCTAAAGAAATATATGGACTGGATGACATGTGTGAGGAGAGAATGTGCTTTTGGCATTTGTCATCTTTTCGATAACAGATCGCGTATGTCCTTTGTCAGTCGCTTTGTTTTTTGGACAAGACGGACAGCAAGGATCTCGGCAAGGACGAAGGACGACCGGTCACCGGGATAACGAAAAAATAGACAAACGATAATATAACGCAATGTCCCCGGGATAAAGTTTATATGTGACGCTTTTTAAGGAAATATGTCTCTTGGAATTTGAATGAAATGATAAAAATCGAATTGAACAAACATGTAAGAAATTCAATAACTAGATGTAAGGTTCATTTTGCCTTTAGTCATAATTCGCAAAAGTTTCTACTTTCTCATCTTCTTCTCTTTCTCCTTAAAGGTGAAGGCGAAGGTAAAAGAGAAGGCAAAGGTAAAAGAGAAGGCAAAGGTAAAAGAGAAGGCAAAGGTAAAAGAGAAAGCAAAGGTAAAAGAGAAAGCAAAGGTAAAAGAGAAGGCAAAGGTAAAAGAGGAAGCAAAGGTAAAAGAGAATGCAAATGTAGAAGAGAATGCAAATGTAAAAGAGAAGGCAAAGGTAAAGGAGAAGGCCAAGGTAAAGGGGCAGATAAAGGTAAAGGATTAGATAGAGGTAAAAGACCAAATAATGGTAAAGGACCAGGTAAAGGAAAAGGACCAAGTAAAGGTAAAGAACCACGAAAGAATGTGTGGATAAATTTTTTGTAAATAATTTTATGCTCTACAATTTTGTCTGAAGTAATTTGCAAAACAACTGACTAATTAGCTAAAAATCGCGAAAAATTCATTCATTTTTACCTTTGATCTTGTGCTATTTTTTACCTGGTACTGTAATGATAAGAACTTTTGAAATTTCTTTTATAATTGTATTTTAAGCAAGTGAGATTTTATATTTTTAAGAGAAATTCAATTGTAAAATATTAATAGCATAATGTGACGGTTTTGAAGTAATCGAATATGAACCACGCGAAATTAAATTTAAGCAATACACATAAAACTATTATATATATATATATATATATATATATATATATACCTATATATATAAGTTCAAATTAGGACAATATTTTATAGTAACGCTTGTCTCGTTAATGTGCGGCACATTTGATACATATGGTGCAAGACAAATATTTCCACAAAATGCGGTGAATTTTACTGAAAACGCACGTACGCTCAGAGTCAACAAATCTATATAATTTGATTGATTAAACTAACAGAAGAACAAGAACAATAATAAACAATTTGAATCAATTGTACTTATTTAAGAGTTATTGGACAAAATCCGTAACTAAATCATTGGCCATTGTTGATCCCAAACTGTGCACATAGAACTTCAATTAAAAAATTATTATCAGATGAATTCTGATCTAAATATTGCTTTGCAAATATCCATAGATCGACTTTTAATGGCAACTGTCTTATTAATCGAATATTTATAAATAGCAGAAAATCAGTTAAAATCTCCTCTAACTTCTTCGTTCAAAAAACCTTTGAAGAAGTTTTGCACAGGTAATGCGCACCTTCAAACTGATAACTGTCGATTAATTACAAATGATCACAACTAGTAATTCCATATATTATATATTATCTTTACGATGATGAGATGAATTCTCATCTAAATATTCCTTCCTACCTTTAAAAAAGTTTTTCAAATGTATGTGTGTATAAATCAGGAAGATTTACAATGTCAATATAGCGTAACATTGTGATAAGAACCGTGGGATATCGCGAATTGAGGTTTGACTATAAATTTCACAATCCGCTCATAATAAATCAACTCGGATTTGTAAAAAAACGTGGTTTATCGTTTGATTCATACCTTACCTACTTTCAAAAGTTTTGGGTTCTGTTGGAATGTGATAGGGATAAAAGAATTTATATAGGTACTAAGGTAGGCAAGAATTAATTATGTTCGTAAATATGTTATATGCATTTACATCCTCAATTTATTTTTTCTTATTCAAAATATTGCTTATATTTTATGTTTTCAAAAAAAAATCAATAACATAAATTTTAGTCAAATTTGAAAAAGTTCAAAAATTAGCGCATATGATTTTGTGGCTAAAACATAAACTTGTCCCTAGGAAATAAAAAATCATTTGGGAGAAATAATTCGAAATTAAGTTTTGTATAAAGACAGATTACTTTCAATACAGAGAATTTGGAGCATCATGTTAAAATTTCATTTACCTTCAATAATTACAGTACGCTTCATTGGTTACAAAAATGTAAAAAAAAACGCTCCTCAACAAATCCAATAATGTTCTATAATCCCAATAAAACGCATGAAATCGCAAACATCTGACGAACAATCAAAAACTACATATCCAACCAAACTCAAAAATTGTCACAGCCGTTGCACTATGTCCAAGGTTCTACCCTCGGCGTGTTGCACTAATTATAATAATTCGACACCCTTCTTTCACCTCAAAAGAGAGTCTATCAGAGGGTTCGGCCTATTATTCACGTCCCTTTCACTTGACACCGTATCATGCGATTAATCCAGGGGAGGTTCCGCGTAACAAATCACTACTCAGCCCTTCGCGAACTATCTAGTTCTAGGTACAGACACAAGGGAAGTTTCACACAAATACATGGACGAGGGATGTTATATGTTGCTAGATTTAGTCACATGATAGTTTAGAAATATGCACCCCGGTTTTAGAATTTCACGAGAATTCCGTAGGATTCAATATGTCACTCCGGAGCGGAATTTCGATAAATTGAGCTCTCAAATTTTGGAAAAGGTAATTGAAATATTTTAACCGGAGATGGTGGAATAATGATAATTGCAGGGATAATGAGATTCTCAGGTATCCATCCTATGCGTAATTTTTTTGGAAACTATATGTAAGTGGCATTTAGCCTTAAGGCAAGTGGCACACATTTCTCGACATGTGTAGTGATTAATTGATTCTACCAAATTGGAAATTTCACTAGTAATTAAGTCCTTGTAAGGGCTTAAGGATAAAAACTAGTTGGTATTGGTATTTTGCAATGAGACAAGTTACATGAACTTCCCGATTTGTGTAAATAATCGACTTAATCCCTGGTAGATAAATTAATTTATGAGTAGTAAAGTATTCGAAGTATTACACATTATTGAAAATTGAACACGTCAACCCGGTCGGAGAATTTTTTAAAAGCAAATTTTTACAAATCAATAATTTTGATAACTGAGCCAGTTTTTTGTAGGACTAATTGTTTAGTATGTTCATTAAGTAGTCTATCGTTATACCAAGTAAATCGTCTATTCTTAATTTTAACAAATGTCAAAAGAACTACTCATTTTCTCAAACTTTGATGAATTTTTAAAATTAAACTACTTGTCGTAATATTTCAGTAAGTTCTACAAGACCATGATATATATCGCTAAAAAAAAAGTTCGGCTTATTTTTTTTTCAACAGTTAATTACAAGAAAGCGGCTCGATGGATTTTTACCTAAAACTAATCAGTATCATTCCCAACTAATATTTTTCGAACAGCTTTTGATTTTTTTAAATTGATTCGGTAGTATGAGCTTAAATGTGGACAAAAAATTTAACACTTTTTTCCAAATTACAAAGAAACGGCCGGAATTAGAATATTGTCGTGATATTAACTCAACAAAATTATCGAGAGATAAATAAAAAAAAATATCAAGATTCTAGCAATATTTTAGGTGAATTATTTTTAGTACGAGCCACACTTTTCCAAAATTTGGTCTCAAACATGTACAACTATCTTCAAGAAATATATACATACATAGACTTTTATTGAACTTCTTAAAAATAAAATATTATCTATACTAATAAATCAATTTGTAGCAATGGTAAAAATACAGCAATATATGTATTCTCAACGTTAAAATATGATTTTATGAGAAAGTTATCTTTCTATTGTAAAAAAAAGTGCAGAATGTTTAACAACCCCAGATCAAATATTCGTTACAATGTGCTTTTTTATTGAGTACTCTACTATTGAATATTTGCGAATTTTTCAAATTGCTACACATAAAGGCGGTCTATTGTTAGCGGATTAAAATATTTCCGACCCTTTTCAGATTCATTCTGTTGTGACATTGTCGATTTACCAAAAGTAAAATGTAAATAAACATAAAATATAGAATAGAGGCAATTTTAAATTTGCAAATGAAATAAACATTTTAATTTATTGCCAGAATGGGACTGTAACATATGCTCGAGAAAAATCTACAATAAAACAAACTTTTATTTTTTACCCCAAATATTTTTTTAATAAATTAATTTATTTATATATGAATAGCAACTTTTACAAGATATGGAGTGGGTAACAAGATAGAAACAGCAATAGTTTAGTATAATGTTTATCTTTACCTTCCAATTAAACTGATTAACTGCGTCTCGGGATTCTCAAAAGAAATAAATAATTTCTTAGCGACAAATCAATACAATCTGAAATTGCCTTAAGGTCGATTTCATGGCAATACAAATCAGTGTACAGTTAATTAAGGCAAAACAATCCCTCACTTTAATTAACAACGAAAGCATTATAACCCTGTAGTTGCTCGGAGGTAACTAACAAAGGACAATACTGTATACATTTTGTGTTTCTGAGAGTATTTATTGGGAATATTTTGAATTGTGTTAATGTTCAATTATAATTACATTGATATATATATATATATATAATACCATTTAAAAATTTCATAGTAATATTGCCACATTTTTTTTTAAATCACATTTATTATTGATTACGTCGCTGATGGGTGTTTTTTGCAACATGTCTTGCGACAAAATGCCACTTACATCTAGTTTATTATCAAATATTGTAAGAACGTTCTAGATATTCCATTTATATTTTACAAACGACTAGAAATATTCAAGATTTAATGCACCTAATAATACAACTAGCCATTATGCGTCAATCAGATAGAGATGAGTAGGTACAATATGAATTTACAAAACATCGGCGTTTTTGTTTCTACATTTAGTTTTAAATTAATTTACTTTCCCCGTGCAAATAAATTTATAAAGCAATAAAAACAACAGAAAAGTAAATATTTGTACCGCTTTCTCTCAAAATATATGGGCAATAAAAATCTCGCGCACAGCCATCCCAAATCCGGCTGGAAGGACCGTTGTCTATATGTAGTATAGAGGAGATTCCTCCTAAATCTGTATATATGTATATCCTTTACCCATACATTAAAAAGTATTATTTGGAAAGACTCATACACATACAAGATGAGCAAAATAAGCGAACATGCGTATCCTTTTTCGGTGGAAAAAAGAAGTAATTCATGGACGCGTGTGTGTAGAGGAAATCGGGCATAAATCACGAAGCAAATTCGATGTTTCGCCCCATCAACGGGGTTGCACACAATGGTCGCGACGTAACAATATACCCATGCGAACCGAAAAGGCTCTCTTGACCGTGAAAATTGTATTTGTCATCCTGATAATGCAGAAAAAATAAAAATGATAATTAACTGATATAATAATAAAAAAATCAGTTTATCGTTTTTTGTTATATTATCACTAGCATTGCTATTTTTTGTAGGGCAAGATATAGTAATCGCAAAAAAATTGAAAATATTTTTTTTTATATCTTTACGTTTCAAATGTTACTGAACATTTTGGCATACCTTAGAACAAATGGACGTATGTCTGTGTATCTGTGTGTGCAGATACAAATTTTCGTCAACAATTTTGACGACACGGATCAGCCGATTTGAGTAATTCATAACATTCTATTAGTATTGAGTACAGTCGTTTCGAAGATACGGTGCAAAAAGTACCAAAAATGGTAATACAGTTTTTGAAATAGAATTTGAAAGTTTTTTTAAACATTTTATTTTTTGGTGCGGAAAGTTCCAGCAATTTGCCTTAAGGCACGATGCACACCTAGTGAAATTTTTAATAAATTTATTTAAGTCAATTCCCAATGCGTCATCCTCGATTCCCTTCTCCTTTGATAAATAAATCACTAACCTAGTTCCTCTTTCAGCGTCTATATCCGCCGGTTTGACTTTCTGGTTTAGCCCGGCAATAAAAAAGATACTTTTACGGCCCATGATCGAAAATGTATTTGGAAGTAGTTTAGGATCGAGCCGAGCCGTCCATGGGATAACTTCCCAGGCAGACTTGGGCGTTCATCCGGAATTTTATAAGACGTCCCGTCGTGAGGGTCTCAATGTTTTTATTGTTACAATTCTCCCTTCGACTTCAAAAGATTGAATCATTTTTATATCTGTGATTGTCACTGCAGCATTGTCTGGTGAGGACGATAAGTAATGGATATTGCAATTTGCAAATCATTGATGGACGAACTACGATATATGGTGCAGTTGGGAATTCATTTTGTCAGATATGTGGTAAACTGAAGGTACTTTTCTAAAGACATCAATTTTATGTAAATTATAAATTTATTGTTATCTAGCAATTCTCTATGGATTTGCTATCAAGACGAAGTTGCACATCATCACTGTGATTATTTGTGATATTTATCTATTATATAAAAATAAGTCAGGTTTTCCTTCCTTTTATTATGAACGTAAGTAACCATGAATATATATATATATATATATATTAAATTTTTTATATAATTTTGATGTTGAAATATGTGATATTCAGTTTTCAGGGCAATACATCAATTAAAAAAATTTTTTTAATTGATGTATTGCCCTGAAAACTGAATATCATATATATATATATATATATATATATATATATATATATATATATATATATATATATATAAAGATCGCTCATGTCTAAGGTTATAGCACATTTGAAAACGAGTATAGTAACATGTTCAGTCTTATTTTGATGAATATTGATTATAAGTTAAAATAATATTTGTAATTATCAATTGTGAGTAATTTTATCAGTAATTTTCAATATGGGACCTAAGACCTTCCCCTGCGGCACCCCTGTTCTGACCCGCGACACATTGTACGCGCGATATGTTTTTGCGGCCTGAAAATCTATTGTTGAAATTTGACAATGCAAGAAATACAAAAAAGAGAGAACACAGGAAGCAGACGATGCGTGCGATACACGTGTATAATAAATCCGTATATAAAATATTTATAATGTTTGTTATTCGCGATAGTTGATTTCGAAGCACACGCCCGTGAAAATAAATCGTTATTTGGGGCGACGTGTATCGTATAATGTATATATCGCTATCTTTTCGTAAGGGTTTGTCTATAATGACCTGCGAAAGTGATAATAGATGCGAGATTTTATGGCAAAGGGATACGGTTTAATGGTTTTTGATGTTTATTGTATAATAAATGTGAATTGGAAAGACGGGTGATTGCTGGTTTCACTTGAGAACAAACGAATCATTTGAAATATGATGATCCAATCTATTGTTAACATTATTAGAAGAATTGGTGAAGCTAGGACAACTTTGGGCAAAGAGTCTCTCAAAAGTCAAAGTTGCTTGGTGTAAGTTATTAAAAATAAAATTGAACATGTATTTGACTGGGTGATTCTAGAATTCAGATTTCCTAGATTCAGCAAAATTTTACATGTATTAATACCTCATTGATTAATGCATTGATTAATTTTAGTACGTATATGTTATTCACAGGTACTTCAATATTAACATTGATAGTTCTCTGTAATTGTTAATGAACTTCTCTATTCGCAAGAACAGTTTCCAAAACCTATTGTTACTTCTGATATCACATACTGAAATAATAATGATATGGTATTAAAGCGAAAAGACGGCTAAGCCATGCTGCATATAGAACAACCTTCACAGTAAAATTATTACAGTAATTATATTCAAGAAATTTTGATTAGATTAGAATAATTTGAGTAAAAAATATATTTTTTTATATACACCAAATAAACTATTTAGTGATATTCAAGACAACATTTAAAATCTTCAAAAAATAATAATAGTGAAAGCTAGCATAAATTGAGAAGTAAAAGCTGTTATAATTGGATTTTAATTGTAATTTATTATCATTAGCTATTTTATTATTAAACCACATAAATTGTATATATAATTTATATGTTACTGGATAATTTTTATATTTATTTAACAAGAAATAATAAAATGCTCTGATGTGAGCTTTGATGAATCACTCTAATCACGAACTTCAGCAATTTCAGGTTCCTCACACTTCTATCTAAAAAGAAACTAATCAAAAATGTCCTAACTAATAACGTTGTTGTTAGTAAAAACATATATTTTAATATTTATCTTTTTCCTTCAGCTTAAAGATTAGAACTACACACTGTGTCTCAAAATTATAATGATGAAATTCTATTGAGCAAATAAAGCCTCCGGCATGACGCAAATAATACCCTCGTCTTCATGTATGTGTAAAGTTAATTAAAATCTTGAGTTGATAATATTGAAATATTAACATTAAAGTATCGATCAAATATTGAAATAGATACTAGTGGAATTAAGCTGAAACTATTAGATTCGACTGACTGAAGCTTTTCAGGCTGTGGTTAGAAAATAGAAATCGAGTTTTTGAAGGAACGGAGTATCTGATTTGAATGGTCTAAAAAACATTCAATTTGTCATGATGGTGGGAGGTGGTAATTAGCTTTCGGCAAAGTCAGGTCGATTTTGGAGATACGGAACTAAATATGCAAAAAGATTGCAATTTTTGAGATAACTAAGCATTCGATTTGGATGATTCAAGAAACTTTCTGGTTGTGTTGACAAAACAATTGCTTCTGAAATTTTTTGATTTTTTATTTCAAAATTTCAATCAATCAAATAACGTTGAGACTAATAACGATATATCTTCACATATATATCACAACTATAAATAATATAAACAATGTGAACTTAAATACCCAGTATTTTCGTTGTCACTTTCCTGCCATAGGAAAAATTTCTGGTAAAAATACTTCATGCTATTTTTATTTCATTCATATTTTTCTAGTTTTTCAAAAGTAAAGTTAATCTAATGATTTTGACCAAAATAGAGAAAAGTCTTTTCCAACCCCCACACGAAGTCAAAAGAGATATCTTCTTTTAGGCGACCCTAAACACTAGTGTAAATTTCAAAACCCTTGAGTCAACATTTGGACGTAAATTATTTATCAACATTAGTTCTACACTTATCTAAAACTAGAGGTGGGTCGTTGACGGTTTTGCCGTCAACGAAACGAAACGGTTATCGGGGTTTCGTCAACTAGTTAAATAACTAGTTATTTTTCAACTATAGTTATTTTTAACGATTCAACGCTGGCAACGTTAAGAAACTGATAGTTGAAATAACTGTTTCATTGAAAGTTGGTAATATGAACTTTGTTCTTATAAAAGTCAAGTTGACGTTGGATTTGATGAATAAAAGAAATAAATGTGAATTGTCACATTTATTACACACACACACACATATATATATATATATATATATAATAAATAAAGGTTTAATTTAAAAAACTTAAATATTTTCATTACAGCAAAGCCATATACTAAAACATCGAATTTACATGTTATATAAAAATAGCAATATAAAAATGTATGGTTATATAAAATGTTATGAAAATAAAAATCAATTTTCAGGTTTAGTTTAAAAAAATATTACAAGACAAATGCTATGAGATTTTCATGAAAAATATTAACCATTGAAAACTATAATAAATGTAACTGATTTTCTAAAATTAAACGATTTGGCGCGTGTTGCAAGTTTCTTTTAAGATGTACATGTACATTTGCAAGCAGTAGCCTAACAATAAGCGATTTTCATAGTATTGGTTGATCCTTTCCGACGCAGGTACCTGCCTACGTTCGTTTTCGACAACAAACGAATTCCTATATCGTTGAAAAAACTAACTGGCCGCCATGTTTTCAACTGTTTCGAAACTAGTTGATTTTCAACTAGTTATTTCATTGCGACGAAACGGTTAGTTAGTTAACGAAGAAGAAACGGTTGAAAATAACCGTTCGTTGATTCAACGCCCATCACTATCTAAAACAACAAATTTCACTTTTATAACTGTTAGATTATTGCATAAAAATATAATTTCCACCATAAATTAACACGTTTTTATGAAACTTAAAAGACGCGTCCCGCTCGATCTCTCCCGGCAGGCAACAAAACAACACCGACCGAATAAATGTTTTCATTTCACTCGCGGCTCCCAAAGCTCGGGCCGAGCTTTAAGCTCGTCCAGAGCGAAACATTAGCGAAAGCAAATAAGTTTTCGTTAAAAACAGGCCGTGATGTATGTCGGATGCACAGATAAATCCAGAAATAAGTACCAGCCAGCTCTTGGTAGCTCGTTTTGCTATGGCGTGCTGAAGTGGCCGTCCTGTTTTAAGTTTTCTTGTGTGCGGAAAGCGTATGAATAAAACATACAGCGCGAAGGTATAATGGAATTCAGAAGCGGGAGTTACAAAACCAGTTGCAGAGAGAGATTCTTCGCCGGGAAGAAATTTTCAAACGCCACGAGGATAGGGTTGAAAAATAATAAGGGGGTCTAAAGTAAGGACAACAATAACTTGGCCAACAGTTTGGTAATAAAACAGTTTTATTTGAGATAGGTGTTCCATTGCGTAACGGTTAAACTCACTACCTTGTGTGGACATGGTCATGCGTTTAAGTTCCCACACTAGACAATCTGATACTGTGCAGTAGCAATGTCCATTATTACTTAATAATATAGATTAAACATAGCCTGATTTCATTCTTTGACTTGCTTGTTTTCATTTAAACAAAATAAACCAATGTGACCATTAATTCATACATTTGCCTTTTGTTTTTATTCACACTATCATATGATCCAGGTTTAACCAGGGTCTTCACACTATTTTGTTTATAACATAGCCTGAAATTCAGATAGATACCCAGATGTCATTATATACACTTGAACGTACTAGTGCTAAAATATGTTTCCAATTGAAATTAGACAATTTCGGGCACTGCGATGTAAAATGGCAATAAAGAAATATCTCACTCTAAACTTTTCTGAATTGAGTTCAAGTTTAATTCAGCTCACAGCCCTGTCCCAGGGCACTACTCATTGTTAATTTTTTTAATCGGGATCTATAAAAAGCTGACAGAGGTCAAACAGTTTGTTAAAAAATTAAAAACAAATGTCCAGAAATTATCAGTTAAACTACACAAAATATTGATGTACATCTGCTTGAGACATCAAATGCAAGGAGACTAGAGCAAAAATCACCAATGGATATCCTGATCTAGCACAATTTCTATAATTTTTACTCAATGTTCAAAATATGGAATTCAATGTTTCCTATTAAAAATGACCTATTTTGGGCACTGCGATGTGAAATGGCAATGGTAAATCTCACACTATCCTTCCCTGAATCGAGTTGGAGTTTAACTCAGCACACGGCCCTGCCCAGGGCAGTAGTAACCATTATTTATTTATTTAGGATCTATAAAAAGCTTACAGAAGTCAAATAGTTTGACGGAAAATTTATAAAAATTCCAAAAATATCAGTCAAACTACACAAAATATAGATGTACATCTGCTTTAGACACCAGATTTAAGAAAACTCAAGCAAAAATCACCAATCGATATCCTAATCTAGCCGATTCTTTATAATTTTTTACTAAATCATCAAATTATGGAAATCAATATAATTAAAATTTATTATATATTATCAATATTTAAATTTTTATTCTAATTTTTTTATTATCTCGATTTTCAATTCCCTTTAGATTTTCAGGCAAAATCAGCTAGCAGCTCATAGAATGTAATTGCATATCTATGTGCCTTATAATTATAAATGAACAAAAAATGATAAGTTATTTGGATTTTTATTATTTACTTCACCATAAAATCATTGCTCATAAAAAATGAGAAATTAAAATCAGCTATTTACTATTTATTTCGTTTTTTTCTCCAACCCCCAGTCTATTCCAGAAGAGATATCTTCTTTTAGGCGACCCTAACGACTAGCCTAAATTTCTAAATCCTTGTGTCAACATCTGGACACAATAATATAGGTAATTTTTGGAAGTAAATTATTCATCAAGTGGCTTTTGTTTGGGGTATGAATTTATATCGTCATGAAAATTTATAACACTGTTATAATTATAGCTAAAATTTTGGAACCATCATGACCAACATTGTAAATATTTAATCAATTATGAAAGCCCTTTAGAAACAAACTAAAGGATACATAACAAAATGTATCATATAATTATTGAAACTATACATCAATTAATGTTGAGGTTGATTTTAACCACTAATGAGATTTGTTATGATTCCTTCAAGCATCCGTTTTTCTATACGAAAACAAAATAATCTCATTTGAAAGGATATAGAAATCTTTATCGGCCTCGT
This sequence comes from Ctenocephalides felis, assembly GCF_003426905.1. NCBI lineage: Eukaryota > Metazoa > Arthropoda > Insecta > Siphonaptera > Pulicidae > Ctenocephalides > Ctenocephalides felis. Next base: position 7,345,617 of record NW_020539724.1, on the reverse strand, counting down.
TTTCGCTTATGAGCATTTACGACTATAATACTCTGTTTTTCCTTCATGAATACCGAAAGAGAAAAAATAATAAATAAATTAATAAGCTTTTATTATTATAGCACAACGTCGGAATATATTAGAATGCACATAAAATGAGAAAGGATTTTGCAAACGAATATTTGCAAATTTGTAATGGTTATATATGGATTTTGAAAGTTTATGGGAGTGGACTGGTATTATTGACTGGTATTATTGGATTACTGCGATGGATAAAAATTATAAAGATATATTTTTTTAAATACGTAGTTTATTTTCAGAAATTATTGTTTTATAAATTTAGATCAGTTTTATGTAACGGGTGGTCCATCTAGTGGTCCTAGTGATCTAGTGATCTTACGGTTTAGATATTTCTGTAAAGAAAACATATAAGGTATTATACATCGTTAAAAAGGTTTCAAAATTCTTAGTATTTTTCTCATATATCGCAACTTCGAATTCCGCACGGTGTGGCCTACAGGCAAGTTGCCATCAATAAATTCCAATATTTAAATATGCCACTCCATACAAAAAACAGAGTATTTTGAAAAGAAATATTTGCTTTAATAAATATTTATATAGATAAATATTTATCGTACTGTACTATGTACTATATATGAAGAAACTTTGACTAAGTTACATTTAAATTCACACACATTCTGGTGTCCGAAATCCGAATTTCCGTGATGCAAACATTGCCAGACGAACGTATGAAAATGTTCGGTCCAGTTGCCATACATTGTAATAAACAGCTCGGTGCCGAGTCGGCGACATTTCTGTAGTTTTCTCATTAAAATTAACGTACACAATAATTAACAACAATACGAAACGAGGAGCAGACGGCCACCGGAGCCCCGGAGCCCCGGAGCCACCGGAGTCGCGTCGACACATCAACTTGTAATATAGATTTTTTATTAGGTACTTGAAATTTTATTATCAAGCTAGTATCTAGAATTACAGTATATGAGCTAGAATTAACTTGCAACAAATGTTAAAATAAGAGATAAAATTAAGCAAGTCAGTGATGAAGAAAATTCATTTTTAATGACCGATTTTTAATTCAATAATCCTAGGCTTAATCCTCTACCAAATTACCCAAAGCGATATTTCATCCCTAATGCAGTTTCATTGAAATTTCAATCCCTCGTCATCGTCTGGGCATATTTTTCGCCACATTTCCGGAAACGACGGTCAGTAATTTTGCAGATATAAAAGTTTTCGAGTTCATTATGATGTGCGCAATTTGGCACATTGCCTGATATATAATGCAGCCACTTTTCATTTTAATACATTTTCATGGGGCTCATTCCGGAAAAGCCCGGAAAATATACAGGATCATATAAGTGAACCGAATGCGAGCGAATTATGTTGCATATAACTGAAATTGAATGGAATGGGATAGAAATTGTTGGTAGTAAATTGAAAAATCGAATTGGGAAATAAACGATTATATATAATACTTGATACCAATTGATTCACACTAATGGAAGTTACATTTATATTAGAGATGGGTAACTCACTCCGGAGTTATCACTCCAATGCAACTCCTCCCTCGGAGTGAATCCGAATGGAGTTGTTTCACAGGATTTGTCATATCCGACTTCTCTAAACTGATACTAAATCTGTTAACATGTGCAGATATTTTTTTGTGATTTATTACTAAAACAAAGATTTGGGTCGAAAGAAGTGTTTTTTTTCTCGTCTCACAGCCAGTTTTAGGACTTTCCAGGTATATAATGTCTCAAAATAGTGCAATTTTGTATTCTATATTCTGTATACAATAATGTTTGTCCGTAAATGAGCTCTTTCAATGGTATACAACCAGCTAAAAAATATTTAGTATTATATAACAACTTCCACACAATTATGATTTTATAATTGTGTTAAAATAAAAGCATGCTAATCAAACTACCTGTTGTATAATCAATTCTCGAAAAGATAATAATAAAAGAATGTGCAGTCTTATTATTTTGTAAAAAATATTATACACAAAGATTTGTTCTTATTTCATATATAAGGTTCACTGCATTATTCTCATATAAAAATAAATATAATCAAAGAATTCTATATTTTCTCTTGAAAAATATTTACTAATAATACAGGCCTACATTTTTTTGTGCATAAAATGTTAGAGCTGATTCTTATAGTATTTTTACGCTGATTTCAAATCTGCAAACCATTTTTTATTATTGCAACATGTTTTAACTTTGCCAAGAAGAATGTCTAACAAAGTTAACAAAAATAATTTAAACCATTTTTACAAAATTGTACCAAGGACTAATTAAAACTCCTATTATCCTGCCTTCTTAGTTCATATGCAAATCACGATTCTAGGAGAGCAAGAAACTACTCCATGTACTTAAGAGCAAATGAAAACTCTTGTTTAATGAGCTCAGCAGAAAGTCGTAACTTATGAAATGTACGAAATGTATGATATGTGAGAGTACAAGGATTAATTACTTATATTATCATAATAGGAAAAGCTTCCCGGCTCAGGTAGAATTCGTGTACTTTGCGAATATATGGAATTTACGTGACACTTTTGATTTATTGTTGACCCAGTTTTATTAATTTGAAGATGCGAGGATTAATAGATAGCGGAGAAATTTTGAAGTAAAGTAAATATTTAAAGAAGTATATTATTTAAGAAAAGATCTCAATTTTAAATTCATATAAAATAAAACGAAACAGAACCAATTAACATCCTGCGTGCATCGATTCATCATTTGCTCATCAAATCCATTGTCCATTATATGAAGTTTTAGTAAGTAAATGTTGAAAAGATTTCTCTTTCGTCTATTTTTAATCAGAGTTGCATCAATATTCTTCAAATAAATTTATCACATCGAGAAAGAATCAATCAATATCACCATCCCTTCCCATAAACAAACAGAACCAATAATATCAGAAAAATGTTACTGGAAATAATCCCGTCTCGCGGATTATTTCCAGTAACTGTACAAATTTTTAATATAGGTCCCCAGCAAGCGTAATGTTATGAGTTTGGAGCCCTTTGAAATTTCTTCATGAAAACTAAAATCCACAAACGCATACGAATGCGAGGAGTAAAATTCATATTCCCGCCGAGAGATATGATAATAACTGCACAAGCGCTACCGCATATAAAAACTTTAGTAGAAGACTAATACACAAACCTGCTTCCTGGCAGAAGTTCTGGATCAGGGGTTAATAGACTGAGAATTTGACTAAATAGTATATTTATAATTTACCAAATTCTCCGAGGTCAACGACATTCATACAACCTGCCACTTAATGCATATATTCTTTGACTTTATTTCATTGTGTATAACAATGTACTAACTCTTTAGATTCAGATTCAGGAACTCGTTCTCAACAAATATGTAAAATGAAATTTTTTGCAATTTTTTTTCATTACTATTTTAATTTATAAATTCACCAGCTCATATAACTCATATTTTTCGTGATTGACTGTTGAGTACTATGAGATGCATCAACGAGCGAAGTATCATTCAGCATCTCAATATATAATATTGTATTTATTTATTTATTTATTTATTTATTTATTCATAAGCAAGCCGTAATCAATAATAATAGATATTATTTCAGACTCTTGACATTGATAAGCATTTCAGTTCTTTTTGTTTTTTTTTACTGAACATCAGTTCAGTACATATGACATATTTTAATTTAAAAATATATATTACATATAAAAACAATGTTTGAACTTCATTCTAACTGATTCTTAATAAGTTTCCTATATTTTTGGACATTGTAATTTATAGTGCCAGGTTTAGAACTTTTAGAGATGTTCATTATATATATATCATTAAATTTTATGATTAATTTAAATTTAGGTTTGATGTCGCAGAAAATACAAAATATTTTTTTTGACTATTTAATGTTTTCAAGCCCTGATCTAGCAATGCAATATAGAAAATTTATATGTAGGAACATATGCATCTTGAGCAAACACCTTGTTGGCACCCTTTATTGCTAGCATTCTAATGAAATATATCTCACATAATATATTTTTCCGTTTACTTTACTTTAAAAATGCGAATAAAAGTCGAATGAAATAAAAATAGGAAGAAAAACTACTAAATAATATGCTTGAATGAGGAAAATAGACAAATTAAAGATGCAGATCGTCAGATAAAACAGGGATAGTTAGGTCTAGCTCTTCTTATTGCATTAGTTTAAGTTGAAATATCTATTTCATAAGTCATATTAGTAGTCCAATAATTTTTATATAGCTCGATAACCGGTCAATTATCCTCTTTCATTGAATTTTGATCAAGGTTACCATCGATAAAACTAGACTTCAAGAAAAACTCATCTGAATCATGATAGGTGATACTAGGTTTTTATAAATATTCTAAGTACGCCAAGTAATTATTATGCAATTTACTTTTACTTATTAGCAACATACAAATCGTTCATTTCATTCAACTAATTATTACTATTTAAAATATCAAATCAACTTATTTGATTTTTGTGAAAATTAACGAAAATCCTATTTGCATTGCATAATACATTTTAATTAAAATTTTATCATTTATTTATTTTATTTGGGCAAATAATGTAAATTCATTTATTCCGAGCACATAAACCAATTAATAACGCCGCCTGCGTTTTGCTATTGGAATAATTAACACTTTTAAACAGCTTACATGAAACAAAACGTGAAATCGGAATAATTTTAACATAGTTGGATATTATGGCACGCGATTGTAATAATATGGAGAAATCATTTAATCGCATTTGTTTCGAATGAAATTATAATTTTACTATTTTATCTGATGACTACAACGTGGGCAAGTTGCAAGATGTAATGAACTTCTAAAGGATGTTATACACCACTCAGATAATTTGCACATATTTTTGATTTATTAAAAAAATTAACTGAAGCACAAACTGAAGTCTTTTCATTATCCTTTCCAGAACCGTTAGTTTCGTACCATTTTCCCGTTGATATTTTTCCTCGATCATTTGATCTGAAAATCAGGTCAACTCGAATACAATGACACATTAAATAGTTTCATTTTGTTCGACGTGTTCGAAAATGCATTCAAATTTGAATCAGAAAATCGAAGCTTGCGCAGTTCACCCAACAGCCTGATATAAACATGATCGATACAATATTTGACGTACAATATGTAGTCAATGTCCGCAGGATGAAATGACATCCAAATTACTTTTTGACGAATAATATGGCAGATTATGATATGTAATCAGTAATTTTGATGAAAGACAGTTCTAGAATACTTGATGGGATAATGGACATATGATAGATATAAATAAGGATGAAATAGTGCCAAATAGAGTTCCATACGTCATGATTTGTATATTTTTATTCTCTCAGAGAATGAATTTTAATAGTACCTACTCTACTGTTTTTCCTGAACTTGACTCTTTTCACCCAAAGTGAGTTTTCAAACTCTCTTCAGCATTCCAGAGTTGTGATTCTGGTCATTCCAGAGAGCTCTTGTAAGCAATTAAGCACTTATAGGACCTTTCGCATCCACCTTCTATTCCGCGTTCCCTAACTTTTGGGTCTGCCCAAATTTCTTGGCAAACTCTGATGGATGGACCGACGGATGGATGGATAGTTGAGGTATGGCGCAGAGAAAACGGATCCTTTTGCCAATATGCTTAATGCATATATTCATTCCTTTATCAACCAAGAAATACATTGTTGCAGAAAAGGATCAAAGGACTTTGAACACACAGACTGTATCTGTGAATTTAATCTTCATTTTCTAATGAATTGTTCGGGCTCTCAGCATTCAAATTGATAATAGTTTTCGGAGGATATTGAATTTTGCACCAGAGGAAGAAGTAATATAATGCATAGTTACTTAGATTGTTTAAATAAAATCGAAATTGTTAATGGGTATTTAAATCATTTTGAACTGCTCAAAATTAATTCAATCTCTAGCAAGTTTTGCTACAGAAAACTCCCTCTAATCATAAGTTATGAGTTTCTTTAATTATTATTATTTTTATTATTATTATGAGTCTGATGCGGAATAATATACAATTACGATATATTAATTTTGGGATACTCAAATATTTGCTTTCATGTCATGTTCAATATTTAGTACGAAATTCGAATAATCAGAACGATGTTGGGGCGGTGGCCAAGGGTCAAGTGGTACGATAACCAACCAACCCCTTAGCATTTCAGAGTGTGCTTAATTAAGCATTAAACTAGATGTAATAGCCTAATCGGAAAGCAAGATTATCTCCATGTCGAATCACATATTACGATTAACATTGAATATAATGTGTTAATCAGTAAATTTGATGGGATTAAGCTTGACATTTGAGATATATATATATATATATATATATATATATATATATAATATAGTCAAAAATGATCCTTCTATAATTCTTTCAAAACACATTTTCTCGAAATAAAGTACAGTCGGGTTAAAAAAGCCTATATTTTATTTTAAAGTATTAATGTGATCCGTAAGCATAGTTTTAAGTTGTTTAGGATTTTTATAACAATTTTTGTATTGTTGTAATTTTTTAATCAAATTTTGGCTCGTTTCTCCTATACAAACTAAATTGCAATCAAGACAATTTATTTGATAGTGAGATTTCTAACTCGTTCGATTTTAAAAGGGGATTTGGTTTTGGTGAAAATAGTGCTAGTTGTTGTTCTAAAGTTGTTCATAAGTCGGAGTCCAGATTTATAAATAAGTTTTTTTCAAGAAACATACAGTTCTTTAAATTATGGTAAACATATTACACCAGAGTGAATCCTTGAGTCAGGTAAATTGTTATATACAGTGGGGTTGTCAAAAGGTTCGCACGTCTGTTACTACTGGTTATGAAGCCTATAGGTTTAAAAAACCCTAAATAAATATATATATATATATATATATATATATATATATATATATAGTGTGTATTTCTAAGTTTACATATGGGCATATCCGTATGCCTTCCTCTACTACGTCGGTATGTTATTTTTATGTACATACGTTGCTATGCGTAACGCAACTAATATGAAACGAAGGCGCATTGTGTTCGTTGGCTGTATTATTTTAGAAAACAATTTTCTCGGTATTCAGAAGATGGGAAAACAAAGAGCTAGTATTATCTCACGAGATTGCTATGTGAATCTTGTAACTCTCCATACACACAATATGTTTAGCAGGATAAGACATGGTAACATAGCCTGAAACTATAACACACTTCTTAGTCTGATCCTGTATTTTATCCCTAGACGAGGTGAAAAAGGCTTGAGGTCGATATCAGACGAAAAATGATGTAGAGTAGAATTGTAGAATTGTAGTCGGGATACATAACCTTAGATTAATAAAAAAAATTCTATACTGAATAAAAAAAATTACCTCTAAGCTTCGCCCTTCATAAATTGCTCGCCAGATTTTTTTTTTTGAAACGGACAGATTAAAAACAAAGATGATCACTTTTGCACACAGAAGATTGAAAGGTTGACTGACTTACCTGAAAATAGTAAAAAAAACAAATTAATTACATTACAATTACATATAAATAAGGTTTATTTTAAAAAATTGAAAGAATACAATGAGCTGTTGTGCTGACTTCCTAAACCACAAGGCTTTTTGATAAATGGCAACTTATTGGTTTTATCATTCTTATGTAATGCATTCATGTATTATAATATTGTTTTTTCCGTACAAATTTGTAAAACATATATTTCATATCAATCGAATGGTTTTCAGGATATTCAAGTAACAAACGCATATATAATAAATACAATCAGTTGACAAAATTCTATTTACTGTCCCATTATAGTTGCCCTGATGAGACATTCATACAGCACAAGTTTCTGGCTAATTATTTCAAGAATATCATCTGTTCAATTTCATTCTATAAAAGTATATTATTTTTACCCCTGGCAATAATTTTCGAACGGCAGATTACTAGTTTCCAATGTGATCAAAAGTTTTGTAATAAGTGTTGTTACGCTTCAGATAACTTCTGTTACGCCCTATGAACTTTATCATAATTCCATTATTTGTACTAATATAAGATTATGACCAAAGTTATACTTGGAAAAGTAAGTATTTGATTTTAGTTACGTTTGTTACACCTGTGTAACTTGGGGGAATGATAGATTGTCTCGGTTTGTAATTATATTAAACTATATCAATTATAGTAACTAATTAAATTATAAATTTTCTGCATGGTAAGTGGACGTGGCAATAATGGCAAATTTACACTATCTATACAATAAACCATTTTTTTTAAAAAAATATTTAACTTTGTCACAAAGTATTTGAAGCTTATAAATTTACTCAGAAATTCATCACTATTATTTCACACTTTCACTATACAAATATACAAGTTTGCAAATGTGTTTCATAGACACATTTGTTACCAAAGTTCCAATAGACTGGCAATGTTCGGAAAGACAAAGAAAATTAAAGTTTTTTGAGACTATCAATTATAGAACTCTAGAGCGTTTCCCCATAAAATATTGCCTATCGGCGAGTTCCTTTGAAACAAATGATAAGCGAAGGTTTTAGTCGTTATTATACCCAATGAGTCCGACATACCCAGACAAAAGACCTAGTCTGGTAAACGTAAACGCATTTCCTTCCCTGAGAAATAAATTCTCTAATTATCTTACCTATTAAACAACTGCCTTCCCCAGCTATATCCTTGTAACTTTTCCTCTCATCATATAAGACTTATTTATTCTCCCCACATAAAAATGCTTGACCATGCAGACCTTTTCCGTCTATTTAAGTTTATGTGTATACTAACATATTTAATCAATGGCAGCCCGTTTCAATTTGAATAACACATTTCTCGAACCGATGTATCATGCGGGTTTTTGGGTTGAGTAGTCGTCTCGGACGGGGCTCATTCTTCCTTGATTAAAACTCTTCAGGCCTCTCGGCTGAACACACATAATGTAATGGGAGAGCTGAGCTTTGAATTTACTACTATAAAAAATTATATAAGTTGTTCTACTAAACCAACATATTTTTTTTAAATTTCATATTTTAACAAAAAACGGAAGTTAACAGTTCTGTGGTATGTAATGCTCGAACATGTTTTACAGGCTTTAGTTTAGATGTCGACGTATCACGTTAGTATAGAGCGCCGACTCAATGCAATAATGGAAACTTGTTCGAACAAACATACATCATCTTTTTTCCTTCAAATACTATTTCAAAAACAGTATAGTTTAGCTGTCATTATCGTACCTTGGCACAATTTAAATTTTATAAAAAATATGCATTTAAAAACATTTTATTCACGAACAACTAAGTTATTTATTCAGGATTTATATTAGTTGTTACTTCAATTTAGAAAAAAATCGATGATTGGATTTTTCCACCAGCCTTCTGTCGATTATATACGATATATGTGCACACATTATACAAGTGTATAATATATTATTAGTGTGAGAAATCCTTCAGAGCAATCTGTTGTCAAGTTTTGAGTGATTGATGTAATGGAACGGTCGGTGGTAAGCGCGGGCAGAACGGGCGCGAATAAATTCGATTTGCGGGCTAATCAGTTCTGGTTTGCGGCTTTCCAACAAATTTTGATATTTTTAGACACAAACTATATTTAGCGATATATGACGTCTCTGGGTGAAATTCCATAATTTACCATTCCACAACCAAAATACAATTAAATTAAATGAATTGATACATTGTCTTTCAAAATTTACACGAGGACCCTTAAAATGAAAACAAATTAATTTGGTTCTATCAATTATAGTTATAAGTTATTAAAAAATATTTATACATATTTTGTAATTCTTTTTATCAATGTCGTTTAAATGAAATTGTGTATAATACAAAATTCTCACACAATATATCATTATGATCCGAGAACGATAGGAAGAGACGCCTTAGCATTCATAACATGTCGTGTAACGTAATATATTATTCGCGTTACATCAATTTTTTTCGTGTGCGCTTGACGTTCACATATTTAACAGAATTAGAATGGAACGCTTTAGAAGCGATAAATTGAGATGAGAGCTAAGGGATTATTTACTAGAATGTCTAAAGATGATCGTGAATAGTTAAAAAAAAATGTTCAAGTCAATTAAGATATCAAGTCAAAATTATATTATTAGGTGTAACTATATATTATTTATAATAGCAATTTCAGATTTTACTTAAGATGATAATTCTAAAATATGTCTGGTTAAAAGAGTTTTGCGAAAGCATTGATCTAACATATCTATATTTAAAGTCTAATATAAAATACCATCTAGAAATGGTTTATTTACTATCATTTTTTCACAGTTGATTAAGGTAAAAATTTGTTTGATGCATTAATTTGCTTTTGTATAACAGGGTGTCTTGGAATGTATAAGCTTTTGTATAACAGGTCGAGCTTAAACGGGTTGACTGAATTGATTGTAACCACCATGAAACAATAATGACATGCAGTTTGAAAATTTCAAGTACAACCTAGAGCTTCGGCAAACTCTCACCATTTATGTGTTTAATTTGACCATTCTTGCTCGAAAAAAAGATCTATATGAAAAAATGATCTACTATCAAACATTAATTTAATTATGATTTTGAATAAATCTTTCCCCAAAGTCTACCACAACCTGTTTCACCCCAATGGGTGCCTTTACCCCGAACCCATTTCTTTCGTTCCGCTCTCACCGCTGCCACCATTTCTTCTCCACGACGAGCCGCCCCGTGTGTTCGCATTGTCGCGTATTTATTATCGTGAGACCTATTATCAGTCATCTTCTTTTGCCAAATGTGCGACGAAGTCATGTCACACTGAAAGCGAGTTAAAAATATATCTCCTACATCAATCTATCACACTTCATGTGGAGAAACGAACGAACGAATTCGGGACGATTTAGGTCATAGTAGGGTGTAAATAGAAAATAAGAGTTGGAATTGAAATATTATATGTCTCCCAGTGAAAGTAGCCCTCATCCGGCATTGGTGTATCAATAAAATATTCGCTCTATTGAAGAAATTGTGAGAATAAATTTTATCACACAGAGGCGAGACAACTGTTTGGGTTGCCATCTGCAAAACCTGCGTAGTAATGAGTCAAATGAGCCCAACAGCTTTTAGAACTCTTAAGGTCTGATTGCTGGTCAAAACAATGATAAAAAAAATATTTCTAGTCGAGTCAAACTTTAGAATTAAAATCTAGTAGTTCTTCACCGTTCAGTCTATTACATCGCACGATATTCTAAGCTGTATAATATGCATGTTTTAACAGCTGTACCGCTTTATGTTTTCATAATTCGAATGTTTCTGAAGTACAAGACCAGGAACAAAGCTGATCTACATGCGAAAACTTCTCCGAGCACGCGATAACTTACATTGTTATTATTATTATTATTATTTGGCAAAACATGCCGCCAGCTCAAAACAATAAAGCCGAAATGAACAACCAAGGAATCTTTGAACGAAACGTCGGCCAAAGTTTATTTTAATTTACAGGTATTTTGAATTGAATAAGTTTGATTTGAGGAAACATAGAGCAGTGCATATAGAAAACATGAAATCAGTGGTATTTTGCAGTTTTACTACGTATTTCAACATTTCGAAAAATATACTATATATAAGCATTTTTCAATAATTGATTATACTTGTGACAAAATTAGATTTGTCATCGATTTTTATTCACATCATACAGTTCCACAAATTCACGAAAACGTACATTTGATACATTTGATACAACATACAAATGATTACATTTTTTGATGCATCAACATTCAGGAAATTATATTGAATATATTATGCCAGCTTCTGTTTTTGATCGATGTGTGTTCTAACTTGATGTAACAAATATGGTATTTGGAGTTAAAAATTCATACCTGTTTTTGTAATAGAAAGATATGTAACTAATAAATTGAATACAGCAATGAACATATATGTAAATGTACACAATATTTTTTAACACAAAAATTCTCTGTTGGACCATTTATATTGATTGTTTCTTCAGTTTCAATTAATTGAAGGTGAGGTCGACGTGGAGTAAAAGTTAAGAACGTTGGAACGTATCTCATGTTCCTTGCTTGGATCAGAACCTTGGCTAGCCTTGTGTCAAGCAGCATCTCACATGAAAGTTTTAAATCTCAAATATAATATCACACGAAAAAATTATAACTGAGATAGGACAACTACTGTCCTATTTGGATAGCCATACAAACATTCCATGCTCTGAGATATACACAAAAAACAAAATATAGTTTCAGAATAATGATCTTTCTATTAATAAATCTTTCTACAACCAAATTATTTGATTACCCAATCTTCTAATTACAATGTTTTATAATACAATATTATTCGTAGAGATGGTGTAATTAAACTGTGATTAATAAATTCCTTGATAAACAGTTAACGGGTGGAAGAACGAGCTGCATAGAAGATAACTTAACGAGAAGAAATTTACGAAGAAGTCGACCGTCAGAATAAATTATGTCTTGGAACTTAATATCGCACCAAACTACGGGCATGCCTTTGCGATGTAACCTCTCCTCGAAAAGATATCCAAGGCGAATGGGTTGGTGGTAAACTTATTCATATAAAATATACATATGTATCATTATAATTTATAAGTGAAGATTCTAGCAGTATTTTAGCTATATTTTGGTAACATTTGAGTAATATTTTAGTAAAATTTTAGTCGTAATCAAGTTGGAATCCAGTTAAAATCATAGTGGCTTCTAGTAAAAATCTAGATAAAACTCTTAGAATGAGAAGAAACAGGTCGTCCATGAATTACGTGAGATTTTTAGGGGGAGGGGGAGTTTGACAAAAAATCACAAAATCACGTGAAGGAGGGAGAAGTATAGCATGATATCATGTGTATTTATTTTTTTTACCTGTTGTTTTTTAAATTCAAACATTTTCAAAAAAAAATCAAAAATTTTACACTTGTTTCTCGTAAATAAAAATACAAGTTATGTTTATTGGATGAAGGGATGTTATTTTGAATATCACCATATATCATGAAGGGGGGTCAAAAAATCCTTAAAAAATCGATCACGTGATTAAGGGGGTATTCTAGTGTACAGTTTTTACTATCCATTGTTTTTACCACTTGTATATTAATATTATTAAAATACAAAACAAGAATTAAAAAATAAAAAAGTTGAAAATTGTAAAAACTGGCAGCTGATGAAGTGGGTGGTCTCGAAAAATTGGCACCTCAGTCTTGACATAATTTCAGCCCTCTTAGCCATCGGAAACGCAAAAAAATAAAAAGATTATTAATCTACAATGATGTCACAATCGCCTGAACTAGCAATGAGTAAATTTTTTTTTACAAATTGGCGACTGTTTGAAAAAAAAGTGTTTTTTCTCTGTTTTTTTTTTGAGTTTCTCGAATTTTTTAAAAATAGTTAAAATTTAAATTTGGGTATAATCCTAGTTCGGGCTATAGATAGGTCTATAGAGAAGATTTTCTGAACATTTTAAGTGAATCGGTCGAGTAGAACTCGAGAAATCGTGTCAAAAGTACTGAAAGTCTGTTCTGAGAAAAACGCATCTAAAGTTTTGCGTGAAGCCAAACCAGCATGGAGACCGAGTCAGTAAAATGCCTATATCTCCGAAAATAATTCAAATTTTTAAAAACCTTCTCGTACCCATATTCTTAGATAGTTAAACTTTGAAAATATGAAATAAAAAAAAAATCGATTTTTTTTAATTTTTTTAATTTCTACACTAGAATACCCCCTAGAGTTTACTAAAAAATTTAATTTTCTGTACGGGAAGTTCCAGCAATTTGCCTTAAGGATCTATACCATACACTTTTAGTTGGTTTTCTTGTTATCTCCAATTACGATAAAATTTACATTATGAATGCTGCTGTACCACTTCGTCCTAAGTTTCCTGGTTATCCAGCTTTCGGTCTAACGTCCTGACGCTTTTTCGGAGGCCCTAAGAATGGAAGTTTTCGCGTAGACGTCGCCATAACCTCATGAAGAGAAAGAAGTGAGTTACAGCACCCGCGGCGCTCGGTGTTAATAACTTTTCTATTGTGGCGTTTCAGATCCTGAAGCAAGAATCTTATTAAACGAAGGCGCCGCACTCGAAATTTGTTCTTAGAGTTCGCTACTACGACGTAGAATTGCTATATGTTGCATGTCAGAAGGGAATATGTAATACATATAAGGGAATATTTCAAAACAGTTTCAAGTTTATCACACATCTTATATTTATTTAAAATCCTGGATAGAAAATAGTTGTAGAGAGCAGCGTTGCAGAGAAGGGAAATGACTTGAATGTTTTTTTATAAATATTTTGTTAACGAAATTTATACATAACTAGATGACCTGACAGACGTTATTCTGTACGCGTGCCTACAATTTTCTAATATAATATACTAATATTTAGCGTTTACCTAATTATTGTTTTTTAAATTACTCTTTACCCCAAAATGCATATACATTTATAATATGAGCGATGTTAAATGTAGAACTGCTTTAAATAAAATGATGAGTCTCAATTCCCACACTATATTAGAAATTGAAGTCTTTTAAACGGTATAACATAACCATAACCATAACATAACACTGGTACTTCCATGTTGGATTAAATTAACTTAATTTTTAATTATTTAAGATATCTAAAATTGTATCATAAACTTCTCCTAATCGATATCGTGAGGGCCGAATTGTATGTATTCATCTCTACTTTCCCATTTTTATGAAATTTAAAAATATAGTGGAAAGATTAGTAAAAGATGCAAAGAAATTATATATTGAAAGGAACACTATATTGAAAATTTAACATCCGTATCTTGTGTTGGCGCCCCCTAAGGCGTGCGCTCGTATTTTTCGCATGCATCGCATTAAAGGTAGGACCGACCCTGATTAATACTTAATTTCATATTTTAAGCGAATTAATTTGTCATATCATGTTCATATGTGTATCATTCAATCTGCCATACATATAGTGTGTCTTATATTGTTTTAATTTCTGGCACATATTAGCTGCTTTTTGGCAATAATAATGTAGACATTTCATTTTTCTTATTCATAATCATAAATTTATTATACATATTCTAACATTGTCTAGGTTCATGAGAAAAATTGAAATTTTTGGCAGATGATTGTTTTCATTTATTTTCAATACAAACAATGACATGTCGTTTTTTGAAATTTTTTCCATTTATTTTTACAAAATTGCTCATACATCCTAGTACTTTATAATCACAT
Organism: Ctenocephalides felis; assembly: GCF_003426905.1. Lineage (NCBI taxonomy): Eukaryota > Metazoa > Arthropoda > Insecta > Siphonaptera > Pulicidae > Ctenocephalides > Ctenocephalides felis. The sequence continues at coordinate 7,330,442 of NW_020539724.1, read as the reverse complement.
ACATTCTAGAAAATTTCTTAAACAAACTTCAGAAAGATTTATCCAAATCCGTATAATAGTTTAGGAGGAGTATACAGTGGGTGCTTGTAACTGAATATGAACTTTATATAATAGCAATAAAGCTCAAATTGATTCTAGAAAGTTTAGTTAGAAAACGTCAGTGTGTAAAAAATAAAGTCGCTGTTTTTAAGGTTTTCCCGGCAATTATTCGATTTTTTCTCGTCGTAAGAACCATTCTTGGACTTCATGAACATTTAAAAAAAAATTGACCAAATTTGTCCAGGCGTTGTTGAGTTATGGGCCTACCAACACATTTTGCGATTCATTTGTATATATAAGACAATCACTATTTAAGCTTGTAACAAAATTCAGTTTAAATAATTCAAAGCAGAATTACTGATATCTTGTTAGAATCCACTCAGAAAGTTTTGAGTAGTATTTTAGAAAAATGTTAGCTGGAATCTACTTAGAATACATGGATTGCATAAATGTATCACGTTCTACTCCACAAACGGCGCATATCAGATTGTGCGTAACAACTCTCAATTTCAAACTAGGTGTAGGCAATCTGGCCGTGTTTTCTTCCAGAGTCATCTCACCAGAAGTGTGTTTAACAAACGTCCTTATACCTCTTGTTTAAAGCCGTCCAAAACAACAATATTGCCTTAATGCATTCTGGCTATTACTTCCACTCGACGGACGGCTCCGCCGCGCGTTAATGCCGCTCGCCGGGCGAGGCGTGGACCTATTCCACTGGCCAGAGCCAGCGTGCTTTTGTAGTTAAATAATTACGTTTATGTTCGGTCGGTGAATTAACAGTCCGGTTATTTCTGGTTTGTCGGCTAAATGCAAAACTGGGTAACAATAAACACTGCCACAACTACACAGTAGCACACATACTCGTATACCACTGAAGCAGGATGCATTTTGGTCACTGATGTGTGAATGGACAAATATACAGAAATTGTGGACGTACTGGAGATCAGGAATGGTCAATCTGGATAAACCAAAACAACCTTGCCTAATAATAAGAATAATAATTGTAAACCAAGAACCTACTGGAAGATACCGACAGAGAGAAGTGTCTGGTATGAGAATGTTCATAAGTTGAACAAAAAATTTGATTAATATTAATAAACTTTATAAATTATGACTAAATCGATTTACAATATGCACTGTAAAATAACAGTCCATTTTATATTAAGATCACGATGTGAATGTCTCTAATGCAGTATATATACCAATTAGAGATGGATCGGTAACTCACTCCGGAGTTATCACTCCGATACAACTCCTCCCTCGGAGTGAATCCGAGTGGAGTTGTCTCGTCGGATTTGTCATATCCGACTTTCCTAAACTGGTACTAAATCTGTTACTGCGTTTTTGCTTTGGGCAGGAAGCTGTCGCTTTCTCGTCTCACAGGCAGTTTTATGACCTTTTAGGTATACGATTTTTTCACAGAAAATACAAAAATATTACTTCAAAGATACAAAACAATGAAATTGTGTTCAAGTGTGAATAGCTCCAATGTATAATTTATTGAATAGTAAGGGGTCATATTTCTAACTACGACAATCTTTGGTTTTTACTACGACAAGTTTTGCGTTTTTACTTTGGTCAACACTGTTAAAATTACGAGTCGATCATGTGGTCGACCGAAAAGTTTTACAACTCGTCATTTTGATACCTGGCTACGAATTCAAGAGATCACCTGTCGATGTTAAAATAAGGTAGGCAATATATTCTTTGTATCAAAGTTTTTTTTAAATAATCGTATAAAAAGTACGTTGTCAACGATGTTAGAATCATGACTGATAAATAAGTGATAATATTTTATTGCTTTTATCAATTGTTTCCATATCACCATTTGAGTGTTCCTGGTGCCTAATTTACACATTGGTCCAGTGCTCTGGACGGCTGTCTGCTTGCATTATCCGGAAATGGACGCGAACCGGATGATAGTATTCGACATAACTTGAGATGACCATAGTAGCTTAGAGGTGATTGTGATATTCTATTGTTATAATACTAGGTTTAGAATTGAGAACTAACTTGAATTACAAAGATTACCCAGGGTAGTTGGTAATTACCCATTAGACAAAAAAAGTTAAGGTTGAAAGGTCACAAGATAGTAATTGAAAATAAATACACAGAGTATGTGTCAAAAGCGTTTAACCCATGACGTTATTACCAACAATCCATAACCATTTTTGTTTAAGAAAAAATTTAAGAAAATAAGTCACAGGAAAAAAAAACTAAATTAGTGCATATGCCAAATCAACCTAGTTCTTTATACCACAGTTGTGATGTGTTTCTTTTACAAAAAATCTTTCAAGCAACACAGTAAGCGGATGTTCATATTAGACTTTCCTAAAATACGGCAAGAGCAGAATTTCCTCATTGTGCAAACTCCGGTAACATCCATTCTTATATCTGAGTAACATGATGGCGCAAGTAAAAAGCAAAAGAAGACCAGCAAAGAAAACAGTACACAACTGAACTGAAATGCGCCCATTTATTTACGTAAACTATTTGCTGTCTCGGATTTGCAAAAGAGAGCTAGATGTATTCTGAAATAAATAGGTCAGGACGGGGACTTGTCGGAAAATTGATAAATTTTTTTCTGACAGGGGAACTAAAATTTAACATATATACATGATGCAAGATAACAATCAAAATATATCTTATTATCAGCTATTGTAAAGGACTTTTAGCAATGCTCTACTTTTACTGGAAATCATGTTTTAAGATTATTGATTTTGATTGAATATTGATATCAGTCATGCTTGATATCAAGTGAGAGAAGATGAGGTTCAAATCTGTAATCTGTGGATGCAAGGACAAAACTTTTGGAAATGGACCACTTCATACAAATTAGCCGAAATTAAATCTTAATAATCAACCCAACAGTTGATAGCCACAAAATCTACCCGGTCTTTAACAAGTTGCACCATAAACAACTATATAATCAAAAATTGTAATTTTTGAGTAAAATATCCTCCTTGTCCTTTCCTATTGTATATAAACTATTAACGATGAATAATTCATTTATGCTAATTAATTTCGCCGAGATTTGCATGAGAAAATGCTTTATAATCCTTTCTCCTGCATTTTCGGAAGACGTTCTGATCAAATAAAAGGATTGAACAAACTTAAGTGGTTGGACGATATTCAAATCGGAAATTTCACATTCGGTACTCGAAGGAAATTGAATCGGGGAACATGACATTGTTCGGCTTTAAAGGTTTTAAAAGTTTGGCATTGCCAATAAGTCGAGAAGTTCACGGAACAATGATACTGAATGTGTGACTTCTTTCCTACAATCGCACTTTGAACTTAGAGTTTGGGATTTTCAATTCGGTTAAGAATTTGGAAATCATTTTAAAATTGAAGAATATAAAAAATCAAATTTTAAGCACTTGTGCTTGATAATTTTATACACATATTATAATTACCTTTGAACAAACTCAGTTCACTATTATAAATTTACCAGTTGTTAACTTTGAAGTATGCTTGGCTAATGAACAAAATTTTAATATCATTACTAATGTGAATATATCAGATATAAAAAGTATTAATATTTTTCCTCTATTAATTATTTTTGAATATTTCAAACGTAATTTGATGTTATGATGTTATGCATCATAATTTCATATCCCAGAGCCTCATTTATTTTTCTTGATCATCAGGTACGAGTATGTTTTTTAATCATAACTCTGCTTTTTATTATTTTTTAAAAAAAACCTATTCCAACGATACTTTTCCTCCTTGTTATGCAACTGCTGTATTCTTCGAGCCATTTAATGAAATGTTACATAACGTTCTCTTTTTTATCAAAAGCAGACAAAAATAATTATACCAGGAGTAGAACAGCGCGTATTCGCTGTTTGCGTGAATTTATTTGCATGTGCATTATTTAATTAAAACGAATTCCATTTTACAAATGAAACTATCCAAAATGTTTACAAAGCAACTGATTAAATTGTGACATTAATTTTAATTAAATTAGCTCAACTTTTTCCTGCCATTTCATTACATTCGGTTCCGTTCCCGTGCGGTCTGGTACAACTAAATCATTTATCTGATTGTTAATAAACTTACTGAAATAAACAATACTTTTCGATTATTAGTAGCAATATTATCAAAAATAGCTTTTACACACTCTGATGTTGTGATTAATCCGGGTTTAAATAAATACAATTAACTGAGCACTTGTGATGTTCGCTTTGTGTCATTTCAAATAAAAATTTTTGCCGCTATGTTTATTGAAATTAGACCATATCGATTACAATCCAATTAGCTTTTATATAAAAAATGAAAATATGTTTGCATTTATTAGAACTACGTATTTTTATAATTAATAATTGATGCTTCATTATATATAATTCTTTATGATTTCATATTATGTCTATTTTTTATTCATTTTTCTGTAAATTTGTAATATAAGCATATTATAATTTTTTTAAATTGACTTATTATAACGTCGATTAATATATTGTTATTACGAGTAAAATTTCACCACATAGTATTTTTACATATATTATTTTTTATGTGTTCTAGTCTATCAAATTTTTTAAATGCGATAGGGCGGGGCCCAAAGGTCCAATTTAATTTTAAGTATTTTTTTGTGAAAACTAAACCAATTATTTTACAACAAATAACAGATATCAAACAAACAACTATCTGACTATGTTCAGTCAAACTTGAAGCTAATTCATCATTGTAGAAGTATGATTTTTGCTATTTTCTAAAAATTCGTCACCTAGTCCCTTTTACCAAATAGACGTCGTAAAATTGGACTGCAAGTGGCAAAAGATCCACTATTTATAATAAAAAAAATATAGAATAATATCTACATTTTTAAGTTAATTCAATGTAGTTTAATTATTACATTGAACAACAAAAATTAAAATCATAATCCAAATATATATTGTTAAACATAAACAATAAACTTATATAAATGAAATTTTAAAAAATTAAGAAAACTGATCCAGCACATTGAAAAATAAGTGTAAAAGTTAGTCAACATTTAATAAAATTGATTTTTGTATGTAAGGAGTTTTTTCATAAGCTTAAAAAATCTCAATCAAAATTCAGTGAAAGATTCAAAATAAATAATGATTTAATTATTATAATAATTCTTATAATAGGGTATGTGGTAAAAAAGTGAACATTTAGGGATTTGTGTGTTTTTTTATATGCATTATAAAAAAATAAAGTATTAAAAATTGATCTAAAAAATTAAAACAAATATGTTCTGAGTTGCCACTCAATTAAAATATTCGAAAACCTGTCCGGGGATATGCTTAAAAGTTTCCCAAATTTTCACGACGACTGGATATATGGTTTCTGAATGCATAGGACATGGCCGTACAGACATACTTAAATTATTATACATATATATATATATATATATATATATATAATAAATAATAATAAATGGTAGTCTGCCCGAAGGCAGGTCCATGGTGTGAGAGCCACCACAACAAATGATTTCCTTGCCCTTCATCCCATTACCACTATTCTCTATCTCCATTTTCTTTTCCTTTTTTTTATTTCATGTATTTTCCTTTCCAAACTTTTGTTTCCATGCTTCTTGATCATGTGCTTCGGTTTTCAATTCCCTGTATTTTCTCTTCTTGCGTAAATGGTCAATCGTTTGCATTCTTCTTCTTCCCATTCCTTTTGTTCCTTCTATTTTACCCTCAACGACGTCGTTTAGGAGGCACTCTTTTTGCAAAAGAGGAAAAAATTTTGAAAATTAAAAAGTGTCATTTTTTTTGAAAATTTGACACCCTGCAAAATTTTTGAAAATTTTTTCATGCTATTTCCATACAAAACTTTGATTGAATTGCGCTCTATCTAAAAAACAATATTAAGAGCTAAAACTTTCAGAGAGTTGTTTTTTAACAATTTGGAACTATTTGATCCCTTGGGATCAAAGAAATTTGCAAATGTCTATATTAAGGACCACCCTAATATATATATATATATATATATAT
>NW_020539724.1:7147530-7323440 GCF_003426905.1 Ctenocephalides felis | reverse complement strand
TGATAAATAAGTGATAATATTTATTGCTTTCTCAATTGTTTCCATATCACCATTTGAGTGTTCCTGGTGCCTAATGTACAATTGGTCCAGTGCTTGGACGGTGTCTCTGCTTGCATTATCCGGAAATGGACGCGAACCGGATGATAGTATTCGAAATAACTTGAGATCACCATAGTAGCTTAGAGGTGATTGTAATATTCTATTGTTATTATACTAGGTTTAGAATTGAAAAACAACTTGAATTACAAAGATTATTTAGACACAAAAAAAGTTAAGGTTGAGAGGTCCCACGATAATTATTGAAAATAAATACTCAAAGTATATGTCAATAGCGTCCAACCTACTCATGATATTATTGCCAACAATTTTTGTTCAAGTTTAAAAAATAGGCCACATGAAAATCGAAATGACCCAATTTAGTTGCATATGCCAAATCAACCTACTTCTTTATACACAGTTGTGATGTGTTTCTTTTACAAAAAATCTTTCAAGCAACACAGTAAGCGGATGTTCATATTAGACTTTCCTAAAATACGGCAAGAGCAGATTTCCTCATTGTGCAAACTCCGGTAACATCCATTCTTATATCTGAGTAACATGATGGCGCAAGTAAAAAGCAAAGAGACCAGTAAAGAAAACAGTACACAACTGAACTGAAATGCGCCCATTTATTTACGTAAACTATTTGCTGTCTCGGATTTGCAAAAGAGAGCTAGATGTATTCTGAAATAAATAGGTCAGGATGGGGTTGTCGGAAAATGATACATTTATCTGACAGAGGAACGAAAATGAAACATATATCCGCGATACATGATGCAGGATAGTGCACATTTTAGAATATTTATTTATGATTTGTGAACAGCACTCAAAACATACCTTATTATCAGCTTTGTGATGGACTTTTAGCAATGCTCTACTTCACTAGAAATTATGTTTTAGATTTGTGTTTTGATTGAAAATGTTATCAGTACTGCTTGATATCAAGGAAGAGAAGATGGGTTTTAATCAGTAATCTAGGACTTCATACAAATTCACCAAAATTAAATCTTAATAATCAACCCACAGTTGATAGCCACAAATCTACCCGGTCTTTAATCAGTTGCACCATAAAGAACTATATAATCAAAAATTGTAATTTTTGAGTAAACTATCCTCCTTTTCCTTTCCTATTGTATATAAACTATTAACGATGAATAATTCATTTATGCTGATTAATTTCGCCGAGATTTGCATGCGAAAATGCTTTATAATCCTTTCTCCTGCATTTTCGGAAGACGTTTCTGATCAAATAAAAGGATTGAACGAACTTAAGTGGTTGGACGATATTCAAATCGGAAATTTCACATTCGGTACTCGAAGGAAATTGAATCGGGGAACATGACATTGTTCGGCTTTAAAGGTTTTAAAAGTTTGGCATTGCCAATAAGTCGAGAAGTTCACGGAACAATGATACTGAATGTGTGACTTCTTTCCTACAATCGCACTTTGAACTTAGAGTTTGGGATTTTCAATTCGGTTAAGAATTTGGAAATCATTTTAAAATTGGAGATATAAGAGTCAAATTTTAAGCACTTGTGTTTGATAATTTTATACAAATATTATAATTACCTTTGCACACAAACTCAGTTCTCTATTATAAATTTATCAGTTGTTAAACTTTGAAGTATGCTTTGGCTTATGAACTAAATTTTAATATCATTACTAAAGTGAATATATCAGATATAAAAAGTACTAATATTTTTCCCCTATTAATTATATTTCAAATATTTTGAACTTAATTTGGTTTTATGATGTTCTGCATCATAATTTCATATCCCAGAGCCTCATTTATTTTTCTTGATCATCAGGTACGAGTATGTTTTTTAATCATAACTCTGCTTTTTATCATTTTTTTTCAAAAAAACCTATTCCAACGATACTTTTCCTCCTTGTTATGCAACTGCTGTATTCTTCGAGCCATTTAATGAAATGTTACATAACGTTCTCTTTTTTATCAAAAGCAGACAAAAATTATACCAGGAGTAGAACAGCGCGTATTCGCTGTTTGCGTGAATTTATTTGCATGTGCATTATTTAATTAAAACGAATTCCATTTTACAAATGAAACTATCCAAAATGTTTACAAAGCAACTGATTAAATTGTGACATTAATTTTAATTAAATTAGCTCAACTTTTTCCTGCCATTTCATTACATTCGGTTCCGTTCCCGTGCGGTCTGGTGCAACGAAATCATTTATCTGATTGTTACTTCGATAAACTTACTGAAATAAACAATACTTTTTGATCATTAGTAGCAATATTATCGATTTTACACACTCTGATTTTGTGATTAATCTGTGTTTAAAAATTAAATACAATTATCTGAGCATTTGTGATGTTCGCTTTGTGTCGTTTCAAATAAAAATTATTGCCGCTATGTTTATTGCAATTAAATTAGACCATATCGATTACTATAATCCAATTAGCTTTCATATAAAAATGAAAACATGTTTGCATTTATTGGAACTACGTATTTTTATAAATTAATAATTGATGCTTCATTATATATAATAATTTTTTGTGATTTCATATTATGTCTATTTTTATTCATTTTTCTGTAAATTTGTAATATAAAGCAAATTATTAATTTGACTTATTATAACGTCGATTGATATATTGTTATTAAAATTTCATCACATAGTATTTTCACATATATTATGTTCTATGTGTTCTAGTCTATCAAATTTTTTACATGGGATAAGAAGGGGCACAAAGGTCCAAATTGATTTGAAACAATTTCTTTGTAAAAACCAAACCACACACAGCAATCTGACCATGTTTAGTAAAACTCCAAGCCAATTCATCATTATAGAAATATGTTTCCAAAAATTTGTTACCTGGTCCATTACCAAATATAAAGTAAGCAAAGATTTAAAATGGTAAAATGGTAAATTAAATGTTATATGGTTTCGGAAAGTAATAAAAAAGGGATACGTTTCATTCATTTTTCAATGCTGTTTGAAAATTGGTCGAGGAATATCTTGAAAGCGAATCAATGTCAGGACGTTTTTTAATGGCTTTATTGAATAACAAAATTAGACAACCCCCACTGAATCTCTTTTTATATAAACTAGTTTCAAAATACTCCAGAATACACGCACAATATATATATATATATATATATATATATATATATATATATATCAAGGTGGTCCTTAATATGGACATTTTCGAATTTCATGGCTCCCAAGGGCTCAAATGGTTACAATTTGATAAAAAAACAATTCTCTGAAAGTTCTAGCTCTTAATATTAACTTTTAGATAGTGCACAATTCAATCAAACTTCGTATGGAAATAGCATGAAAAAAAATTTGAAAATTGAAAAAAAAAATTCAGGTATAACTTAGTGGCAAATGAATTAAAAGTGAAAATTCGTGTCATTTTTTATTGAAAATTCGACGCTCGGCAGAATTTTTGAAATTTTTTCCATGCTATTTTCATACAAAACTTTGATTGAATTGCGCTCTATCTAGAAGACAATATTAAGAGCTAAAATTTTCAGATAATTATTTTTTATTAATTTGGAACCATTTGAGCCCTTGGATGCAAGGAAATTGGAAAATGTCCATATTAACGACCACCCTAATATATAAATAAGAAATTAGAAGTTTACTTTAAATTCTGGAATATTTTAGTATAAAAATCTGGACTAGTATGGCATTTATAACAAATTGAATGATGCAGAAGTAATAATTGCATACATCCATATAAAAATAGCCTCCAATATCAACAATATCAAATTTCATTTCAAGCTTATCATTTCCAATCATCAACTTCTATAAAAACGTAACTTTAAGATCTTCATCCCAAGTGCATAAGTTATGTGACACATTGTTGTTACCTTGTTACGGTAGCCTTTACGCTATCATCGCGTTAATATTAAGCAGTCGAGCCTGGAGCCACCATGGTCGAGTGGTTTTATATTTAAGATCGCTCTAGTGACATTTCGTTGTCATACTTTACTGAGGGACTGAGCAAGTTTCAGATCTCCCGCGGGGGCTGTTCGTTGAGGTGTAACATTGCAACGTTCGCGAGGCGCCCGAGGCGAGGTGGGAAAACGACGGTAACATGTTCGATGGTAAAAAGAAATTTTTGAAAACTGTGTAACATGCAAATGTCTTTAGTAATAATTTTATAAATTCATACATTTGAAATAAATAACCAATTTAAAAATGTAAAACTAGTGGGGCGCATGGCATCGTGCCTTAAGGCAAATTGCTGCAACTTCCCGTACCAAATTTTTTTTTTTAAAAGATTAACATTGTTGAAAAAAATTTACTCTGAAAAATTAAATTTTTGAGAAATTATAAATTTTTGACAAAAATTTACTTTATTTTGAAAAAAAAAGACTTTTTGAAGAAAAGTGTATTTTGAAATATTTTGGAATCTCAAAATCCTCGCCGCCGTCTAACGGATAAGCATTGGTACGGAACCCATAGGAATGTAAACAAAATTTATACTTATTGTTAAAATCTCTATAAAATATCTGATAATTTGATGTGAATATGTCTACTGATCATTTTTGACCGCCAAAATGCATTTTTTTTACCTTTTTTTACTAAATCTCCGAAACCGCTATCCCTGCCTTCATGAAAATTTGATCAGTTTCCATCTTGCTAATACAAGTAAAATATTTTTTGAATTATTCAAATCGGTTGCTCCGTTCTCTTAAAGACTGAGTTACCGTTTTTGGCACTTTTTGCCCCATATCTTCGGAACGACTACACCTTGCCAAAAACTAAACAGCACGTCTCCTTATCAATACGAATCGAATGTTTTTTAAATTATTCAAATCGCTTCATCCGTGTTCCCGAAATCGTGGACGAAAATTTGTATCCGAACACACACAAATACACGCACACACACACATACATCCATTTTTTCTAAGGTATGCCAAAATGTTCAGAAGGTTTTGAAACGTTAAGATATATAAAAATTTTCATTTTCGATTTTTTCATGATTACTATGACTTGCCCTACGGGAAGTTAAAAATTTCCATACTATATATTATAAGATTATATAAACAATTACTAGCTACTATAGTTTCTTTAAACTATTTAATATTTTGGTTTATTAGTAATAAATATTATTTTTAATTCAATGAAATCCTTTTCTTTTATGAAGCTTTTCTTATATGAATGTTATTCTAAGTTATTATTATATATATTAACACCTCGAATTATGAAACTAAATTATAATATAAAGACATATATATTTTGTGAAAATTACACATAAAAATGTGTAAAATTAATAATTCGTATTTTACAAACATAAACGAGTAAATTAATATTTACATTATTTGAGTAATGAATAATTCACTTATATAATAAATTTTTACATGAATATTATTTCTGAAATTCATGTATTTATATGAATCTATTATATATCTATTATTGTTATTATTTGTTATTATATATTAATATAATTATTATCATTATTACTAATTTTATTATTATATCTATTATCACTTCGAAATTTAAAAATGAAAAATTTATGTATAAGCATAAAAAAATAACGCACGTTGTTTGAAAATTATGAACTTTTAAGTGCTATATAGAGTTTTGATAAAAATATGATAATTTTTCGGTTGTTGTCGCAAATTTTAATTACTTCTGTTCATTAAACTTCAGAATTCTAACCATGATTAATATTTCTAGGTCTACAGTCAAAAATAATTACACAATTGCCTCAAATTTGCAGGAATTAAGACTTTTTGTTGAAGTATGAATTCAATTTTTATAAAATCGGTTGGCTTCGAGAGGTTCTCTTTAAAAAAAATTGTACAGAAATGTGTTGATCCATAATTGCAAATGTACTCAAACATTTTTGTTTATCTTATCAATCGAATTCAATGTGATCTTTAAATATTTGAACACTACATTGAAAAACTTTTTTATACAAATTATAAAGATAGATTTTTGGCAAAAGCTTGGTCAAAAAACCAATGGTTCTGGCCTAGATATCTACCTCGGCCAGCTTGATGTCAAATAATACTAATAGGCAGATTTCAGCATCAAATGAAACCGGTCTCACCTGTATCTGATAAAAAATCTAATAGAAAGAATCTCATCAGGTAGAGAATATTCAACTCAAATAATATAACAATAATATAACAATATTCAACAAAAGAAAAATAAAGAAATACTATAAGGAAATTGAAGACAAAGAAGACTGAAGAGTTATATATAAAGATATTTCAATTATAATAGATATTATATTAATGAAATAGTCAAATGAAATGTATATATAAAATATGAAAAGTGTTTTTCATAATCTTTCATAACAGGCGTCTCTGTCGACTGAGATATGAAAATAATATATATATATATATATATATATATATATACATTTAAATAAATAAATTAATTAAAAAAAACTACTGAGTTGCATTTTAATAACACTAGGTTAAAAAATTTCATCAATACAGCCCATAAAATATATACAGCTTTCATGAATTTCAAAAGATCGCTCATAATCATAAATAAACTGCTTTCGCAAATATAATATAACAGCTTTTCTTAAAGCCTCGATTAATATATAAACTATTTTTATTACCATAAATTAATATTTTATCCAAATATTATCGATTTAAATGTCGATCTATTACTACCCAGCACTATATATGCTTTTGCACAGTTTTGTATAAGGTAAGTGCGGACACGGTTATCCGTTTCGCGGGTCGTAGCAAAAAACTATCAGTTCGTAGCTTAGGACGTAGCAAGACGTAGCGATAACATTCCCGGGAGACAAATGCTACTAGCGTGCATCTACTTCGGTACAAGCCGAGCGATAAACTATGAAATGTATACGTCGACGAACTAAGTTCCAGAAATGGAAATTTATCCTGACACGGCGTGTTAGAGTGCCATTTACCGATGTCGAGCACTCGATGCCACCACACTTTTATAACATTTAATGTCGGCAAAAATTTTGAGTAGTTGACAAATGCCAAATGGAAATGGTAAATAGTCATACATTGGAAAATATTATAAGTTTGATACAAAATCAATAACTTTGACGGTATAGTTATACTTGATTGGCAACTAAGTAAGTGCGGATTTTGTTAGAAAATCCAAACACATGGTTATTTATTTATTATAAAAACTATATGACCCGACAGACGTTGTCCTGCACCCATGTCTACAATTTTCGAATATAATATACTAATATTTACCGTAGCCCTAAAAATGATAATGATTATTTTTTAATTTACTCTTTACGCCAAAATGCATATACATTTATAATATGAGCAATGTTAAATGTAGAACTACTTTAAATAAAATGATGAGTCTCAATTCCCACACTATATTAGAAATTGAAGTCTTTTAAACGGTATAACATAACCATAACCATTACATAACACTGTTACTTCATGTTGGATTAAATCAATTCAATTTTTTATTATTTAAGATATCCAAAATTGCATCTTAAACTTCTCCTAATCGATATCGTGCCGGCCGAATTGTATGTTTTCATCTTTACTATCCCATTTGTTGTTATAAAGTGAAATTTTTACGAATTTCAAAAATATTGTGGAAAGATTAGTAAAAGATGCAAAGAAATTATATATTGAAAAAAAAACTATATTGAAAATTTACCGATCTTGTGTTGGCGCCCCCTAAAGCGTGCGTTTGTAATTTTTGCATGCATCGCATTAAAGGTAGGACTGGCTCTGATTAATACTTTAAATTTAAGTGAATTAATTTGTCATATCCTGTTCATATGTGTATCATTCAATCTGCCATACTTATACTGTAGTTTTTATTATTTTAATTTCTGGCACATCTCAGCTGCTTTTTGGCAATAATAATGTAGACATTTCATTTTTCTTATCCACAATCATAATTTTATTATATATATTCTAATATTGTCTAGGTTCATAAGTAAATTGAAATTTTTGGCAAATGATAGTTTTCATTTGTTTTCAATGCAAACAATGACATGCCGTTTTTTACAATTTTTTCCGTTTATTTCTACAATATTGCACATACATCCCAGTACTTTATAATCTGAAAGATTTGTCAAAATCCGAATAAGGGGAATTAGGAGGAGTATACAGTGAGTGCTTGTAATTTAATATCAACTTTATATAATAGCTTTAAATCTCAAATTGATTTTACGTTTTTGTTAGAAAACGCTTGTATGTAAAAAGAAAAGGGCTGTTTTTAGGGTTTTTGCGGCAATTATTCGAATTTTTCTTGTAGTAAGAACAATCCTTGGACTTCAACAAACATTTTAACAAAAGGATTGACCAAATTGGTCCAGGCGCTGTTGAGTTACGCGCTTACCAACACATTTTGCAATTCATTTTTATATATAAGAAGATAGAATATTGAATATACCAATAAATAATATCATTAATAATTATTTTTTATTAAAAGCAATGAATTATGTTAATACAGAAATGAATTATTAGTCCAATGATAATTTCCAATGCTATTTGCAATAATTATGTTATTACTTAAAGCAAATTAACGCAATCGTTTAAATGCAAATTGCATAAAACATTTCCTCTCGCTAATTACGCTAGAACTATCTGCAAAGCAAAAAGCTCGCAGCAAAAACTCGAGAAAAATTGCTTGTTTCTGTGTTCGAAATCAGAAAATCTATTTCGTGACAGGTGTAAAATAGACTTTTAATCCAACAGAACAAGGGTTTAGTGAAAAGGAAAAACGATTTTCTCTTCTGTGTTTTTCCATAAAGCTTTTACAACGTGAAGGGTCGACCTGAATGGATGATCATGGCTTGAACACAAACATACTAATTCAAAAGGAAGTGCAGGTCAAACGTCGGGATACAAAGGACATTTGATTCGGGGAATGGAGATTTAAATTTAGTGGAAATGATTTGTTGTATAGGAAGAAAATACGAGCCGTGGTCGGAAATATCGAAATATGAAAATCTTCTATAATATGTACCAATTTTAATCTAATACTTAAGTAATAGATCCTTACTCAACCATGTTAATTGGATGAAAACTCTTGTATCAAATTAATAAATAATTAAATAAATGAAGATTTAGTGAATTCTCACGCATAAATTTATAGCAGAATTTTGTGGTACTTATCGGTTCAATTAACCTTAATTAGTATCCCAATTAAATTCCATCACATGTCTCATCAATCCAACTTTATTCTCCAGATTAATCATGCTTGCAGTTCTCCCACGTATATTTTTTCCTACTTTGTTCTATAGGATCCAATATCAATATTTGCACATAAATGCCGGTCTTTGCCATATACGAACGGTTCAATGCACTTTTCAACAATATAAAGTAGCAAAGATCGGCATTCTGGTTGTACTCGTTTTCGCCGTCATAAATATGGCTTACGGACTAGACACCATGTAATGCAGAAACATCGGAAAATTTAATCCCGAAAGGGTTACTTACATACATATATAGAAAAAGAGCTAGTGAAAAAATTGCTCACAAAATTCCCAACATATTGGTAATGATCGATAGAAAAAGCTTTCTCCGGGTTCAAGGGTTTTTGATTTTTTTTTATCAAAATTCTACCAAATGTATAAATAATAATAAATAACAAAAATAATAACGCAAATTTTAAATCTACTAATAACCTTGCTCAAAAATAAAAAAAATATTCTAAATTATCAAATATTAGTGCTATTGAAAAAATATTTTTTTATGGTTTTCAAAAATCAAAAATCTTAAATTTTGATAAAACATGCATAAAATAGTTTAATTAGCTTATTTATATAATTATATTAGTCATATATCAAAATAAAATGATTTATTTTGAATCTGCATATTAGGCGGAATTGTGGCTACCGCGGCTGTAAACTTAACCTGAAATGAGGCGTCGATTCAGGTCAGTGTCGCAAGGCGCTTTGGCCTAAAAATTTTTGTGACAACAATGCGTTCTTTTATTTAAAATATTTATAGTATGTTGAATTATATACATAGAACGTTGTCATAATCGCATATTAAATTTAAATTTTGCCATTTTGATTTAATTTTGAGTTTTAAAATTTATGTTTAATGCTATATAATTCATACCTCTCTATTTTTTTTATTTTAATGATATTTTCTTTATAGCGGGTATACAATTTGAGGTATATTTTTTGAAATGGTCTAGATGTATAAAAGTATCGTAGTAATTTAAGTAATTATTATTTGTGAAGTAGAAATTAAATTTTGAACGGTTTTGTGAAGTGAATGCTTACTGCAAGACTTGGGAAATATATAATAAAATTTTATTAATATTTTTAAAAAAATAAGGGTAAAATGTGTATCACTTCCTCTTATTTCCCGCTGCATTGTTCGCGTGTAATAAATATTTCTTACAAAGTTTCGGCTTGTGATCATTCATTTAATTGCTACTCGTGCGAGCTCGACGCCGAAAGTAGAAAAAGGTATTAAAGTGTGATTTCAAAGAAAACTTTATGGTACTAAAATAGTACATAATGAGCATTTTTTATTTTATAGCCCATTACAAAAATTATACACTTTTATATAACATTAAGTATGTAAATAGGATCGAGATAAAATATAATTGAGCGATATGTGTAAACTTTTTTTGAGGTAGACGAGTTTAATGTGAATGCCGTTTTGATATATTAAATAACTGATAAAAATGTTGAACTGTTTTACGAAGTTGTTATATAGAAAGTTTGGTATATGAATTGTTTTTTGTTGGGTTGGGCAAAGGTATTATACATTTCTCAATGGTAATAATTGAAATATTGGTAAATGAAATTTCTTATATACTTTACAAGTAACATTTAACTGTAAATTTTAAACACCACACAGTAATCGTGAGCAACAAAATTTTTTTTAAGATTGCATATCTGGATGCAATTCTATCAATAACTCACGAAGTTATTCTTGTAGTTTCATTGTAATTTTTTGTCAATTGAACATTGTAAAATTTTGTTAATTGAAAAACTGTTTACGCTCGAATTCTAAGTGATAAACAAGCTATATAAATCTTATGCAATTATTTACTTTAGCTATCCATTTTCCTACTTTTGCTTTCTGAAAATCTTTTACTAGCTAAAAAAAAGCGATTTAATTTCTTCTTTATAGCAGTTGTTAACTAACAATACCATATTATGCCTGAATTTTCAAATACAAAAACCACATAAACTGTTGTGTTTAATTGTTATCTGCAACTACCCTCATTTCTGTTACTCTGAACATCTTCCATATTCCAGATCTTACATAAAGACGTCGAAATAACCACATCTCTTTGTATTCAAAATGCACGGCCAATAAGCAACGTACCCCTCTAGTATTGTATTTCACATCAAAGATTAACATGAACGAATAATACGCTTTGCTTTTGCAGACAATGTGGATTTTGATCATTCGAACGTTAAACAAATAATTGAGATACCTATAAAGGTAAGGTAATGATCATTAGGATAATTTAGGGAGGTAATGCCTCAGATGTGAGGTCGAAATTTTTTTGGATAGCAAGTAATTAGATCCTTATTTCCTTATATATAAGATTACCATACAAATTCAAATAAAATAATTTATATATGAAAAAGTCATAACATCAAGAAGGGTATCGACAATCAATAAATATTCACGATATTATGATATTGCCAGATAAAAATATTTTATCCTCATTGCTACATATATTTCATTACAGTTATAAAATAAACTTTAAAGACCAAGTTTTGTGCAATATCAACGTCCATAAATACAATTCCTCTCGCCGAGAAATGCAACTCTCGTTCGTCAATTCAAATCTCATTTGAACAATGAGCAGGAAATTTAGTGATTTCTGTCGCACATAGAGGATCTATCTTCGATCTTGCTATCCAAGTAGAAGTATTATCCAACCCCCAACTCCCAACTCCGTCCACGACAGAAACTATACGACTTTAATCAAAACATTCCTAGTACTGGCTTTCAAATAAATGTTACACTGTGCTTAAACTGTTTTATGGTGCAAGAATTGATAATAGACGTCGCACTGATGGTAATATCATTTCTCACAGTAAGTAGATTGTGATAGATAAATAATATTTTATTCAAATGCTATTTGGGTGCTATCCAAATCGCAGAACTTTGGCCGGGATGAGAAATATTGATATTGGTTTATATTGTTGTTGGCTTTTAAAATAAACACTGATCAGGATAACAACTGGGAGAAAAAATTCAAACTTAACAGTTTTTTTTTTGTTTATTGTTTTTAGCAAACTATACACAGTACATTCAGCTATATATTATTACAGGTATATATTATTTGACAGCGTGAGAAGGATCTCACTCCTACGATAGCACCTTTTTAGTAATTATGTACTTTGATGAAGTAAATAATTGCACGATTCCTTTCAAAATTTTGTTTTGAAACCTCTATAGAATAGTTATGATTGATTTACTGGCCACACCCCATAGTTGTAGACCGTAGGACCATATTGGTTTAATCTTTTTTTTGTAACTCACTTAAAAACACACAAAAAATGCCTCGCACCAATTTTATTTTCTAATTTCAATTTATGTTTTCTTTTATCATATGATGCTCCACATACAAGTACAGTATGTAACACCATCTTAATTATAAATATACTATCAAAAACTATATTCCCGACTACTACCTAATCCTTTCATCTTTGTTTTAGTGAGACTGGCTAGGTTAAATTCGACAGACGTAGTCTTTTGTCCCTTCGTTTAATTAATATTAAAATGATACGCTTCATCGCGAATTCAACGTCGAACAAGCTGTTGCAACATGATATGAATTTACCTCACATGAGTCTACCTCCTGCCAGGAAATGATGCAAGAGACCCAGACTGGTAATAAAGGAGTTGAGGATTTAAAATAAGGATACTCGAATAAAAAATATTTAGATTAGAAAAATATGCGTTAGTAGAGAAATTTGGATTTGTCTCCATGGTTCATACAAAATGCTAATTATATAGGTGATGATTGAAGTGAAATTTATTCAATTAATGTGGTACAATTTCATGATCAATCCAGGACAACAATTTAAAAATTACACAGTTGATTCTGATTATCTGGTTATCCATCACATAGGTTGTATAGGTCAGCTTTTAAGATTATTGAGCACATTTTCAGCAACGTAATTGTATGCTGGTCTACTATTTTGATTGTCCCATTTATGTCCTGATACCAATTTTTTTTATACTTACCTACTTCTGCCTATTGATAATTAACAATCAGTTATATATTATATTTAAAATTATTCCCTAGTCGACAAAATATTTTCTCTAAATTCTCAATTCTCAAATTTAAATTAAATTTGATCTTCAGCTCCCTGGTAATTTTATGGAGAAGCGCACAGTCATCGGATTTCGGGGCTAATTTCGTTGCAAGCCGTCACCCTTTTGAACGTCGCCTTGTAGAACTGGTTATTAAATAATTTTCTTATCGAAGGATGTCATGATATCTTTGGAACAATTTAAATTATAGAATAATAAACGTATTAGTTTGATATTCAGGAACTTCTTGAATATCAATGTTTTAGTGCAAGATGATGCATGAGCATATACTGAATTAATTTATCAAATCAATCAAATTAGGTCCAAAATTTTTATCATAACTCATTGTAAAGTTATTTAATTAATTATTCATTGAATAATATATCTATAAAATACCTTAAGTAATTTGAAACTGATTATGAGAAAAAATCAAATTTTGTTCAAGTTGGTATTAAATTATTCTGTGTTAAACCATCATTTATAACCATCACTTCAACAGAAAAAAATCAGAACAACTCAGTTGAGAAAAAATTACACCAATTCCAAACCAGAAAAATAACAGAAAATCTTACTGTGTTTTCTAATTTTTTTTCATTTGAATCGTAATAGATACCTGCATTTAATAAACAATTTGGTTTAATGTTGAATATAGGCATATAATTAAATCATGGAAAAAATTAGGGAGTAGTAAGGTTGAAATTCAGCAAAAATTTTATATAACATTTTTTCTAACAAATCAATGACTTTGGTATAACTGAATTAAATATAAATTCATATAATAAAATGCCTATTTAAATTATCCTTTATTTCGGATTTACGAAACCGTTTATTACCAATTGTTTCCCCAAACCTCATTATATAATAACATCTAATGCATTTAACTTGTACACATTGAAACTCAAAACTTTCTGAAACTAGTTTAAGTAGATATCAGAAATACTAATACTGTCAACACTGGCAGAACTCGAAGTTGGTACATGAAACAATAATGAATAAAATGTGTATTTGTATTTGTATTGTTCTGGGTTAAAATTTATGCTTGAAAGCTCTTTGTAGAATAAAAAATGTGGTATATATATATATATATATATATATATATATATATATAGCACAAAATATAACTTATTGGACTGTAAATTCCAAAAAGTAATAATGTGAACTTATACGTTTTCAAATGATCTCATTTCAAAACCTTACTACTCCCTTATTTTTTCTATGATTTAATTATATGCCTATATTCAACATTAAATCAAATTGTTTATCAATTACAGGTATTTTTATTATGATATTTCTTAATCATTTTAATAATATGTAAAAAAATCTGAAAAAAACAGCAAGATTGTTTGGATATTCAATGAGCAAATTTTTGAACGTATGATTATGTCTAATGAAATCTGTATCTAAATTTTTATAAACATGCCATATTGTAATAACTTTTTTTAACGTAAAAACATTTTTTTAACGTAACAAACAAAGCTTTTTAGTTTATTTTGGTCTTTCTGTCTTAATTTTGGCATATAGACTATTGAAATTATAACGTTCTGAATTTCTTAACTTGCAAATATTAATCATTTGGCTAAAATATTAGGATTTTTGGTATTTCTATTTTGTAGCTAGACCTAAATATTTAACTTCTGATTGAAGCTTTTCCCAACTCCAGCTTGAACAAACCTGATTGTAATAACTTGATTATCTCAGAGTAGTAAATAAAAACTATGAGTTCCTTAACAATAAGCTAGAACTTCTACCTGGTCATCTATTTATCTTTTTATATTTATTTAATTTTGAGTATTTCCTTGCTAAAGTGTTAGAATTATCAACTAGTGAAATACAGTAGCGTCGGAATCATGTGAGCTGGGTGGACTCAGCCCACCCATCAATCTCAAAATTTATTATTGTGTAAAAGGTCTAAAAAAACGAGATCACACTGGCTGTCTAAAAAAAACGAGCCCACTCGTCAAAAATTTGCTTCCGACGTCACTGGTCGAATATCATTCCATGCCTGAACATTTCACTTGTAATTAAGTACACTCTAAAAAAATTTAATGAAGACAAATTGGGATAATTCGCTTCCATTATAGTTAAAACAGACTTCTTGATCTCTAATGCTTTTGTCGTATTGGCTTTTTTGTACTTAGAGCAATTTCTTTATCTAATTTTGTCTAATTCCAATTATTCTCCAGATTGTTTATAAAAAAGATCAATCAGCATATTTTGTATCAGTTCAACCAATATCTGTATTATATTAAATATTTAGCTACAATTTTTCTCCACAAAAAAGCGTAAAATACGTTTGTTATTAGGTTCTCATCATTTCCTTTCGCCGACTTCAAATTTCCCGCCTAAAATACGTCTAAAGCAGTCCACCTAATCAGGAACGGGCATACTCCTCCCAAGGTTTAGCCGTTGCCCTAATCTGAATATGCATACGTAATGCGAGGCAGCAATGTTTAACAGCTGAGTCCCGTAGTTTCGCGTTGGCGCACGTCTCTGGACGTGCTATAAGTAGAACTCTACCTACTATGTACAATGTAGCCGACCAACTATATATGAACTATAACTATAATGTAATACTTGCAAAACTATGATGGACACACACATGGCTTACTTGCGGCAGCAACTTTACGTAATCTGAAGCGAATGTGGGCAAAAACATGGGGAATGAACGAATCATGCCAGGAAGAGGAGACAGGAACCAGATTTAATAATAATAGTAATAGAAATAGGAATTTCACACCAGAAGGTAAATACGAGACTACCTTGTAATTTAGAATAAGAATCTAGAAAGCTTAATACAGATCAGTGATACCCAAGGTGGTCCACATGGATCCCCAGGGGTCCATGGCAACTTTCAAGGGGTCCACGGCAGGGAAAACAAAATTTGAGGGTCCACGGCATATTTAGAAATGATTTAAACTTTAAATGTTAGTATTGAGCGCGGAGCTAGCCACCCATCAACCTTGCATATCTCAGAAACTGTTAAATGTTCCACTTTCAAATTTTGGTCAAATATTAAGTAAAGTGTAGTAACAATGTATGTCTAGTTTCATCAAAATCAAGTTATGCAATTTTGAAAACGTACAATCTGTTTCAATACTAATATTGAGAGCGGAGCCAGCCACTTATCAACCTCGCATATCTGAAAAACTATTGAATGATTCAACTTTAAATTTTTGTCAAATATTTAGTAAAGTATAGTAACAATGTTTGTCAAGTTTCAACAAAATCGAATTATGCATTTTTGAAAACGTACAATCTATTTCAATACTAATATTGAGAGCGGAGTCAGCCATCCATCAACCTCGAATATTTTAAAAACTATTGAGTGATTCAACTTTAAATTTTTGTCAAATATTTAGAAAAGTGTAGTAACAATGTATGTCAAGTTTCATCAGAATCGAATTATGCATTTTTAAAAACATACCATCTGTTTCAATACCAGTATTGAGAGCGGTGCCAGCCATCCATCAACTTCGCATATTTTAAAAACTATTGAATGATTCAACTTTAAATTTTTGTCAAAGATTTAGTAAAGTGTAGTAAAAATGTATGTCAAGTTTCATCAAAATCGAATTATGCATTTTTGAAAACGTACAATCTGTTTCAATACCAGCATTGAGAACGGACCCAGCCACCCATTAACCACGCATATGACCAACTGTATACTTTGGTCACAAAAAATAAAAGAAGAAAAATATGAATTGGGCCTCAAATTGCTTCCCCTTTCACCATATTATCTAGATCTGTTCCCCAGCGACCATATAACGCTCTCAGATCTCAAATAATGCTTGCAGTGAAGAAACTTTTACCAAATGATGGGATGATAGCTGAATTTTGTTGCAAAGTACAAATCGTACTAAAAATGGTTTCGAAAAATTTGAAGTTCGCTATAATCTTTATATCGTCTTCGAAAAAACTATATTGCATAAAAAAAAATTTGCCAAAGAAATTGCTTTTTCTTAGTTATCCTACGAGTGATTTGAAATATATCGTTTCCAGATATTTGATGGGTAGTTGTAATTTTAGTAACAAGCATTGCGAAGATTCGATTTAAACCTATTCTTTTTGAGAATGCGGCACAATCCGGGCCAAAAATTGATTTTATAAAAACCCGGATCACTAGATGGAAATCCGCGACTGTTCCGGCGAATCTGGTGCGTGTGGTCACTTTAATATAGGAGGTCAGTAACAAAACAAAAAACATTCCAAGGGGGTCCAAGGCACAAACAAGTTTGAGAACCTATGATATAGATGATTTCCAAATGATCAGGGTTAAAATGATTCACAAATAGACTGAATTCTACAAGCACAATTGGTACGTATTGTCAAAACAGTAATTGCAACCGGTATTTGAAATGATCAAGAGCATCATTTTTCATACTACACTCTTATTATTTTATGTGACTTCTTAATTCCCTTCTTTCTCCAGTATCAATTATCCAGGTGTTTCATTGTCAAGACGTTGTTCATGTCACATACGAGGTTTATGGTACATGTCAAAAGCAAACATAAACCACTGTAACAGCTCGTGTTCTGATGACATATGTATTATTAAGACTATTGCAATCAGGCACCGCCAATTAGATTTTGATCCTTGCTCCAAGAGCAAAGCTGAACTATGTAATCAAGAAGTCAAACATTCGCTATGCCATTGAAATAATACTATTTAAAATGATACAAATTAAAAAATATATCTACAACAGCAAAAATATGTTTGCATTTCTTGTAAACATGCATGAGTTGTTTGTAATAAGTTCATTGTAATATGGTGGCTAACAAAAAATTTACCTTACTAAGAAGAAATCTATTTATTATGTAATATCTACTCGAATCTATATATTTACAAATAGCACCAATTATTGAAAATTCTCTCAATCTAATTTATCGTGTTACGTATTACTCTGCATAAAAATTAACAATTTACCCATGAAATTAGTTCACCCGAGAGAGATTATTCCTTGAATGAATGACCATCTGTAGTATATATCCAACAATTCCTTATGCTAAAGGTAATTGCTGGCACAAAGTGCTTATGCAAACCGAAGTAAGTGGGATAAGGTCTGTTCTATATAGTTTGCCTTGCAATTCAGCAACCTGCTCGCCAAATCCAACACTGCATCAAAGGAAATCTTGTGCAAATAACGTAATTATAATCTGACGAATAATTAAAATTGAGGAATAATATCATTTTAGCATTCATATTTAACTATAACATGAATATAATAAGCAATTTTTGTCAGAAATAAGTTTCTTTAAGAGTTATTATAGGTACTAACAGAGAAAGCTATTTATAGTTACTAAAATCAATGGCATTATTATGAATGTATGTTTGTTTCTGAAATTCTAAATTAACAAATAATGCATCAAAACAGACTACTGAATATAAAATATGCATTACTACATCGTGTACAGAGGAAAAACAAAAACATTTCTAGCTAACAAGGCACAACAAAATATTATGGAAATGAGGTATTCCCGCTCGTGGTTTCCAAACGAGAAGAATGTTACTCAGAAACAAAGACTATTTGTAATGTAATTAGAATTTTATAATAACAACAGTATTTATAGTATAATAAAAATTTGTGAACATTGTAAATGAACAAAATGGTACAATGCCTATTATTAAAAATGGTTGGAAGTTCCTATTATTCGTCGTACAATTCCTATTAATAAAAATTATTGGAAGTTGTAATAAAAAAGTTATGATAAAAATCCAGTTTCGGCAATTTTCCTTAAGGCACGATGCCATGCACCACTAGTTTCATTAATGTCATCAAAACTAATCTACAATTATAGATAGATAAATATGTGTCCGTAATTTGTTAGGTTCCAACGATTACGGACCAACGCACTCTGACCTGAAACTAGCCTAGTTTTAGGTTGCAAGCACTTTTAGCCTAATAAATGTTTGAACAGATGCGCCATGGTATTCTCTCAAAAGCGGCTGTTGCGAATTTGATGAAACTTGGCACACATTATTATTGTACTTTACCAAGATTGTGACAAAAATTTTGAAATGGTTTATTCAATAATTTTTTAGATATGCAATATTACTCAACACTTGAACTTGGCGGGTATGGGCGATTACGGGCTGACGCACTCTGACCTGAAACTAGCCTAGTTTTAGGTTGCAAGCACTTTTAGCCTAATAAATGTTTGAACAGATGCGTCAATGCATTTTTATCAAAAGCGGCTTTTGCGAATTTGATGAAACCCGGTACACATTGTTATTATACTCTACCAAGATTGTGACAAAAATTTTGAATTGGTGCATTCAATAGTTTTTGAGATATGCGCTATTACTTAACAATTGGACTTGCGAGCACTTTTGGCCTAACAAATGATAAAACAAATAACCGATGGATTATCACATTGGATGATCACGTCAGGGTCACCAATTTAGAATTTAATAAAAATAAAAGCACGTACCATAAAAAATCCATACAAATATCATAAAAATTCAAAAATATCACATCTTCTTATAATTTTCAGCTATCCACGATTAATTCTAATCCAATCCTAAATATGCAATACATGTATCGATAATAATTATAGTTCCGAAGCAAACATTTCAATCTCGACCGAATTCCCTAAGATTGTACAAATTCCATTTTGAACAGCACTGGCTGCACCAGACGCTAAAACTAGCCCAATAAGCAATATCGTTGTTCATATGAATGTCTATCGACCAACATAATGAAGAATTACCATATAGATAGCTGATAGTACTTCCATGGGATAAAGACTATTGATCTTCGAACTAGGGGTGCAGGGTTTATACCAATACTACCCCAATATCGATGAAGAAACGATAATGGATACATAGTATTTAGGGTGGGCACAAATAGTAATAAGTGTATTTATTTGATATATCTGAGCACGTGTTGTAAAAATATTATTCATTGGTAAATTAAACAGACACAAAAATTTGGTCACGGAAATGTTATTATTTTTTTTTAACTATGTTTTATTTAGCAATCAGATCCTAACGATCAGGATCCTATAAGCAAAATTAACAATATTTTGAGAGCAATGTCTAAGAAGAAGTCCAATGAAAAATGGAATTCAATTAGAAGCCAGTCGCTTAAGAAGGCCCTATTACCAAAAAGTAAATATTATTACAAAATTTAAAACTAAACCATACAAAAGCTACTAAACTAAATTTATGATTATGAACTTCGAAGAAAATCACCTTTTCTCATCTGAATTTCAACAAAGCGTGGTAGAGTTGATAGTCAAAACCCCTTAAGATATTATAGCAACCACTAATGCTATTTAGTATCGATAAAGACATTTTCCATCCCTATGTTATGGGGTTTGGGTAACCCAGACTGATATAAAGAGACTTTTGATCATATCAGTATACTCTAGCAAGCTTAATAGTGACGATTTCCAGAAGATATCGTCAGTGCTATATATCGTTGCGTTTTCGAACTAAAACAGACTTTGACTGATGACCTCGGGCTGTCAAGTGTCACTCTGCACATTTTTGCAGTGATTTATCTTTATATATATATATATATATATATATATATATAATAGTTAATACTGGCAGAGAAAATGACTCAGATGAAAATGGTTGTGAGTAGAAAACAAAATTGGTTAGGACTCTTATTAGGGCACGAGTTTTTTCTCTCACCATCAAATAAAATGTAAAACAACTAATATAAGAAGAAGAAGTTAAAAAGTAAAAAAAAAAACAAGCAAAAAGGGACACAGAAGTATATTAAATGTGACTCTTAAACTTGAAACCTGCCTTCTCGAACGTGACCCAAGTCCATTTTAATCATCAAGTTGCAACTGTGACATTCATAATTTACATTGAACTTTACAAAAAAATAAATTCGTATCAAAGTGTACTAAATTTACATATAAATTTATTTGGACATTTTAGGGATATAGTATACCTCATTTTATATTATTCCAAATAAATCCATATTTTTAAAAATTTAATAATAAAATTAGTTATAAGTTATTTCATTACAACAGGTTTCTCGAATGTCTCCCTGCAAACTGATCGCATGCAACGCTACTTTTACAATCTCGAAGCCATGGTATTAAATAAAATGATCAAGCAGAAAATTACGATAGAAACTAAAACAATACTTGAGTAAAGTATCAAAATGCATCGCAAAATGCACTTTTACACGTTCCGATGGAGAGTAGAGACCTAAAAGCGTGAACGATTTTGTGAAAAGTCATTTATCTTCGCGTTGTCAGCGAGCAAGAAATTACGGCATAGATGTGAACCCGCTGATTCAGAGGGTGTTCGAGGATCTTTTTTTTTATTTAGTATAAAAAAACGCATTACCTTTAACCTTCGCCCTTCATTAATTTTTCGATAGGACTTTTTTGGAATGGATTCGGCTCCATAAATTCAAAGCGATGATGGTGAGTTATGCACAGTGAGGATTGTTCACTTACCTGAAAATAATAAAAAAAACAAATTAGTTACAAGGTATATTGAATAAAAGCTCATTTAAAATTATAAATAGTAATAGAGTTCTTTTTAATACATGTCAAGCTTTATTATATGCACAAGTATGCCAATAAATAAATAAACTAGTGATGTATGGCATAGTGTCTTAAGGCAAATTGCTGAAACTTTCCCTACTGTATTGAACTATTCAAAGAATTTTAAATGTTTTCGAATAGATTATTATAAATACTGTAGCATTTATTATTCGTATCTTATAGACTAGGAATGTTTTTTTGCAATCTCCAAAAATTAATTATTTCTTCAAAATTCTTTTCGAATCAATCAATCAATCAATCTAATCAAATGATCCATTTTCTAAATAACTGCAAATTTTGCACTTTTTGCTCCGTTTCTCCGGAACGGTTGGATCAGACTTTGCAAAAATTAATCAGCATATCTCCACGTCAATACCAATCGAATGTTCTTCAAAAACTGATAATTTTTACACCTTTCAACTCCATATCTCTAAAATGGCTGGACCTGCCTTTGCAAAAAACTAAATATTTTAAACTCATATAGTCTGTCTTTAATATGTTCCAAATAATGTATTAGAAAATTTTATTTAGTTTTTTCAAATTATTAAAAAAAAAAACAATTAGCTGATATAAAGTTTAATTTTCCCAATAACAATTATTACATTTTATGCCATTGATTGCTTATAATTAATTGATTATTATATCTGGCAGCGCCCAGATAATAAATGGCACATACACATCTGATCAATACTCTTTGAGAGACAGAATGCTAGCACAATCAAAAATATCTGAAAAATGAGTAACCCGACAAAAACGCAAATCAGCATTATAATATTTGAACGAGGCGCTTTTTCCATAGCTCTCAAGCATCCTCTTTTATAATTCGAATTTTCAGAGTTTGGATCACTCTGACAATCAAATCCAGGTTTACAACAAGCTTCAGGAACTAAAGGTGTTGTAAAATCTTTGTAACTGTTAATACCACAGCATCCAACACTCCTCATCATTTTGTCCCAAGCTAAAGTAACACCTTCATTTTTCTGCTCGTTGTATTCTTTTAGGCTTCGTTTGAGAGATACACCAGTTTCAGCAGTGATTTGATTATAAAAAACTAATATTAGAAAACATGCCACCAATTCCAGAACCAAAGTGATCACCAGCAACACTCCATAAGTATTCAAAAGACAAGTAGATTCCCTCAATGCTCCACAGTATCCCAAAAAGCTCAATAGAAACATAATAGCACCAGCTGCTATGATTAAAAAAGCAATGTCTTCCAGAATCTTCAAATTAGCTAATTTTTCAGCTTCTTCATCGTTTGCTAATTTCAACAACGATAGCAATGAATTTTTGTGAAAGTATAACCACAAACCGATTGTTAGAATCAAGCCACTGGTGATGAAAAATACGAAATTCAGGAAACACAAAAAATATTTTGCTAGAACTGTTCCACAATTGATTCCCATAATCTTGAGATGTTTGCTTAAGTGATTTGGACTTCCGAGCTTATATCCAAAAAGAAGGAAACGAAGGGCCTTCGTCAACATTGCACTTATAGTTTTATCATAATCCAATCAAAAATAATAGTAATAATTTTTTTTTCAATATGTCAACTGTCATAATTTGGAATTTGAACTGAAATACGCCATTTATTTTATGTAATAGTGTCAGTCATGTTTTTAAACTTATAAAATTGTGACGATGAAATTTTGGAATCCTGACACAGTGTATTATTCCAACAGATAATAGAAATTTTCATGGAAAAATAAAAAATAAAGAATATTAATGGGCACAACTAGTGTAACCGCCTAAAAATAGGTGATTTTTGGACATTTATATAAAAAAACTACTTTATCAATCATTTCAAAATTTTAGGAATATATTTATACATGTTTTAAGAATACATAGATATACATTTTTTTGAAGAAAAAAATTAAATATTTTTTAGGTTATCGTCGATCTCCAACGGCGTAACAAAAAAGACCCTTCACTGCAGCAGTGATTCCGGCCTTCTAAGTGAATGAAATTTAAAAAAAATTCTCGTTAAACTAGATAATATTGTCTGTAAAATGAAGTACGATAAAGAAAAAAAATCAAAAATTGACAAAATGGCGGCGATTTTTAAAAAAAAGTCGAATTTTACCTAAAATTTTGGTCGTTTTTTTGACTGCCAAAATTCGATTTTTAATCCGATCAAAAAATCGATAGTTCATTTTACGGAGAACTATATATAGAATATGTAAAAAAATCGATAGTGATCGCATCATTTGTTTTTGAGTAGTCGCTGCAGCAAATTCGGAAAATGCTCTTTCGAGAAAAACGCGTTTAAAGGTTAAATGATCGTTATACTATATACTATATATAATATTTAAATGGCTGTGACTCAAAAACTATTTAAGATATCGATTTAAAATTTTGATATGCTATTTTTAAAGGTATAGCCTATCGAAATATAGAAAAATTGAAAATTCGATTTTTTTAAAATTTCACACTAGTTGTGCCCCTTAAGCAGAAACGAAACTAATGATTCACAAAAACTTGAAAGGTGAAGAAAACCTTGATTTTCTGGTAAAAACATAAACTTCTCATTCACAATGTTAAGAACGTGATAAAAGCTGAATAAATCCGCATCCTAATTGAGTCGAATATTATTCCAAAATGCAAATAAGACTTGTCTTCTTCCTCTATTTGTTGTAAAAGCATAAATTACATTTCCATAGTAGACATCCACATGCTTTTAACATCTATCCATAAAACCTGCTGTCCTTTGTCGCGAAAATGTGTATGAGGTAATGAAAAATTGTGCGCGCACACCTTTGCGAAAAAAAGCATTCGCGAACGCTTTGAAGACTCACGGGGGCAATATGCACACTAGTAAAAATAAATTGAAATCGTTAGAATATAACTGCATATTATGAAGCACATTTCTTCGCATATAAAATCCTGCCTATGTATATTTGCACAGCGGCAGGAATTTCATTTCATTATTGTGCTTTTCTGACTCCGGGAGTTGGCTCGGCGTACGTTACCGGCCGAGTAAATGTTGCGTTTACATATTATGCCGCCTGGAGAAGGAGAAATCCCATGTTAAACTTGAATGCCGAGATAAAATTATTATATATATATATATATATATATATATATATATATATATAAGTTAACAAATGAAGTCCTGAGTGGAGTGGACGAAGAAAGGACTCTACTGAGAACAATCCTGCAAAGAAAAGAAAACTGGGTTGGACCCATTATGCAAAAAGAGTGCCTTCTGCACGACGTCGCCGAAGACAAAATAGAAGTGCTGAAAAGATAGGGAAGAAGAATGCAGATGGTTGATGACTTATGCAAGAAGAGGAAATACAGGGAACTGAAAGCCGAAGCACAGGACCAGGAAGCATGGAAGCAGTAGTTTGAAAAAAAAAACACAAAAAAACAATATGGAGTGATTAATAGTCATTAATTAATGGTAATAAAATAATTTTGCGATTAATAAATAAGAGAGCAGTAGAAAATCATAGTTTTTTTGTGGTGCTCTCATACCATGTACCTGTTTGTGGCTATACCATCATAAAAATTTATTGTTGTCGTTATTGAAATAAGCAAACAAAGAAAAATCTGGAAAATTAACTAATTTGAAAATTCTGGAAGATACTGCTTTTTTGATCATATCACTTATGTTTCTACCACCAGCTCTTATGTTTCTACTGAGCTTTTTGTTTTGGGATATTGTCGAGCACTTTTGAATTTTTATGAAGTGTTGATGATCACTTTGGTTTTGGACAGTAACATGTTTACTAATATCAGTTTTTCATGGTCAAATCACTGCCACAACTGGTGTATCAGCTGGTGCTATTATGTTTCTACAGAGATTTTCGGGATAATGTGGAGCACAAAGGAAATCTGCTAGACTTTAGATTTGTATGGAATGTTGTTGATGATCACTTTGGTTTTGAAATTGGTGACATGTTTATTAATATTAGTTTTTATGAACAAATCGCTGCGGAATCTGCTGCATCTCTCAAACGGAGCCTAAAAGAAAAAAGGGCCAGACAAAGGAAAGCGTTATTTTAGATTGGGATTGAATAATGAGAAATGTTGAATGCTGTGGGATTGACAGTTACATACATTCTAATACCTAAAGAACTGTAAAGATTTTTCTAACAAAATTTTAGGTAGTAGTATTGATGTAAAAACATAAAACTACAGAACTAATTTCACTATAAGCTATATTTCAGCCCATAGACCAGGTCTACGGATGGAACACTGGTGTAACTATTATATATATATATATATATATATATATATATATATATATATATATATACCATCTGTTGGTCTTCGGCAAACGCTTCACGGTAGCACAGACATGCCGTACTATGAAATCCTGTAAAGATTACTCAAATCCGGGATATAGTACTTCTTTCAACTCGGTCTTAGACATACAGATGATCAAATTATATCATATCTTCTGGCAGATATAAATGTACCCGAGAAAATATAAATCCCATCTGTTTTGTATTTTAATATTTAGATTCATATATAACAGTAAGATAAATCTACACTTTATGAATTGTGTAGGGCATTTATTAGTAGTAAAAATGTGTGATTCGGAAAAGATATTAGATAGATCGATGATAAATTTTATAATAATCATAATTCATATCGGCCAATTCATACAATACATAAAAATGGAGCTAGTGATAGTTAGTTTTTTTTCCTGGATCGAAAATAACGATATCTTTCAAGTTGTTTTTTTATAATAGTAGTACATTGGGTTTAAATTATATAATATCAATTGAGTTTTACCTACATTCATTGCGACTCTACTTCAGTAACCCAGCATCGTCCCTACAATTCTTTCTCTATTACGAAATAAAGAATTCTTTATATTACAAACTAAATATATCTTGGCAATGTTTAAATGTAAAATATGAACCTCGGCTCCAAAATACATAAACTATACGTAAGCTAGAAGAAAAATATTAAATATTGCGGTCGTATTATGCCACGTGTTAGACTATACTTCATAATTTACGTTGCACGGCACAGTTTACAAAAGTTTCTGGAATGATTTTGATATTAAAATAGTTTGAGCTGCGACTTAAACGATTACACCAGCTAACAAAATTATTCAGTAAACCGGAATAATTTCAACTGGGTTAATTGATAATATAATATGTAAATAAAACTGTAAGGTAAAGCTTTTTAATTCATATTACTCATTAAAAATTTCATATATTTATTCATACAAAAATTTGTATAGTATTGTGTAAGATTGAGATAAATTTTATAGATTGAATAAAAGTAGTAACAGGCATCAATATGTTTTTGAACTATTTTTTTTCTCTCGATTCGTTATGTAAACCGTCCTGTATTAAATTGTACTGGCTACTGTCCTGCAGTCCAATGCAGTAAACAGAAGTGTGCAGGTAAAAAAATAAAATCAAAAGTGTTCAAGCAAATCAATATTCTGTTATAGGAATATACGGTTATCGACCAAACCCCAAATTCTCATATATTTCCTATCCCCTATCAATTATTTTGGTCAGTGCTCAAGTCGTACATATTCCATCCTGGCTTCGTTAGCCAGCAAATAATTTCTCGTAATACAAACAGGGAAACGTATATTCAAAATCAATGCGTTCGACTGTGTAATCAGTTGTATTAAATTATTATCATTTGCTTGCATAATGCAACGCGAGTTTGTAATTAATTATAAACGTTTTGATCACAATAGCCGTATGCGTTTCTCGTTGCCGTAGAATATAAAGGGATAGCTGGGGGAAATTTTATTGAAATTGGAATTGGGGTAGAAAAAATATTAGAGGCGTATGGAATTTTGACTGTGTACTTGGTAAAACTGAGCTTAAGCTCCTTTTCGTGATGCCGTTCCAACCAGTCGCAAATATCTGAGTACAACCTAAGTGTGAGTACTTGGTATGAGGATGATCGAACCAAGTGGGGATCATGAGTCCTGACAGAACGATTTTTGTAACCAATCATGTTTTCTTAGAGTTTTAAAAATTTTCATAATCTGTAAATAAATTTACTATAATTTCATTACTATTATTGCTCAATTTAGTAATATTTCATCCAGATTTCCTACTAACCGTAGTTCGGTGTACTTGTTTGCTTCAACCGGGTTGACCGTCGCGTCGCTTGATAATTGAAATTGGATATCGCTACGAACCAACAGAAGCGTAATCGTGATCCTTTGTGAAAGCGATATATCAATATTTTTTTTCACAAAGGTCTTGGATCAAATTGAAATCTAATAAATGGCATATTTATGGAATTACTGGGAAATTTCTCTATCCCTTAATTGTATTATGATGAAAAAAATTGAATGAACTTCTTGATCTAATCGATGAATATTTGATTTGTAGATTATCTTGCTGGCTAACATTCTACTTGTTCACCTGTTTAGATGACTACTTGTCTAATTTACTACTTTTTCACTTCTCTACCTGTCAACCTGTCCCCAAGTCTATCTACCTACTAGTCTAGTCCATCTTCCTGATAGTCTAGTTCATCTTCCTGATAGTCTAGTCCATCTTCCTGATAGTCTAGTCCATCTTCCTGATAGTCTAGTCCATCTTCCTACTAGTCTACCTTCCTACCAGTCTATCATCCTACTAGTATATCATCCTACTAGTATATCATCCTACTAGTCTACCAGTCTTCTAGCCCACCAGTCTACTTGCCAACGTGTCTACCTGCCACCTATATGTCAATACTTGAACATGTAGATGAATGGAGAATAATAATTTGTAATGATCATTTCAGACTATCTAATATCTATTTTGTTACTTTTCTTGCATCTCCGAAACTGTTAAACCTGCCTTTGCAAAAAATGTACTTGATTTTTTGCTCCATCAATACAAAAAAAATGTATTATGTTTTTGCACTCTTTGCTTCTTATCTCCAAAACGACTAGACCTTCCTTTGTCAAAAACAAATACAACAGTACAGAAACAAAAATCACAATCTAATCATGATTTTACAGAATTTTATTGTTTCACTTAACACTAAGCTATATTTTACCAGATTTTAAAAAAAATAGCAATTATCTTACAAATTTCCATTCAGATTTCCCCTTCTGTTCTTTTTCATGAAAGCGTGTTGGCACAAACTACACACTCCAGGGAAAACCACGTTCTAGTAAAGTTCAATAATTTAATTATTCAGATTTTAATTTATCGAAACTTCAGGCCAAAAAGTACGGAAAAGAGCGTGTTTCGGAAATGATTTCGTTTCATATAAATTATACACTAATTAAATATTGTGTAAATAAATGATAGAGGCAATTCATAAAGCAACTTTAATTAATTTCATAATTAAACAATATTGATAATATTAATTATAACTCATCATAATTTTCAAACATGTAAATTGGTTAAACTAGATATTTTAAAATAATAAAAGTTATTCAAAACTTCACGTTGAATAAATTTATATTATTGTTAAATTTAATTAAACTTTTAATTATAAAACGTAACGCGTATGGATATTTTCTATTAAACGCTGCTCTGAGCATATTTGAGTGCAAAATAGTATTTTAAGCTAATAATGGAAAAAACTGATTAAATTTTTGAAAAAGTTTTAAAACTAACTTTGGACGTGCAGTGTGAATACTAATTTAAAAAATGAACATATTTGCCAACTCGTTATCAAACTAGAGTCATAGACATTTTAACGCGGAAATGATTTCATGAAATTAATGAAAATGGATAGAAAATTATTATTTCATAAAATTTGTAAAGGTAAGCAGAAGGCTAAACTGATTTTCTAAATACGATACGAATTAAGAAAGTCATGTAAAATATCTGATGATCATGATGAATATCTGATCTTTAAATTATATATAATCAGTATTATAAATAAGACTGAAATTATTACCTGTATTATTTATTACTATTAATCAGCTTTACCTATGATGTATGAAAATGGAGATTTTAATTAGGAAACATCTATGAGACAGAGTTTTGCAATTCGTTGCGCGATTTCTCATTAAGAAAATAATTGAGAGTCGTGTACGTTCCAGTAATTGTATTGGGAGTCATTGCAAATAATGCCAGGCCATATGTGCACCAGACGTGTGCACTGCTATAATAAAAGCGAAAAAAATAATAAAAGCTGGGAATAAATTGTATTTTTCTACGGTTACTGAGCTGCCGTGGTAATGTGAGGTTTCACATTAATTAATTATAATTTTCTGATTGCAGGTTTTATCAGAAAACCTACTATGGTAGGTGAAAACATAGTAGAATTAGTCACTTTTCTTTGGAAATTGCAGTATAACAAATTCAGAAAAAAATAGATTATTATAGTATCCGCGGTAAAAGTACAATATCACCTTGGGTTTTTCACTCAAAATAGTTTTAATAAATATTAATAAATATTAAAATAATATTAAAAGAAATTATAATATGTTATTTAAATTTTTTACTGTAAACTGATTATACATTATTACTTAAGATCATATTTTAAGTGAATTAATTTGTCAAATCTCGTTCATTTTTTTTTTGTTTTTTTATTAACTCTTTTATTTACAACTGTCCAGTATAGAACATTCAGTAAATTTAATGGATTAATAATCTCGTTCATATGTGCACTATTCAACCTACGATTTACTAACTAAATATTCCGCATACAAATGAATGTTTGACACAATGAAATTTCTAAATATATTTTAAATGAGTAAATTTTTCAAGGCAAAATGAAACTAAATTGTTCTAAGTTCATTTCAGTAAATGTTTAACATAAATAAAAATTCTAAGTTTTCTTAGTAATATATACTAAATATCGAACATTAATGAAGTAGGTATATGATAGACTACAAGTAGGAGCTAAACTAGTGGTGTGCATGGCATCGTACCTTAAGGCGAATTGCTGGAACTTCCCGTACCATAACGAAATGTTCGAGGAATATTAAATGTTTTCAAATAGATTACTATAAATAAATACTGTAACATTGTCTAAACTAATCACCACTTCTCCCGGTCATTACAAATTGAATGTTTTTTGGATCATTCAAATCCGATGCTCCGATCTCTCAAAAACTTGATTTCTACTTCCTGCATTCTTTGCTTCGTATCTCCGTAACGGCTGGACCTGCCTTTGCCAAAACTAATCAGTACATCTCCCTATCAATAGGAATCGAATGTTTTTAAAACCATTCAAATCGGTTATCGAAGAAAAACTCTATCCATACATACATGCACACACACACATCCATTTTTTCTGAGGTATGCCAATATGTTCAGAAACCTTCAAAACGTGAAGAAATGTAAAAATTTTCAATTTTGATTTTTGGACGATTACAGTAACTTACCCTATGGAAAGTTAACAACCTCTTGTAAATGCAATCTAGAAAATCATTTACTACAAAATCTATTCAATGACAATACTTTGTCACACTCCTTTTACCGCCGCCATAAATCCTTGTATTTTACAAAAGTAAATATAATTTAATACCCGAGCAGTAACTTTAAGAACATGCAATGCACATACTTCGCGATTTTTTACGATTCATAAAACGAGAAGAAAACATATTTTTCAAAACCTGAAGACCTCACCGTCCTCGTATTTTTTCGCGAGGGAGAACATTTGAATTTCATTTTATCTGTATTTTGCGACGTTTATTGGCGTCGTGCCCGTGCAGATTTTCGGGTTTTCGCTACTTTCTACTCTTATTATCGCATGTAGGAGAAGAACGTGCTGCCCGAAGGCAACCCGGCATCTCTGATATCGGAGCGGAAAAAAATCTAGAGCCGGCGACGTGAGGTCAGGTACGCTCTACGTTCGCCTCCATTCTGAGAGGAGGGGACAGAAAATTTATTTTATAGGCAAAATTTTGGCGCAATGATAAAGGAAATGATATTGGAAATTAATGAAATATAATTATTATCCAAATAATACATAATCTTAACCTTGATACTTAAATTTTAGCTTGTGTAATTTTTCACAATACACGTGATTGATTTGATGGTTTCCATTTGAAATATTAGGAAACAAATAACTTTTTTTTTACTTTTTTCACAATTTCACAGTGAACATAATGCCGGTTCGTCACATGAAATTAACTGAGCAGAGAACAATGAGTAGCTGCCAAACAAATGAGTAGCAGGCAAACAATGTATCTACCGGCGCCATCTACTTAAAATATTGGTTTGTAGTCTGATATTAAATTTGTTCAATAGTTGACAATTTTCAAAAAATGGAAACAAGTCTAATATATAGATTGTGCTCAATAGTTAACAATGATATCTTTAATAATGCATACAGAAACATGAATTTGACTTATATTTTAATTGAAATTATTGACAAGAGTTTAATATGCAATCATACAAATATCCACTGTTAGAAAGTCATATTTGACTCAATTTGTATAAAAAATAAACAAGATTATGTATTTTTTTTTTTAAATTTGAGGACATCAAATTATACTTAAAGTTGCACACTATTTAACGAGCTATTTAAATCTTTGTGGAATTAAAATTAATTAAAAAATACCAGCAATAGGTATATATTTACCATACAACCCTTAACTTAATTTTTACTCAAGTTAAATCAAAGTTTGAATCAGAACGTCTCAGAAACTTAGATGAAATGCTTAAATTGCGAACTTATTTACATAAGTGAAACAAGCCAAAAACACAAGGTATTCTAATATTGTCTAGAAAACAAGCCAAAATCTGAGCAAACGCCTCCATCAACACTATAATTATTCTAAACATAGTAAACTATTCAGAAAAATAATAACAGAACATACAAATAATAATTTAAACCACAACCTAAATTTTTTTAACCCAAAAATCTTACATGCCGAAAAAAATTTATGTAAAAGGAGGTTTGTTTATCCAGTTACATCTCGATGAATACACATCTCTTTTTACTTTTGTTGATGTCATTTTTTTAATATAATTTTGTATAGCATATTAGCATTTTATTATATAGAACAAATCTACTTTTTTCACGAATATTTCAATAGCAATTATCCATTACCGCGAAACCCATTAGCAGGATTTGAAAATCCTTTACCAAAATTACATGAGGAGAACTCATTAAATATATTTCTCGTTGAAAATAGTCGACTTAAACGTGAACGTAATTCCATTCAACTATATCGATAATACTAATGAGTCGTTGCATTAGCGGAGCATCTTGAAGACACCTCCGGCTGGCGCTATCGGGGCCCAAAACAAACATAAAACTCATAAACGAGTTGATCGTTTAACTAAAAACTACTTTAAAATACGAGAAACGGAATCTACGGCGTTATTTATAACAGGAAACAATGGGGGCTCTAGTGCCAGAGTTAATGAATGTTTTCTTAAAGATGCCTTGGGCTGGGAATGGATATTTTGCAAACATTAAAGCTAAAGGGAATTGGAACGTTCTGCATTACATCCAAGGGGTAAATGCCATTGTAAAGCCAGTAGTTTTTTTCAGAACTTGAGATAATCCTACACTAGGCAGCTTTGATGTCAAAATTTCACTTTGGGTCACAGATCTTAATATGATTTCAAGAGAAAATAACAAAATGTCAACTGTAGTTCATTAGTCCCAACCGGATTGGACAACTACTGGTTAGCCATCTATCCAAAAAGCCTAATGATAATGTCAAACCAATTATTGAATGTCTGAATATGACATGAAATGTATAACAAACAAAAGATCTTGACATTCCATGAACTGCTCTAAAAAAAATTTCTAAACAATGACCCTCTTTAGAAACCAACCCGAATGTTTGATATAGATTTTATTATTACTATATTTTTTGCAATGTTAAGATGAAAGGGCAATTTTAAATTGAAGGAATATACTATGTGCTACTGCTTGATAACAGGTTGTCCGTGCTACTGCCAAAATAAATTTCTTACCTCTGAGTCAAGAAAGACTAAAAAATATCTAGTAAGATTTTCTTCTCTCATTTTTAGTCTTGTTTGGTTTGGTTCAGTCGATTTTCTGATTCATTATTTATTAATTGTAATTTTTTTTTCTAAATGTGATAATTAATAGATTGAGTAAATTTTCTACCATCCCCTCCTTTAAGAGAATATTACGGTGCGGCAGGAAAGAAATAGAAATAACTTAAGTCCATGATATGGAACGAAAATATAGTGCAATAATAAAAGAAAAAATCATCCTTTTTCTCAGCAGACCAGACTAATAGATAATATGTCAAAATTTCGCGAATGACGTGTATATTCCTCCACATAGGATAGTATGAAATCCCAAAAAGACCAAGAGAGAAAAAATACGACTTGATAAATGATCTCGTTTGGGGTACGTCACATTGAGGTCGGAAAACACAGGCTGCAATATTGGAGGAGAAAATCAGGAAAATTTGATGTGGGCAACAAAAAAGATATAGGTCTATTTCATTAAAGTTCAAACTAATAACACTTTCAAAAACTGACTATAGCAAGTTTAATAAATTTATAAGGAATTTGCAAAAATATTGTGACAAAGAGAAAGAAAGACAAGACCATATTTTTGTAGTTCCTTCATAAAATGTGGTGTTTGAAAATGTTTATGAACAGAAAAGGATGGCTTACAGACATCAATATTATAAACTTTTATGAAATATTTCCTGACTCTTTCTAAAAAAATAAGAATCAATCTAGAACCGACATAGAATTAGTCACAATCATTACAAGCAACTACAGATGCAATGAGTTTTGTTTACTGCCATAAAATAAATATATGTTTATCATCTCATTCATAGTAATGCATCTTATTGTCAAGTATTCCATAAACGTACATTAATAGGAATAGTTGAATAGTTTTCATGTGTATTGAAATGCTTTCATGAGCTCTTCCCAAGGAGCTTTAGTGTATAGTATAATAAATGGCAAGTTAACAAACTAACTTTACAAAGACTTAGTCACCTCAGTTTCAGTGTCATGCACATAAAGCACAGTAAATCTATTACTGGATTTAA
Source organism: Ctenocephalides felis (assembly GCF_003426905.1). NCBI lineage: Eukaryota > Metazoa > Arthropoda > Insecta > Siphonaptera > Pulicidae > Ctenocephalides > Ctenocephalides felis. Next base: position 7,288,805 of record NW_020539724.1, on the reverse strand, counting down.
ATAAAACAATACATGATAAGTGATATTTTTAAACAATAACTAGATTATGATATAATATGTTAATTTTTTAAGTCCAGTATATTTCTTTATTATAATTCAGAAAACTCGGAATTTTGTTATTTTATCATTAGCTAAGTTACGTGAGCAGAGTGGCAACTTTGTCTTAATCTTCTTAGGATATATAATATAATATATAAAAATATATGTTTCGCTTTGATATAATATGACTAGGCCAATATGTTATTTTTTTAAAGATTAAATTTCACAAAAAATAATATCATGGTAAATTGATACAATTTAGCTGATACAAAAACTCATAGAACACGATTTAATGATCTAATGCAAAATTTCCTCAATTATTTTGTATTATTATTTTACTTTTCACAAACAAACAAAATTTTACATTCACAGGATTTATAAAATTAAATTTTAGGAAAACTTTGACATAACTTGATGATTTGGCACTGCCATAAATATTATATAAAATTTGAAACTGGCAAGATGATTTTGTGAAACAGTTAAAAATAAATTGATTTCATGAAGTATTCACCTAGTATTTAAGTGTATATAGTAATTAAATTTAAGTTCTAAAAGATTGAAGAAAATTTTGTACTAGTATAAATATTATATTATTCCAAGGCCCATTACTCAAATGTTAACTATCATTATTAAGTTTTTCTAAAATAAACATAATTGTTAAAAACAAGGACTCGCTTTTCGTAGATTTCCCAGGCAGTTTTGCAACGATTTACAGCGTAACCCGGAACGACGCGTCGTCGCAGGTTGAAAGCAAATAACGAAGAAAGTAAGAAATAATTTAAAATAAATATTTTGTAAAAGAATAATAGAAGAATAAAAATATAAAAAAGATAGTAATAAATAATATATGCTGCACAAAGTAATTAAATCAATTAATCATTACTCCAATGAAATTTTCGTTGAATTTCTATTACATTGGCTCTTGCCCGAGTTGACCAACCAAGAAGACAAGATATATTGAATCAATTCGGTTTCTTGGCAAGACGTTAACCCGATCACGTACTGTACACTGTGCAATTCGATATTGTTTGCGGATTTGCCTCAATGCGATACAGATCACTAATTAGTATTGGCGAAACACGCTCTAATCATTTTATATATAACATATAGATCGGCACAGGCGGACGATTCGTGACTTACTCTAAACGCATCAATTACATTCAGTAATGTCCGTGCTGTGGAAACTGTTTGTGTTATTGGATGTCATGTATGAATAGGAACTGAAATATTACAAGGGAGAGGGAATTTAGTCATGTAATTGGGATTTTGGTATGTGTTCCAACAGTTATTGAAAATGGAAATGCAGACATAAAAAAGTAACACAATCAGAATTATTAGATTTGAACCTGCTATTTTATGGAATGATAAATAAAATAATAAACCGAGACATTCGACGAAAAGCTAAGGAGCAGGTTCAATAAGATGATCGTTATCTTTTGTCTAACCGTTTTATGTGACATTTATAAATCAAAAAAATAGTGTAATTTAGTAATAGATAACTACTACAATTGGTGACCCCAACTGTCAAGATTTTTCTCGAGTTCTCAAAAAAGAAATAAATAAAATAATAAACGGAGACATCCGATGAAAAGCTAATGAGCAGGTTCAAAAAGATGATCGTTATTTAATTTTATCTAACCGTTTAATGTGACTTTAATAAATCAAAAAATAGTGTAATTTAGTAAGAAGTAACTATTGCAATTGGTGACCCCAACCGTCAAGATTTTTCTGAAGTTCTCAAAAAAGAAATAAATCTGATAGGTAAGGTGAGTTCTCGGCTAAAATGATTCTACACTATTCTCTCAAGAACAAATAAAGTTGAGAATTTTTTAATAAAAATATTTGAAAGTAGAGGGCAAAAATGATTGCTATCAGGAGATAAAGCGCCATGTATAGATATTCATAACAAAAGTGTTATCCTTCGTTGGTAGTTTTTTCTGGTTTTGGGCTCTATTATTGAATCCAAGTATGTTATTTAATTGTTTAGTAAGTTGTACTAAGTAAGTTATCTCACATGTAGGAAGGGTAAAAAGAACCAACTGAATCTTTACTTTGACAAAGTCATAAACAATAAAAAAATAGTAAATGAAAATGCAAATTAAGTTAAAGGAAGAGTAAAAAGGACCAACTGAATCTTTGCATTGGTAAAGATGCAAAACAATAAAAAATGGTAAATAAAAATGCAAATTAAGCAAGTTTACAAGAGAAATTAAAATAATAGCTGTTCAATCCCTACTGATGAATTTTTCTGATCAAGGTTATATACAGTAAAACCTTTGTACAAAATTTCCCATAAAATTTATATTTCACATTGGTTAAATAACGAAGTGATCATTTCGTAATTGATCGTAAAATTTAAAAAAAACGTTGAATTTGGTTGCCTTCTGGCTGTCTATTCTTACGAAATTAAGAGTTATGTAGGAATTTTACTGAACATAGTTTGATAGTTGTTTGTTTGATACGTGTTATGAGTTGTGATATAATTCATCTGGTTTAGACAGTATAATTACTGAAAGTCAACTTGAACCTTTGTGTCGACCTACCCTACACTTTAATGAGTTTTTATTATAAACAAATACAAATCCAATTACTTCACATTCCATTAATTATCAGAGATTTTATATTCATTTATTCACAGTTTTATTTCTACAAATCAACTCATTTCCTTACAAATAAATTCATTTCCTATTTCCCATTTCCCATTTCATCTGTATAAAAACATTACTTCTAAATAAAAACAGAACGAATTATGAAAATCCTCTAGAAAAAAATATATATTCATTATCCCGTTGACCTAATTAAAACTATTTTATTAATTTTCTAATGAGAGTAATATTTATATTTATCGCGAACTTAATTATCTCAAGTAGCTTGGCGTTGCATCGTGTCAAGAAAGATTGTATTAGCGTGCTTCAGAATATTACTTAAGTGCTGAACTGGCACAAAATTTAGTGATGTGAAGAAGAGAAATAAAAGTAAATCGAAATTAGTAAGGAAAAGTTAGTATTTTGATCTATAAGTCTTTTTTTGTACTAAATATTTATTTACATTTTAGGAAACTCGAAATCAAGATGAAGATTGTTATGCCTTCACACTGCATGTCTTGCCTGTGGTATTGATTTTGTTAATTTATTATTTTTTATTTTTATATTTTTTATTTATATTTTATATTTAATTTATTATATCGATTTCAACAGTTGATATAGTCTTCCATATCGTAACAATTAAGCGTACTGATTCGTGTGGAAGCGGTCGTGAGTTCGAATCCCCTCTCTCGGGTTCAAAAACCTAGTATCATGCAGTACTGATATCAATTTTATATAGATCAAAAATATGTTTCTAATTGATAATAGACCATTTGAGGCACTGCGGTGTAAAAAAGCAATGAGAAATCTCACAATATTCTTTTCTGAATAGAGTTGAAGTTAAATTTAGCTCATGGACCTGTCTTAGGGCAATAATACTCTTTATTATCGTTTAGGGCAGTCTATCCTTTATTATCTTTTAATATATCTATTATTTTTGATATCTCTTTCAATATATTATTTCTATTTACATGATTTTTATAAAAAAAATTGTTAATTTAATTTACCATTTTAATAGTTATTTTGCAAAATCTGCAGTCGAAAAATATATTTGATTCATATGCAAACTCACAAAGATTACATCTGGCATATACATATATATTTGCATTTATTACATGCATAGCACATGTACAAAAATGTATGAATCTAATGGTACATACGTTTTTGTATGTAGAAACAAAAATATGAAATCTGGAAAATCAACCCTAAAAATAGTCAATTGACTATAAATTTTTTAGTGTATTTATATTACTTCCCAAATTAAGTAGAATAAGTAGAATTAAGTAGAATAAATTGCGATACCTCGCTATGTACTTTTAAAAATTTATATGAAATTGCTTAATAAAATTACATTTGATAAAACTAATTTACTACATTTGGATTGAAAATAGTTTAGTGCTAAGAATGATTTAAGGAATATAAAGGAATGTAGGTATTACGTATACTCTAATAATTAATAACTTACAAACTTACATAAATATGACTTGAAAACTAAAGGCTGCCCTATTGTTCAATTTGTTGGATAAATCTTTCGACCGTTCTAATAGTATCTTTAAAACTCAATAGATAAAAGTATCAATTTTTCAACATCATCATTAAAATTTCTTAACTAAATGTCTCGATTTTTTCAGTACTTGCTTCGAAATTCGATGGAAAATTATTCCAATTGTTCTAATATTCGATGTATGAAAATTTCGATTTTTCTAATTCTATATTTAAAATTTGTTTCATCCCTAACGCGGAAACGTTTTAGCTGTTTACCGATTCACGACACGTTTGAGCGGGATTTTGCGGTCGGTTTATACGCTCAAGGAGCGCCTTCCTCCTGGAGCTGAAAACTGGATAGAAAGGTAGACAACCTCTTTTCAGAACACACCAGGGTATAATTGTGACAAAATGCAAGCTTTCTTATTAGGATAGAATTACAAAAAACTTGGCTTATTGTATTTGCCATTGTCAAACATTACTAAATCAAGTATCACTTGGATTCACAATAAATAAAGGAGTATTTTATCATCATAGATTATTATCTACATTTCCTGATTGTCTATATTAAATAAAAAAAATAGTTACTAGAGTGTTATGATTTTTTTACAAGCTCTTGCCCAATCTAAATCCTTTATTAAACCATTTCCATTCACGGGTGGAATAAAGCGAAAGAAAATCAATGTAAAAACAAGCGGCTTTCCCATTTCACCTTCGTCATTCTTTGACAATGAAAATATTTACAAAAGCATTAAAGCGAGAAGTGCTTATTTTGTATTATACTTTTTTCCTATTTTTTAGATTTTATTTTATTCTTTGCGCCAAACAGTTTGCAGCTAATGTGATTATACCTCTGTTACAAATGTTTTATCAAGCGAAATGCGAAATATTGCCGGAGAAATTGGTATTACTTCTCTCAAGGTGGAGATTTTAATAAACATGATTAAAAGACCGGCTTCCAGGTATAAGGTGGAAAATTATATTTGTAATTTGAATTGTAGGGCAAATTAAACAGATATATTAGACTTATATGATGAACCTTTGTGGAGTTTAGTTTTTATCACAAATTTTGGCTTTAAAGTGTGTAATAAAACACCATTATCTTAAACAAAATATTAAACAAAAAACAGCATCATAAACAAAAAAAATAATGACTTGATCATTAAACTGACAACTTTTCATTTTGAATATCTATTCACTGCACATAATTTACGGTGCAACTATGAGCATCTACGACAAACTTTTTATTACAATTTCTCCTGAAAATAGATAAAAACATAACCAACAGTCACTATATTCGCTTTGCTTTTGAATATTCATCATTTTAATATCTAATTCAGACCCTCGCAGCGATTTCGTATGAAATATGTACGAATCTTCAACACAAATATTTTTTAATATGACAGAATATATGACATGAAGAGCTGGTGGAAAAATTAATTGGATAATCATAAATGGTAATAAAACTAGTAGTGTATGGCATTGCGCCTTAAAGTAAATCGTTGCAAATTCTCGTACCTTGGTTAAACATTCGACGAAAAAAAATAATCAGTCTTCAATAAAAAATTGCTCAATTATTAATAATTGTTTCAAATATTTCAAATAATTACTATAAATACTGTACATTTCATCATTCGTATTTTATAGATCTAATATAAGTGCTCATAATTGGGCGACGACCTTCATATACATTTACGAGAAAAACAACATATATATAAACAAAACCTGATTGCGTCGAGATAAAATTAGTTCATTCCAGGACCCTATCTCATATTTTTAAGAATTATTTAAGTATTTTGAAACTGAATAGGTAAGTCAAAATTATTTATGACAAGCAGGTAGGTGAACTCTGAAATTTCTGAAAATATGAAATTTATTGAAAAACTTAAGGTCTCTTACTTTGAGATAAAAATATAATACCATAGCTAAGCAATCATCAATTTAAATTACAAAATCAATAATTAAAAACGCTATTTCTTAGTAAGTTGATTCCTATTTAATTTGATTTAAGTTCAATCCTTCTCGCTTAAATTTTCCACCAACTCTATCTTTTACAAACGATCTCGTATACACGTTTATATATGAAAGAAAAAATTGTTATGTATATTTTATCGCCTGTGAAAAGCTATTTCTAAAATATGAGCTGAACCTTTGCCAAGATTAAAAACCATCTGTATCTACAAAGTTTTTCTAAAAATTTTCTCGAGCTCGATCGAGCGATAAATAGCATTATTGGTGCAGTAATAGGTGTAAATAATTTACCATGAGGCGTTTATGTAAAGGTAAAGGAATCGATAAAATATGCATCGTTGAGAGATTTATAGTATACTTTAAGTGGAAAATATCTAACACTGTATGAGCAAAATGTTGTTGGGAATATGATATCTGAGAGTTTAAAGTGAATATCAATTTATTAGGTTTTACATTGATTTGGAAAAAAATCATTTGAGCTTATTTTCTCTAGAAACTTGTTTTATGAATTGATTAGGTACCTACTGATATTAGTTTTCCAATTATTCACAAACTTTTCAATATTCCCATCGCATTCTATTTGTGTTCCAAGTTCTGTAACTCAATTCTCTCGAGCATAATTTTCAGTTTATCGCAAATATGAAGCAAAATGCAAATCAAGCTTATTATCTGTATTGACTAATTTACATCAAAGTTGCATCGGTTGTTATTACAAAAACAATTATCTTGCCATCCGTATAAATTAAAAGCAATATTTGTGCTTGGTAACCATATTAGCATATTATCGTTTGCTCTGAATATTAGCTAAACATTAGTAATTATATGTCGATGTGCAATCGCTAATTTGGGTAGTGTATTATTGTATGTTGTGTTTGTTTATTATTGGCAGCTATCGATAATAACATGATCAAGAATGATATCTATATTATTAATATAGTTAATCAAAATCGTGACCCAAAATTTAAAGTTGGTAGAATCAATTCTTCTCGAGATATGCAGGGTTGAAGGCTCAAAATTATTTAAATAAATAGTATGTTCTCAAAATTTTTTTGCAAATTTTATGAAACTTGACACACATTGTTAATATATTTCATCAAAATTGTGACAAAAATTTGAAGGTAATAGGTGCAATTGTTCTCGAGATATGTGAAGTTGATGGAAACATACTATTTGTTTAAATAGTATCAGGCGCAGGCCCATCAACCTCCTATATCTCGAAATTGCATTCAAGAAATTTTTCAGAAAATTCACAGATTGAATAGGATAAATAAATATTTTCTCCTAATTTTATGTATTTTTCTCATTTTGATACGGAGCCCCTGTATTTGAAGGAATTTCAATTAAATTATCAAATTTTCGACCAAATCTCCATCTACCTCAACTAACTACAGGTTGTACAGGTGTTGTTGGCTGGTTTCATTACACGATTATTTAGTGTGCAATGAAACTCAAATGAGCATAGCCATATAGTCAAAGTGTTTGGAAATGTGGGGCTATAAACTGCAAAGATACGACAAGTCATTGAAAACTCCAAACTACGTTTACAACAGATCGTAAATTGTTTCAGAGTACTCGTTAGGGATAAATAATCAATCACAAAATGTAAAGCTATTAGGATAAATATTTATTTTGTATGAAATTTTATTTTTCATCTACAGTTTTTTCTTTATTATTGTATCAAGTAACTCATTAACTAACCATTTTCAAGTTTTGAAAATTGTATACAGTATATAATTTTTCAATTTTTTTTATAATACTCAGAAAACGATTGTGTGTAAAAATTCTTACAAAAATGTATAATCTACACTTTTTATGTAAATATCACTTAAAATTAATTCTATGTGCTTGATCGCTTCTCATAATTGAAAAACAGTTATTTTTATAGAATGTGATATTTTTTATATATAAACCCTACGTGGTGATCACACCAATAATCTCTTTATTACCATTCCAATAGCCAAATCAATTTTCTCTTCCCGCTCCAGCCAAACTTTTTCCTGCCCGAAAGTAAAAGATGTGCAAAACTTCTAATTATTGCCATGATATGCCATCTTAAGCATGAACCCAATTAATTTAAAAATTAAAACCATTTATTACTTCAAACTAGTCTAGGTGATAATCGAACAGATAATCTCACCATTGACATTCCAAAAATCAAATCAATTTTCTCTTTGTACTACGACCAAACTTCTTCCTTCCGGAAACAAAAGGAGCACAGCAACTTCTAATTATTGTAATGCCCTAAGACATCTTGAATATGTACCAAAATGAGTAAACTATTAATTAAATTTATTAAAATATTAAGATTTTACACAAGACTAGGTGGTAATCTCTCAATTGCCTTTCCAATTGCAGATCAATTTTCTCTTTGTGCTCCAACCAAAGTTCTTCCTTTCGGAAATAAAAACAGCACAAAAACTTCTGATTATTGCTATGCATAAAATCATATTAAATATGTACCAAGTAGTTAAAAAATATTAAGATCAAACTAGTCGGCGTGATTATCTCTCTATTACCATTCCAATACCCAAATCAATTTTCTCTTCCTACACCATCCCACCAAAGTTTTCTCTACCCGGAAACAAAAGAAGTGCAAAACTTCTAATTATTACCATATCTTATGTCATCTTAAATATATGAAGTCCATAACTAACAAACAAGTACTAAACAGACCAAAGTTCTTGTAGAAGTAGAAGTATTCGCTGGTGAGATACCGTCCGAGAAGCCGTTGTACGGACAAACGTACACATTATCTTAACAAAGTTAGATTAGATCACGACTCTGGGACAGCGGCTGGGAAGTCTACATCTACAAGGCACTTCGACCGAACATTCTGGTTACACGTAATGCGATCTTGCCGGGTGAGAAATACAAACCGACAGAAAGGAAAAGATATGTAAAAAGTTTCCAATACAACGTGGTGGGTAACGTGTCCGGTTTTTGTTGTATGTTGAGGTTGTTGTTGATTTCACAACGATGAGTAACTTTTTCATATTCATATTGACATTATTATTTATTATTAAGTATACTAGCGTTGTAAAAGTAACTAGCTGTAAGTGGAATTCTGTCTTAAGGCAATTAGGGCATCGTGCCTTAAGGCAAATTGCTGGAACTTCCCGTACCAAAAATTATTTTTTTTTTTTAAAACGATTAACATTTTAACAAAAAAAATTACTTTGAAAAAATAAGATTTTTGAGAAACTATAAATTGGACAAAAAATTAGTTTTTTTTGAAAAAAAAAATTTTTTAAAAAAAATTTTTTTTTAAAAAATTTTTTTTTTAAATTTTTTTTTTTTTTGAAATAAAAAATTTTTTTCTTTATTTTGACATATTGTGGAAGATCTGAACTTTTTTTCAAAGCAATCGTACTGCTTCAACTACATAGGGACAAAATATAAAGCGCGTAAGCGCCGCGTCGCTGTCTAACGCATAAGCATTGGTACGGAACCGATAGGAATGTTAACAAAATGTATACTTATTGTTAAAATCTCTATAAAATGTCTGATAATTTGATGTGCATATGTCTAATGATCATTTTTGACCGCCAAATGGCTCATTTTTTTACTTTTTCCTCTATATCTCCGAAACCGCTGGACCTACCTTCATGAAAGTTGTATCGATTCTTCATCTTGTCAATACAAATAAAATGTTTTTGAATTATTGAAATCGGACGCTCCGTTCTCTTAAAAACTGAGTTACCGTTTTCGGAACTTTTTGCCCCGTATCTTCGGAACGGCTTGACCTGCCTTTGCCAAAAACTAATCAGCACGTCTCCTTATCAATACGGATCGAATGTTTTTTGAATTATTCAAATCGGTTTATTCTTGTTCCCGAAATCGTCGACGAAAATTTGTATCCGCACATACATACACACACATACATACATACATACATACACACACACATACACACACACACACACACACACATACATCCATTTTTTCTAAGGTATGCCAAAATGTTCAGAAACCTCTGAAACGTAAAGATATATAAAAATTTTCATTTTCGATTTTTTTGCGATTACTATAACTTGCCCTACGGGAAGTTAAAAAGAATGTTTAAAATTTTTAATATGTTCTGGTATCATGGTTTGATTTTGTCATGGATTTTTTGAGTTATTATCATGTTGTTTTAGTCGTTTTATTAAATTCTGTCCAGTTTCACATATGTAAATGAAATCAGAATCATTGCATTTTAATTTATAGACAATATTTGATGTCGTTCTAAACTAGTGGGTGATTTGAGGTTGGAAAAAAGAGAGCTAAGGGTTAAGTCTATGTTACAAATTAATCTTAAGTCGACCTTGTGGAACAGTTTTTACCAAATGGGAAAGAATTCTTTAATGAACGGGAGACAAACAATGCCAATAATGTTATTGTCTTTGGAGATTTTGGTTGAAGAAGAAGAGGTATTAATGTTATTATTGAGAAATTTGAGTCTATTGTTCGTGACAGAGTTTATGAGATTAGAAGGATAAGAGTTATTGATAAGTGTTGTGTGGATTAACGATAAATTAGCAGACCAAAATTCATTCAACTAGTCTTGCAACTACTACTTGACCTATTAGTTTATCAGTGTAACAGTATATCTGTCTTAGTTTCCAGTTTTACTTTTTACGTCATTACCTGTTTACCTGCCAAACTGTCTACCTCTCTACATTTCTAAATGTTTATCAGTTAGAACTGCCTACCTGCTTACCAATCTACTATTCTACCTGTTTGTCTACCTGGTTACTTGTACCTCTATATGCCAATAATTCTATTTGTATTTGACTCAATGATATGTATTTGTAAAGTTCATATTTGATTAACAAATATCAATTTTTTCAATTTTTTTCTGTACCTCCAAAAGTGCAGGACTTGCCTTCGCAAAAATGTAACCAATATTGTTATTCCATCAACTGGATAAAAATTTAATTAATATGGTTAAATAAGAAAAACCCTTATTAAATTTCTTTCGTACTACTATACCTAGAATTTTTACCCATTCAATGTGATGTTTTGTGCAACAATTACTATTCGTTTCACGAGCGCGCAAATAGAACGCGTATCAAGTGTGTATGGCTGTGACAGTATCATTAAACTCGTTTCTTATCTCGTTTAAGACGAAATACTTGTAACAAAACGCAATTGAAAGCTACACACCCCCTTCACACTCATTTCTTTAGTTAGAAACAAGAGACAGACAATAGATTATTGATAGGTATATTTTATATTTTTATTAAGAAATATCAGTTAGTAGTTCATAAAACCAATTTCTGCGTTTAACAACTACTTTAAAGCTCATGATTTTGTCAAAAAATCCGATTTCCTAAATTAAAATTATTGGGGTTTCCAGACATTCTGACTTATTTCACCAGAAAGTTGGACAAAAATATGTAAGTAAAATAAATTTGTTGCTTCTTCGAAGTTTTAATAAAATTTGATAAAGGTCTCAGTAAACGGTATTAGTTTTGCGATACGATTCGCTAAGACGTTTCTTTAGTGTTGTGAGAAGTACAACATTTTTTGTCCAAGTTTCCGCCCAAAATTATGACTACATGGGAATGAAAATCTGGAGATGTATATCTACTGAAATTGCTAAGAACTAATTTTTGCAGTTTTTATCAAGATAATTATCACCGCTATTTCTAGATTCCTATCTACATCCAGTTGCTATTTTACTCCACAACACTGTTTTCATTTTGTTTTAACAATTCAATTTTTGCTAAAGTTTCTCCAGTTTTTTCTATAATTCCGAGCGGCGCGAACAAACTGAATTTATTTCACTCCACGATGTACTTATTTGCCAACTTATTGCTTTTGCATTTTCTGAATAATTGATTTTTTCTGTTATACTTTTTATATTTTTTTCTGTAAGTTTTTGCTTTTGTTTTCCACTTTTCTCGGCGTTGGTTCTTTCAGAAGAGAGGCAAGTCGGCGAAGTGTACTTTAATAACTATTCGAAGTGTAGCGCTGCCGAGATGAATTATTCTAGTTAAATGATCGCGGAATATGAGATGCAAGCTGTTTTATTGCGATAATAAAGATTTTCATATTCTTTATGATTTTCATGCTTGACATTCATTTGATTTGATAGTAAATGTAAACGGTTAAAGGAATTATTTTCAGTTCGAGCAGAGGAACTAATAGATAATTCTAAATAAATGCATCATAAAAGTATGCATGGACAAATAAATATTATAATGAAATAAAAAGAGAAATATTTTATGTAATTATGTAATTATTATTGTATATATTATATACAATAATAAAAAATTGTATAATTAACTTCCTGTAGGGCAAGTTATAGTAATCGCAAAAAATCTAAAATGAAAATTTTTATATGTCTTTACGTTTCAAAACCTTCTGAACATTTTGGCATACCTTAGAAAAAATAGATGTATGTGTGTGTGCGTGTGTGTATCTGTGTGTGCGAGTATGTGTGTGTTCGGATACAAATTTTCGTGACGATTTCGGGAACACGGATGAAGCGATTTGAATAATTTAAAAAGCATTCGATTCGTATTGATCAAAAGACGTGCTGATTATTTTTTGGCAAAGGCAGGTCTAGACATTCCGAAGATATGGGGCAAAAAGTGCCAAAAACGGTAACTCAGTTTTTAAGAGAACGAAGCGTCCGATTTGAATATTTCAAAAAACATTTTACTTGTATTAACAAGATTGAGAACTGATCATGTAGCGATTTCGGAGATCTAGTAAAAAAAGTAAAAAAAAACATTTGGCGGTCAAAAATAATCATTATACATATGCACATCAAATTATCAGATATTTTATAGAGATTTTAACAATAAGTATAAATTTTGTTCACATTCCTATGGGTTCCGTTTTCAAATTTTTCTTGAAAAAAAGTAGTTTTTGTCAGAAATTTATAGTTTCTCAAAAATCTAATTTTTTCAGAGTATTTTTTTTTCAAAAATGTTAATCTTTTTTAAAAAAAAATAATTTTTGGTACGGAAAGTTCTAGCAATTTGCCTTAAGGCACGATGCCATGCGCCCCATTAGTTTTAATGGTAATTTGGAAGTTGCATAAGAGAGAATTTGGTAATTAACATTGTTCAAATTTGAATAAACCAAAATAAATTTTAATTATTCTTCTCACTTATTATTATAGTTTTCGCTGATTTATATTTTATATTTGAAGAACAAATGTTGCAAAAAACAATATTTATTTTTCCCAGCGATTCCTTTACCCGGTTAATCCAGATCGAATTTATATGTATTATATATCAAAAGTCTAGAACGTATATATTCAAAATTTGTAACATATGTATTTTCTAGGTGTCATGATTTATATATTATCTTTTCGAAAGCAAACAGTCGAGCGTGCGCCCTGAATAACAAATCTAATTCCAAGAGCTATCTCGGCATTACACCAGTATAGGTGGAATTTCGTTGTTTAACTTTTTCTCCTGCCGAGATTTTTGTACAGTTCTCTCTGTTTGCGGGAATACGCTTTTTACGATCGAAGCTTACGAAATCGCTTCATTGGCATTATAAAACCAAAGGTTTGGTCCTTTTTTGTATCGAGTGCTCGTATTGAACAACAAAGGAGGGGCTATAAATATATTTTACACGATGCTGATATTTGTTATTTTTTGACATAGTCAAATATGGAACAAACAATCGAACTACAATAATAGTAATTACTATAATCTAATATCAAGTAGTTATAAGTTTGAATACAACAGACATTAGCGTGAATCAATTGGATAGATGGCTCAGGGTAAATAATCTATGTTAGCCAGTAAAAAAAGGTCACGAACGCTAGATATTATATAAATTTTATGTAATAAATATAAATCGAAATTAATGCAAGATTTGGGACAATTATGACTTAAATCTCTACAACCTGTGGCAAAAAATTCTGACAACATAAACACATAAATACACACAAACTTTTTTCAATATTTGATCCAAACGGTTGAAGATTACTTGAAACGTTAGAAAAATATTAAATCAGCAAATAAAAAATAAACTTCTACTAAATCGATATGATATTATTAAATCAATTAGCAATTTTGCAGATTTTTCTTTAAATTTTTTTTTTGTCAAAATTCTTGCCTTTGTAGATATAATAGTTGTTATGATGTTGCTCTTTTAGAGCTTTTATTTAAAACATAGTTTCAAAGTATCATTACTTCAGCACATTTTGTTCTTACAGCGTCAACTTTACACGAAGCTTGTCAGTTATTATAACTGCTCACGATATTATACCCAGTTACACAGCATTTTCTGACGTTGTAAAATCTTCACTTTTAATAATATTTTTCTGCAACATCAATCACCATATATATATATATATATATATATATATATATATATATATATATATATAATAGTAGAATTTTTTATTACGAGTGTTTCTGTGGTATGTTGCTAAAACAGAAAAGCAAAGTTGGAAAAGTGCTATTCGTTCTGAAGGGTATTAAGTTCTAATTAAATGATTATCTAGCTAAAAAGGTTCCGGAGTCCTCCGGTTCCGGAAGCTTTTAGACTTATCTACATTGGTGACGGTCAAAATAACAAAATTTTGCTTGGCATTACCTGAGATTTAAAATAGATTATAGTAGATGTTTTAATGGATTTGTTCGAATTCACCATTTTACTATTATCGTTGTCTTGAAAGTACTGTAGCAATAAAAATTTCACTGGTTTAAAATTAGAGGCATAAAACATAAAACAATTAATTGCTGTAACTTTTGACAATATTCGTGTAATTTTTATTCAAAATCGTGAATCTACAAAAATAATAATTAGTTATAAATATGTTTTACACGATGATAAAAATTATAATTCTTGGACATAGATAAATATTAAGCAATAAAAAAATTTAATTAGTTTAAAATAATAATACCATAAAGCTCTATAATACCATAAAGTTTAACATTCAACATTTGCTGTAATCAATTGTTGAATGACGAATAAATTTAATTGGTTTGTTGGTCTATTTTAGTATCACGGATACATAATCAACTTAAGCCCTGGCCATCAAATATAGCTCATATTCTGACATTTAATTTTTTTTAAATCTCATGTAAGTTTCGAATTCGAAATGTCTCGTCGACATATATTTTAATGCTAAAACCAATGAGCTTTAAACCACGAACGAAATCCGGGAATTAATTACATTCGTAATTAAATTCTCCGAGTTGTATTTAAATTGTGTTTAAATCATAATACTCGAGACGGAGCTAAAAACTTTACAAAACCGCTGGGAAAAAATGAATAAGATATCAGCAGAAATCGTCGCTACGAGTCGGATTTAATACTTTCGGACACTTTTTTGAACTCGAATTTATTTTACATTAGAGAATAATTTTGTTGAAATCTTTGGTAATAAAAATCGTCTTTTTAATGTATATTTTAATCAATTATAAAAGGACAGTAAAATTTATCGTACTATAAATTGGCAACCGTATCGAAAGCAAATTACGTCCGTTGATTTCGTTCCCCGGCAGATGCACCCACTAAAACTTAACGAACGCGCGCTCCAGAATCGTAGAATAAGTTTTTCTAGCGTTTTTCCGGAAAACACAGATCGGCTCGGAACGCAGAGGGCAAAAGGGAAAACACCATTTGCGGCAGTCTATTAAAAAGCCATCAAATCGTCAGTAAACCCCGAAGCTTTATGCACATACGAATAGCGAACTCTACTCTCCGTCTCTCGGTCTCTGTTCTTAACTGAAAGCTCCAGTTTAGTTGGGACTAATACTGCGCGCTTATCGTTAAGAAATCATTCGGCGAGCAGTTATAAACAATTCGAAAAGACTTTGTAGTACACAAGCTGGTAGTAAAAGACATATTTGAAATTTAAATGAAAAAATAGAGTATTTTTGTAGGCAAGGGTCATTCAGCGGCCACCATTTGAAGGGTACCATTTGAAGAGTACCAAGGTCTAATTTGACTTTGAGCAATTATATTGTAAAAACGAATACATTCATATCAAACCAAATTACGCACATGAAACAAACAACTTCTGACTATGTTCAGTAAAACTCCCAGCTAATTGATCATTATACTAAGAATGATCAGCAGCGCTCCATGGTTGTGACGACTAACCGCATGATCCACAATAACCTAAAAATACCCGTAGTGATCTAGACCATTAAAAGCTCTATTTTCAAAGATGGACATGCAAAAGACCCCAAATCGTATTAAGCGGGATAGTTTTAACGGGTTCTATTAAAAATTCTTCTGTCCTCTTGCTCCCCTACTAATAGTACAGTTTCTGGTAGTAAAAAGGAAATTTGCGAAAAGCGTATGCAAAAGAAAATGGCAGAGAAAACGCTTATTTATATCTTTCAATCTGTCGATACGAAACGGATCACAAATAGGCGCATTATTGTCATTTCTCTTTACTCTCCCACCGCTGCCACCATATAGAAAATTCGCGTTTAAGGATTATGTATTTTATGAACGTTCGAGAGCACTTACTGAAGAGATTTTTATGAATGTCGAAACTGGTAATAGTTATAAAAAAGTTCATCTAGGAAATAGAATAGACAGAGTTCATTTTGTTCGCTTTACTGGAGATTAAATGTGCTGTTCGAAGATTTAAAATCGTACGTACATTTTTCATGATGTAACTACATTTCTTACTGATTTAAAATGAGTCGAGAACTAGGCGATTCACTCAAAAAATTAAAACAAATCAAATGTTTGTTGAATTATTGTAATAGAATGTGCTACTATCTCAAAAACTCTAAAACTATAAATTCATTTTTGATTTTTTTGCGATTATACTAATACTATAACTATATGTATATACTTTAATCTTAAATTACAAATATGGAGTTCCCACAACTCGAATCATTTTTATTACATATCGACTAGCATATCCAATTACAAACGTATGAACCGAGAATAGTTGTTTATTCTAGAAAATATTAGAAAATACATTTCTCACTTTCTCATTTATACAATAATCGTTTCTAACATTTATTGAGTAAGCCGTGAAAGAAACTGGATTCTCGTTAGATTTCATCGTCCGACTTCGCCGGCACTTCAGGACATGCAGGATCTCGACCAACACAATCTCAAATATTAAATGAAATAGGAACGAAGTCGGTGGAAATAATAGTAGAATATGAAATTGAAATATTATTTAAACCAGTTACCAAGAAATAGCTCCGAAGGTTCATTACCAAACAACTAATCAGCACCATGACCAACTGGTATCTAGGTTTTCAAAATCGGTTCTGGGTTTTTGTGAAACAAGGACCATATATTTTGCACTTTCCAAGAAATTCTAAAGAAACTGCTGCTCTAGATATACATAAATTCATGTTTTGATGTCGATTCTAAAGGATTTTAATTCGAAATTTTTGTAAAAAAAAAAACAAACTTATTTTATGTACTCTGTACAAGCATGAACTATAATTGGGATGCTTTCTAGTAAAGTTGGGCTAGTAAATACTTAACAAAAGTTCATAAAACACTGAGAACAGGTTTGATTGCTAGTCAAATAATAGTTATATTAAAAATGATTTTATATTATGTATTTTTTCCTTTATCACAAGCTCTGTATCTATTACCTATGTACACACGTACAGGATATGCTATGTCCGCGAAATAAAATACGATATCGATTCCAATTTGCTAGAAAATATATCTTTTGAAACTGCACCTGCAATTTATTATAAATTGAGAAGTTATTGATGTGCCGTGAATAACTGTGCATTGCTTGAACTTCGTAAATACATTTGAAATTTTATAACGATCGCTCTCAAAGAAAAATTTAATCACGCTTATAGGTAGAAATATATGTATCTCGAATAACGCAATTAAATTTATTACAAATAAAATAGAAAAATACTTGTCGTATAGATTCAAAGGATATTTGATAAAATGTTAAAGTGTGTTATATATGGGTTTTAATTCTCTGATAAAGTAGACGGTAACAGAGGGTTGTCATGGCAACGCTTTGTTACGCTTCCTTCTTCATATAAATTGATACTAATACTAATTGAATTTTTTAAACACTAATTGGCATTTTGACAGTTTTCTCACAAACCAGTTTAGTTTTGCAATATAAAATAGTTCCAATTATAAAAAATTGTAGTTATGATTGCAAGCATAAATTTGTAATAAAGTATATTTTTGTACTGGTTTTTGTCCAATATCTGATTCCTTGCAGATGTGCAGTTTCAAATAAAAACTGCAATTAATTCCGGCTTAGTTATGACTTATTTCAAGTATAAATATCTGCTCGTTATTTTTCAAATAATTATAAAAATTGCATAGACTATAATTTCTATCTCATGATGGTGCATCGTGCAATACCTTTAAGTGCGTTCTTACATCTCATAATTAATTGCAACGTCTCTGGCTATAATAACATTTGCAATGAATTCAACTCGACCGTATTACGGTAATAATTCTTGTTATACATAGAACAAATTACTCTATTCCTTAAATAAGAGGTGACATTACTGCCTTCGTTGCTGTTCTACTTGAACAAGACATTCTGTGTAATATAAATAACATCTTCAATATAATGGCAAGAGTTACGCTTGATAATAATAGTCCAGGCATTTGGTTTTTTCAGTTTTGCCTGAAAGATTTTGAGAAAAGTTTTGAAAATTTGTGGTCTTGTAGATTTCGAATGCTCTTCACGAATTTAAACTTTGCAACCTCAACTTTGAGGTGCTCGTACGTTAAAACTATAGATTTTACAAAAAACTGGTGAACGAAAGAAATACAGGAATTTTTCTCTGGTTTAATTTGTATATATGTATATACTTTTATCGTAGAATGATGAGGAAAGGAGATATTGATGAAAAAAGTTTTTTGACGCCATTTTTCCAATATGGCGGCGCGAACGGCAAACATTCTAGGTGACAAAGTTTAAAGTCGTAAAGAGCACATCAAAATCTAAAGACTACCAATTTTCAAAACTCATTCAATACTTTCTTGGCAATAGCCTTTTTTGCCGATTATCTACCTTTGGCCCAAAAAGTTTGAATAATTTGAACTCATTCATAAATTTAATTTTCCGTTTATACCAGATATTACAAAAACCTTACACAAAAGAATCTATGTCTACAGTAAATATAACGAAACAGTTCCCGAAGGTGTTAAATCTCTCGGCACTTACCTTGTTGTATCAGATAGAAGACGAGCAGGCATCTTAAGGCAAACACGTGGCTGGAATGGGCGGAACAGATGGCACGGCTTCCGTTTGGCGTCATTGCGAACTCTCGACACTTGCAACGGAAACTGAAACGAAAACCGGACATCAGGATATTTAATAATATGAATTGAGAAATATACACATATAGAATCATATAGGTATTTTAGAAACATATATTTAGAAGGATATATATCATAAATTCCAAAAATACTTCGAAATTCTTTTACATATGTTTAAATTTTAGTTAGCGATCAGTGGATCTACAATTGATCAACAAATTTAGAAAATAAATATGAAATGTAATACTTATAAATTATAAATTACAGTTTATCAAAGACATTATATGTGTGAATTTTTAGATTAGAAGATGACATCCACTGCAACTTATAGCTAATCAATATTGATGCAAGTGTCGTCCATGAACAAAATCCATTCGACTATAAGTAGATGTGTATACGAATGTCGTCCATGGACGACATGTTCTGTGTCTTTGTTCAAGATTTTGTCACTGTAAGTTGAACTAGTATTATTTTGATGTTTAGTCTACTAGAAGCGCAATTTTCAATTTTTCAACACATTTTTATTGATTTGAAATATCTTAATATATTGTGCATGGTTCATTCAATAGCACTACTAATGAACAAAATGAAAAGGTTTGAACAAAATTATATTGAACTATATTCAACAAACATGAGTTTGTATGTTCTTGAAACGTGGCCTATTATTCTAAATTTGAGATGCAATCAATTTTTAAAATTTAACAAAACGTCGAGAACATAAATTAGCAAATCAGATTTTCCGATGGAAAAAAAACTCTTTCGAGAAGGAAAAATCAATATCTACATAAAAAAAATATTTACATTAAGTGTAAACATTTTATATAAAAAATCACTTGATTACTTAAATTAAAAGTACAATACTGTCTATTATAAATTTATATTTTTGTGAAATAATTTCACAAATGATTTTCTTTTTTTTATCATTAATATGTATTTCAATTAACTATTAAATTTAAGTAAATTTGTTCCGACTGAAAACAAAACAACAAAATCCCAGTAACCTTTAAACACGATGTGTCCAATTGCACAATTTTCAAACATTTTTAATTTCTTTTGATAATAGTGAATAATGACTAGCCCACGGTTATTTTTGGCGATCTTTTTCGCCTCAATCTGCTATTTGCGTCTGGTTTCTTGTTTAATTGGTGGTAATGGAACTATTAGAAATTATCCTTTTATGATGTCAGTAAGAAAACTGGAAGGTGATCAATATTTGCACATTTGTGGAGGAACTTTGCTCACACCATTTTGGGTATTGACAGCTAAACAATGTGTTGTTAATGAGGCAGCAAATCAGTTGATAAGTAAGTGAGTAATTTCTATATTTAATAATCACAAATCAAAACCTCTACTTTTACTTAAGTTTCATTATGATTTTAATTCAGCATTCAGGCAATCCACAATTCATCTATAACATGTCTTTATCAACTATAATTCTGTTATTTTTTAATAGAATATTATTTTAAATTTTATCTATTTTTTCAGCTGTGGACATTTTAGAATATACGGTGGCTTGGATGTCGATCGAAACAAGTAATATGGATATAGAGGACTTCAGAAATTTGCAGAGAAGAACTGTTAAAAAAGTAGCTGCTCTCGCACCATTGGAACACAGTTCATTTCAATGATGCAGCATTATAAAGTTATATAAAATTATTACGCATTTATTTTATTAATAGATAGATACAGATACTAAATGTATACAGAAACCCTAGTGAACTTAGATAGTCTTGCAAATAAATACATATTTGCCGTAGCGCAATTTTCCACGTATTTTGTACCTAGATACCGATATGTTGAATACTGGCCCAAAAAAAAAACAGAATATTGGCCAACCAAGTACAAGAAAACTAAACCAACTTGTGAAAGACCTGCTGATATCAAATTTTACTGAACAAACAAAGAGCACATTAGTTTTTGGCAAATTTCAAATGTGCTACCTCTGGGTAGCATTTAAATCTAAACACCATGTACTAGTTACCAAATTGACCCAATGCCTTCTTAGTCGGTTCTAGTTATATGAAAACACTTATATTATCTATTTATAAAAATGTTTTTTATTAATTTACAGGTTGAAATGCCTTTTGAAATCAACGAGTATGTGCGTTTTGCCAACGTGCCTTGGATTCATGGTGTAGTTCCTCCTACTGGTGATATTGCTCAGTTGTTTGATACTTGCGTAATGGTAATATTAAAGAAAAATATTTTTTTATAACTAAAATATCAATTGGTTGATTATATTATTAACCCTTAGTCTACGACGGTCTGAATATTTGATTATTTGAATGTCAAATATCAATCTATTACCTAGATCGGTTACGGTTGTGAAATGGACGAACGCGATGAATACGATGAGGATTACGATGAAGATGATGAAGATGAATATCGTAGAAGAAACGTGGATCATAGAAACAGATTAAAATTCGCTGAAGACTCCGATGGTCTGCTAAAGGCGGCGAATGTAACTTTGCTGACGCGTGCCGAGATTGCGCGTTTGCATCTGTCAGAACCAGCCAGCAGAGAACGTGTTTTGGTGGCAGAGATCCCGGAGAGCGAGGTAAAATAAACAGATTTTAATGAAAATATAGTTATTTTATTTAAATTTGCAAACTCCGCTTTTAAGAAGAGACCATATGTTTATATATTTAGTATTGAGCGCGGAGTCAGCAACCCATCAATCTCACGTATCTTCAAAACTATTGTCTGAACCAATTCAAAATTTTTGTCACAATCTTGGTAAAGTATAGTAGCAATGTGGGCCAGGTTTAATCAAATTCGCTAATTCCGCTTTTGAGAAAATACCATGGTGCGTCTGTTCGGTAGGCCAAACAAGCTCTCAACCTAAAACCAGGCTAGTTTCAGGTCAGAGTGCGTTGGCCGGTAAATGCCAATACCGAACATGTTCAATTGTTAAGTAATCTCACATATCTCGAAAACTACTGCATGCACCAAAATTTTTGTCACAATCTTTTTGAAGTATAATAACAATGTGTGTCAAGTTTCATCGAATTTGCAAATACCGCTTTTGAAAAGATACCATCGTGCACCAAGGTTTAGAAATTTGGTAGGCCAAATGTGCTCTCAACCCAAAACTAGGCCAGTTTCAGGTCAGAGTACTTTGGACCGTAATACCAAAAATGTTCAATTGCTAAGCATGAGAGTGATTTCGGTGGATCTGTTTCCAACTAAAAATCATTTAGTTAGAATTAGATACAAAATAAATCTCAAAAACTTACTTATAATGTAATAATTAAATTCTGCACGTCATGTTGATTTTCAAGGAAAAATGCATTTGAAATGAATTGATTATAATAGTTATTTTTATAAATAGGTGACAGCATGCGATGGTGATTTTGGAGGTCCTCTAGTTTGTGGTGATGATGACGTTTTGTTCGGAATTATATCGCGAGGAGACCCAGAAAAATATGTAATATTCACACGTGTCGATGTGGTAATTATAATTCATGATTATAAAAATCTTTGCTGCGATATTTATGTTTATAGTATTTATAGTAATCTTTTATATACAATATTTTTATTTTTTTTCCTAGGTATCTGGTTGGATTGCAGCTCTTATATTAGAAGATATGGAAAAAAACTTTCGTCAGGCGCGTAATCAACCTCGTGTTAGAGTTCCGAAAACTGCAACCATATATGATGATGATGATATAAGTTCGGCATGCAAATACGTACAAAATTTTACTACAGTGATAGTTGTTATAATTTTGTTACACCTCTTGAACAAATGAACAACATGTTCAAATCAATCACGACAATTTCATTTATTTAATATTAAAATAATTTGTAACAAGTGGTTACCTACGCGTATGTGTAACAAATTTTCAATTTTAATTTTGCAATTAAATTATGTATCTATATACATACATACTGCTGTCAAAATCATAAACCCTTATTACAATTTTTCAAATAAACGTTATGAAACCTCGTTAAATAAATGGTAATCAACCACATATATAACATGACATACAATTAATTTTCATTTTAATATATCAAATGGTATGCATAATCCAAAGGCCAATCAACCGCTATTTCAACATGTCACAACCCATCATTTATAATAACAAATAGTTTTCATAGAGAACAAAATACATATTTACCCAATTATTTTCTATTTATTTCCATGGTTAGATTTGCTTATCCCGCAGCGTCAAAAATAATAGAGTAAGGGTTGATGTAAAAATATAAAAGAAATTGTGCATTTGGAATTTATCCATTAAGTGAATACACTAAATTAAAACCTCTCCAAATCTTTAATAAATTGTAATCAAAAAATATTATTATAATAGAAATACAGAAAAAGCTTATGATGGAGTCATAAAAAGCATGATTAATGAAATTGGTAGGTGTGATTGGAAGATGGAAATTTGACGTTGCATGAATTTTGATAAATTAAAAAATAGGTATTGTTAGACAAATAGAATCCTTGATTTTTTTTGAAAATTAAGCCTTTTCATAATATCAATCTTATTCTGAACAAATCTTATTTGAAATTCAGTCAAGCAAATTATAAAAACGAGTTATGAAAAGAATCTCTATATATGGAAATTAGATTTGCCATGTGGAAATTGAAGCAATAGTTTTATCCAGAAAATAAGTATTGAACATTAGGCAATGATAATTGACGAAAAAAGTTGGACTTAATTATATATTGGACTTAATTAATATATGATCATTCATTATCAAATGTTCCTACACTAAATGTGCCTCATCATTCAGTAATCTAAAAAAACATATTTCATAAATAACTATATTTGATATTATTATAAAATATAAAAATTGAAAAAATTATAAAAAAGGAGAATAGTTTTTCTAGATTACTGAATGATGACACACAATAAGTGTCGAAACGTTTAATAAAGAATGTTCCTATATTAACCTCCTATTTTTTAATTCGACGATTGGGCTGCAAGGTGAGTAGCACTGCCTTAGGGCAGGTCCTTGAGCTGAGCTGCTCTCCAACTAGATTCAGGGAGATTAGTGTGAGACATTTCCCATTGCCATTTTACATCACAGTGCCCGAAATGAGCTATTTTCATTTGGGAACATATTTTGGATCTATATTTTTGACATCGCTGCTGCCCGATGGAAATTGACATCGCTGCTGCAGGTTGTCCAAAGCTATATATATATATATATATATATATACATATATATACATATATTCCAGTTATTCCATATTCCATGAGCTCATCCATCCAGGCCTCCGACTATTATTATTATTTGCGAATCGTTACGCAAACAATGCGACAAGCCCGCATTGTTGGGTACAGTTACCCAAACAAGGAACGGCGTTCAAACTGTCACATCATTGCCGTATTGTTCACCAATCTGTCTATAATATCTCAAATTTGACTGGTTAATCTTAAAATCTTCA
This sequence comes from Ctenocephalides felis, assembly GCF_003426905.1. Lineage (NCBI taxonomy): Eukaryota > Metazoa > Arthropoda > Insecta > Siphonaptera > Pulicidae > Ctenocephalides > Ctenocephalides felis. Next base: position 7,264,136 of record NW_020539724.1, on the reverse strand, counting down.
GACTCATGCGCCACGATCATTTATCAAACGGGGTAGTATAGATTGCACCTACCCCTGAGAGGATCCATCTACCAGGGGTAGATATAGAGAGGCGTTTTCTTATACAAAACAATCGCTACGGGTAATGAGATTCCTTAGTCCTAGTTCTAAGGAAGGTCTAGGTGTTTTTATTTCTATTTACCCAAGTCGTGTGTATTAATGATCTTCGGTGTTATGAGTTTGTGGAAGGACTATCGTGTTCGTCCGAGCCAGACAAACAAAAAACTTTGCTAATGTCTTTAGTAGTGGAATAGATTCACACGGGAATGGTTTGATGTTTTTGTTGGTGATGTTGTTTCAGGGCATAACAATATTGGAAAAAATAATTAGAAATAATGTTTTGATAATAATATACAATATAATTTTTTTATTATTATGCATAGCAATTAAAACTTAAGAATTCTTAAGCCCAAAGCCCTAAGTTGGCACTAAGTCCTCAAGTTACTGATGGCAATCCAAACAGTTGTCCTATCTCCGTGTGATGAATTATTATTACAATTTCTGTAATAAAATGAATATTTATTGATGAAGCAATGCCGAATCAGGGCTATTTTTACTTGGAAACATATTGCTATCTGTATTTACAAGTACAAATTATCACTACTGCTTAACAACAGGCTGCTCAAAGTGGAATCTAACTCAGAACCTCTGATTCAAATCCGGTAGTTCTAACTACTTACCACCAATCAAGCGCAATATGCAATATATAGAATTTATTTTTTATCCAATTATTTAATTCAATAGAAAATGTTACTCAATTTCATTTATCCTTTACCCCTGATTTTTCAATTACACGTTGGAAATTAATTAATATCATATTATTTCCCTCGGATTTTGTTCAAAGCTGATATACGCATATATTATATATTGTACGAAGGTTTACCAAGAAAGCTAAACAAGGCAAGAAAACGCACAGAAATTTGAATTTTAATGGCCATATCACGTGCGTTATTCTGGCTGAGCAATTTGTCATCTGTGAGAATTCGTCACAGACTTAAGACAAGGAACACGACAGTTTTTACCTTGGGGAATGGACTAAGAAAATGATTATAAAGTGGATATTTTTTAATTTTACAGAAATTAATAAACAACTCCAGGTATAAAAAAAATTAAATTATTCTGACAAGAACTTTAGTCAAGCTGTAATTACGAGTCTAGATATAATCCTTTATCTCTACAATGGTAAACAAATTTTGTTAACAATAATAATAGTGTAAAAATTATAAATTAGAATAAGACATATGTTAATATTATTCTTATGAGAAAAAACTGACAATAAATTTCTGTAAATAAAATATAAATCTATTAGATTGTCGTACTCTATTTTTTCTACTCTATCTAACTACTCTATCAAAATGAAAATTAAGCGTAAATTAAATAAGATATTAAAAATATCATATTTATAGTGTAATTACCATACAAAGTAATAAGATTTATGGTAATTTTTTATAATACACACGTTAACCCTTTGCACTCGGATACCGACTAGTGCCCTCAATACTTTTAAAGGACTGGTCGTTTTTAAACTTTTTAATAATTTATTCATTTAGTTCTAAATCAATGTGATGAAATAACAATATAAAAAAATGTTACCTTTAAATACCTTTTCCCAAGATTAATCGAAAAAAATCCATTCCTGTATCGCGTGCGTGTCTTAAGGTCAAAACTTCCCAAGGGGTCAACAACAAATCGATACAATCGCTGTGAAATCTCTCATTAAACAGTCGGGGATGTTTCGATAACAGAACTGGCTTTGTGTTTATGTGAAATTAATTTTATACGTTATAATTTTATCGAAAATTACCATATCTCAGGTACATTTGCATTTTTCCTTGTTTCAGGTACTTGATTAATGGATAATCAAATGAAGTATTATAGCTGGTACAAAAATAGGGGTAGTTAATGTCGTCCGTTTAATTTTAAGACACGAGTTATGGTTTTCGAGATTAGATATGGAAAAACGGTAATTGATAGTAAAGTTTAGGCTGGTAAATTATAGGCACTTATATTTTTGTAATGATTTATATTATTTTAATATGGCGAAAAATTTCAAAATAAGCACAAAATCAAGCGAAAATGACAAAGTTTATTTCAATTAGGCTAAATAAGATAATATGGATTAAAAATATGGCAAACTTAGAATACTATAAATAAATTATTTATTGAGTATGTATTGAGTCATTGGAAAATTTATCTTGACATACAAAAAGTATCAAGGGTGTCTATCTTTCAAATTTTGTAATATACTTAATTATTCAAATTACAAAATTTAGTTTCCATAAACTAGCAAAAAGTAAATCCCTCTACAAAACTAGTCACTAAAGTTTAATTCCAAAACTTTTGTCCATGCACATAAAAAATAATTGCAAAGTCATAACAAAAATCCTACCAAAAGCTCACATACCTGCATGTTATAACGTTCAACTCTGAGCGCGTTAGAATAAGGTTTATATAATCATTTTCCACTATGGGAAGCCATTAAAAATTCGCTGAGCAAAATTTCCGACCATTACGTAACTTTTTTATATGCAATATTATAATTTATCGTTTGCTGCCTCTGTATTGTAATATTTTCTATGGGGGAATAGATAGATTCAGCTCATTTACAGAAATTATAATAAACTTGAACGGTAATAAATCGGAAGTCTGTAAAATTTACCTCATTTTTTAAAGTCTCAAACATCAACTTCATAACTTCAGTCCTATAAGATGTTGGGCTCATTTGACTTATAAATTTTAGAGATAAATTCTATTATTACAATTTCTGTAATAAGCCGAATATTTTATTGATGCAGCAATGCCAAATGGGAGATATTTTTAATCAGAAACATATTGCTAGTTATATTTTCAAGTGAAAACTTATATCACTACTGTTTGACATCAGACTCGTCGAAGCTGGATCAAACCCGAGATCTCTGATTCAGATTCAGTCACTCTAGTCACTTAGCCCACGAGTGCGTCCTAAAATTTACTTCATAATAATATTTATTACCATTTTTTATTATTATAATTGATTAGCTTGTTCAAATGAAATTATTCGAAGAATCAAATTTTGGGCACCAGATTTGAATGTGGTAAGTGTGCTGCGTTCAAATTTTATTCCATCCAAAATATGCATTATAGCTACTTTCAGCAATATTAAGTATTATTCGACAAAATATTCTAGATAAATTAACTGTGATATAACACGTATTTTAGGAAAAGGATATTTATTTTTATGTAAGTTTATGTATAAATTGAACGTAAACTTTGTTAACTAAATTAACAAGGAAAACAATAAGTAAATTACATATTTTCCAAACTCACATCCAAACCCACATATGTAACGAATAGTTTTAGTTTAAAACTTGAAGCAAATACGGTTATGTCATAAAACTTTAAATAAATATACCGAACTCCGCGCGAACGCACGAATTTGATTTATGCGCACTTCGTCTTCTGCGGAGGAAATGCCTTTCTGTCCGCATAGAAAGTTTTTCGCAGAGTTTTCTGTTTGAGAAAAATGTAAGAAGTCGTACTGCAATAACCATCGACGCAAGGAAAAACGTAAATTGTTCAAGACGCCTTCGAGATTTGAGGTTTTTGGGAAACGATTCAAATGAACCGTGTGACTCGCCCAAAAGTTGCCCGAGTTGTCATTCAGAGGCGCCGAACCGTTATCGATGATGAAGTGTCACTGCCATGCATACAAAAGTTTTTGGCTTGGAGAATTTATATCGAAAGTTGCCAAATATAACTCTATGAAGGTACGATATTGCAAAATATTATACTGCAACTTAGATGAATTCAACTCACATGGTTCATATATCTTCTACACGCCTTATTTTTAAAAAAATATGAAAATGACTTTGCTGAATACCTTTATGAAAATAGTTTACATATTATTATATTTGAAAAAAGTTTAAAGAAATTCAATCATTCTAATTTGGATTACAATAGGCGCGTCATTACAATATCATACTATTGCATAAACAAGTGCAAATGGATTCTATTACCAATTAAGATTTTAAGATTTGTGTTGATTCATTGAGTGTAACAGAACAACTTTTGAAAATATTTTGTAATTATTAGAACTCTAATAATTTATTAACTAAAGTTTGGAATGAAATCAATCTGAAATGATATATAAAAATAAAAGCCTGTACGTAGTATTAACTTTTAAGATTTTTTAACTTCCCGTAGGGTAAGTTATAGTAATCGCAAAAAAATCGAAAATGAAAATTTTTATATATCTTTACGTTTCAGAGGTTTCTGAACATTTTGGCATACCTTAGAAAAAATGGATGTATGTGTGTGTGTGTGTGTGTGTGTGTGTATGTATGTATGTATGTATGTATGTATGTATGTATGTATGTATGTATGTATGTATGTATGTATGTATGTATGTATGTACGTTTGTGTATGTATGTGCGGATACAAATTTTCGTCGACGATTTCGGGAACACGGATCAACCGATTTGAATAATTCAAAAAACAATCGATTCGTATTGATAAGGAGACGTGCTGATTAGTTTTTGGCAAAGGCAAGTCTAGCCGTTCCGAAGATACGGGGCAAAAAGTGCCAAAAACATTACCTCCGTTTTTAAGAGAACGGAGCGTCCGATTTGAATAATTCAAAAAACATTTTACTTGTATTGACAAGATGAAGAATTAATCAAATTTTCATGAAGGCAGGTCTAGCGGTTTCGGAGATCTAATGAAAAAAGTAAAAAAAATGCCATTCGGCGGTTAAAAATGATCATTAGACATAAGCACATCAAATTGTCAGATATTTTATAGAGATTTTAACAATAAGTATAATTTTTTTTTACATTTCTGTGGGTTCCGTACCAATGCTTATGCGTTAGACGGCGGCGCGGCACCTGCGAGCTTTGAAATTTCGTCTCTATGCAGTTCAAGCAGTGCGATTGCTTTGAAAAAAAGTTCAGAATTTTCAAAATATATCAAAATGAAGAGAACATTTTTTTTCAAAAAAATTTTTTGTTTTCAAAAAAAAATTTTTTTCTCAAAAAAAATTTTTTTTTCGAATAAAAAATTTTTTTTTTTCAAAAAAAAGTATTTTTTTGTCAAATTTATAGTTTCTCAAAAATCTATTTTTTTCGAAGTAAATTTTTTTCAAAAATGTTAATCGTTTTTAAAAAAATAATAATTTTTGGTACGGGAAGTTCCAGCAATTTGCCTTAAGGCACGATGCCCCAATTGCCTTAAGACAGAATTCCACTTACAGCTAGTTTAAGTTATGATGATGGTATCTAAAAGAACTCTAAACCAATTAGTTAGAAGTATTTAATTTGTATTGAAATTAAATTACAATCACCTATGTCCACTCAATTTTTATTACTCGATATATATTTTCAGCGAAATTCTAAAACCACAAGATTTATATATTATTACATTCCAAGATCGCGAACGATAATTTTAATTAAAGCTCGCGTTTGTCGTTACAATATATATATATATATATATATATATATATATATAAGTAAACTTCAAAAGAATATGAAATATCAACATTCCTTTCGCATGTAGAAAGATATGTAATCTTGGAAATGCGACGTTTCAATCGTTATGCTTAGTCGTTTTAGATAAATATATGAAAATTCCAAAGAAAATATGTAATAGACACATTTTTCATTTGAAATTAATTAATTTTATATATTAATCAATAATTGACTCAAGGGAAAAAAATAAGCTTTTGATAGTTGATGATGTTAGGACAATGGTTCCATAATGAATTTTTGAAAGGCTTTTTAAATTTTCAAGTTTATATAATCTTATGTCTTCAATTTCGAATTAGAATGAGTGCTTTTCGAATATATCATCATGTAGGATATAATATAACCCGAAAACCAATATATAGAGTCGTATATCTCTTAACGCAGCTTTAGTTAATGGTTAACGTGATACATTCCCTTGCTAGAATACGATTAAGAGTTAACGACTCTCTTTATAGTTCTGAACCATTGGTATAAAACGTATTGTAAATATATATTGTTACTATTTTAATAGTAAATCATAAAGTTGAATTTACTATAAAAATATAAATATAATTATAATATATAAATAGCAATAATCGAACAAGACTCTAGAAAGGGAAGAATCAAAACTAGAGATTGTTGCAGAAATTTAGCAATTTTATTATATGATTTTCAAGACTATCAAATATCTTTAAAAAAGAAGAAGGTGCAAAAAAGTGTAAGATAATTTAAAGGGTATTGAAAAATATTTTGAAAAAAAAGAAACAAAAATTTTAATAATTTGCATAAAATATTCACATTCTTTTCTCCTACAGCTATATTGTAATATTTCAAGTATTATGTTCGGACGCATTTTCGTTTTATCATATTCGCCATGAAGGTGACAACCTTCAGGGCATTAATTTTTACACGGAATGGTTGCTGCCCCTGGTAAAGAGGGTAGCGGAGTGTTTTAATTAAACTAGTATTAAAAAAATTGTGATTATAACAAGTATTCAATGAGAATGTTCTGCAAACAAAATAGAAGTATATGCAAAAACATGACAAAAATCACTTCAATTGTAAAAATGTTTTAAAACCTGACTTAGAAATGAGAGAATTTTGAACTAATGTCCAGATGTCTAGTAACAAATTTTGTGTATTATTACCTAGAGCTCAATTACCTAAATTAAATTATCTTTTATAAAGGTTGGCTTCATCTGCCCAGACTTAGACACCATAGCGTATGATTATATGTGAGTTTATATTGCTCTAGAAATTACTTATCGAAAAGTGAGAAGATTTATTTAAGTACACAGTTCATTCGTTATTTATTGCTCATTGATATCGTCTATATATCATGTGGGTAAAATATATAAAGGACAATAAATGTGAAAATAAACTCACACTTGGAGGAAGATTTTTATAAAAAAAAACTATAACTGTAAAAGGTATATTTTTGATGCGTACATGTATGATTTATCCGTCCTTTATAATTGGTGAAAACGTGTTTCTTCAACAGAAGAAAATAAAAAACCTTTTATTACACAATTACCACTTTCAGTACAGTGAACCATAGAAGCACTAATTAACCTGTCGCTATTACCGTGTAAGAAAAAGACTTTTTATGAATAATTGTATGCACTATTTCAATATAACGTCCTCCAATTTCAATGTATTGTGAAAGGCAGTAAAATAAAATATCGTAGTACATATCAAAAGACACGCATACGGCGTATCGTGATTTTCTAGTAGAAATTCCAAGTTATAATCAAAAAGTCGTGATCGCGGCTATGAAGAAATTACCATATTTATGTGACATAAATATGCACATTACTATTTGAATATTGTGTACATTCAATGTATCGCAGGTATCGTGTTAAGGCAATACCTTGTTCTGGCAGGTGTTGTTAAAATCGGATTAATAACGTTTAGTCTGGAAGCAGTCAAAATTTTGAAAACCGCAAATTAGTAGACAAGGATAATAAAAATTCTGATGGGAAAACTGTTGTAACAATTTTATTATATTTCTACAAAATGAAGGTGAATATGTGCTATATATGCCCTACCAAATATAATAAAAGTAATACCATTTAATATCTGCCAAAAATGACAGACTTGCACACTTCTGTATACTACACGTCTGGGGGAGAGTAGCTATGACAATATTATGCTGGACGGTTTGCATGTCCAATTAGAAAAACTCATTAATATCATTCAAGATCCTATTGAAAAACAGATCTTATAGATATAAAAGAGCAACGTTAATGATTTGTAAATTTTTAGTTACAAATTGCCTAACTATTATTTCCCAGCTCGTATTGATCTGTAATGTTGACTACTATTGTGCCCGTATTTGTAATTAATATTGAACCAATATTGATAATTAATTCTTGGCATACATATTAGTAAATAATACTACATCAGAGTCAAGTAGGATCCATAAGGGTAATGGATAGATATCATTGACTTCAAATTATATAAGAATTTTTATAGACCTTATAATTATGATATCATTGAATTTAAGTTTTTAAAAAAAAGTAAGTTCTTGGCAAAGATTACTATAAAGCAGGGATTCTTAAACTTTTGTCATTGGCGACGCAGTTTATGATTGCGAGTTTCTAGGGTGGTCCTTAATATGAACATTTTCGAATTTCCTTGCTCCTAAGGGTTCAAATGGTTCCAAATTGATAAAAAACAAGTCTCTGAAGGTTTTAACTCTTAATATTAACTTCTAGATAGTGCGCAATTCAATCAAATTTTGTATGGAAATAGCATGGAAAAAAATTTGAAAATTAAAAAAAAAATTTAGGTATAACTTAGCGACAAATAAACTAAAAGTGAAAATTTGTGTCATTTTTTATTGAAAATTCCATGTTCTATCCAAAACTGCAACAAAGAAGTGTGTTATTTTATGCATTGTCTTTTTCAAACATCAAGTCATGTAATATCTCCTGACAGAAATGTGTCGGATGATCCTCCTTCGAAAGACACTGAACCGAATTAAGAATTCTTATACCATGAGAGCCCTTGTGAACTCAACCATTATCATAATGATTCATAATGATATATTTATGTATTTAATTTTCTTAAGTGTACCCATACAGGAAAAAAAGATCTTAGAAGAAATTCTGGTTACGATGAGGAAATGCAATATAATCATTTATATTCTGTTGCACTACTTGGCTTGGTAATAAAAATCACATTTTTTTTCTAAGAATCAATACCAAGTTTTTTAATTGTTGTTTTACCTGATCAAAATCACTTAAGAATGTCAACACCAAGTTTACCTTTTAAAATAATATAAGCAAAAAATTCTCTTGGAACATCAATCAATTAATGATTCAGAGATTTCATAGAAAGTTTGACAATATAAAGATTTCTAGTTACCAATTTTTTGTTGCAAAAATCTAATACTGGAAAGAAGTATACTCAAAAAGTGTGTGAAAGGTTTTTTATATGCGCATATGTGACATTTTACATACTTGAAAAACACTCAGTTCCTATACATCGTTTTTGCATTAAATCATAGAAATGGTTTGGCACCTACACGAATGCATATAAAATAATACTATATATATATATATATATATATATATATACCTACTACGTTTGGCTTTTTATTCCAACCTAAACAAATGCATCCAAATTCAGAGTTCCTCCCCACACCAGGTCGCGAACTTTTTCCAAATATATAGTAAATATATTGACGTAGAAGTGAATTTTATCATAGCCCGTTAAAAATACAATGCAACGCTCGTATATACAAGGGAATCCAATATATTATTCAGATTTCTTCTGTGCGAAACAATGAAAAATTTCACGGCAGTTTCGTCGCTTTATTTTATTTTATTGGGGACACATTATTCTACGAGATTCTGTGGGAACTCGATCGAAAATAGACGTGGAAGTAGGTAAATAAAAAATAAAAATATTTGGTAAAGCACATAAATGAATGCAATTATTTTCACTTATCTATCGAGTTTTGTCTTGACTGAATTTTGGAGGAAAACAAGCAGGTTTGATTTTCCGTGGGATTCTAGGAAAAATAACGGTGAAAAAATATTGAAACAGAGAAGGCAAACAAAAAATAAGAAATTATAATACTGTTGTGGTTAAAATTCTTCCTACACATCTCTAAAAATATGATTTAGAAGAACTAGCACAAAATTTGACTTATCTTGAATTATTATTAATAGTACAACAATCAGAGTAAACTTTGAAACTTATGATCACATATTTCAAAACTAGTTCTAAATTTTAGACATAGTTCTATATTTTAAACCTATTCCTGAAATTTAGACCTTGTTATAAATTTTAGACCTGGTTATAAATTTTAGACTTAGTAGTAAATTTTGGACATGGTGGTAAAGCCCTAAATTTTAGATGAAAATCTAAAACTTAGACTAGGTTTTAATTATAAACGTAGTTTTAAATTTTGCATAATTCATTGACCTCTACTCCCAATGGTTATTTATATTATTGCATTCCAGTTACTAATTTTGCAAAGTTGCAATCTGGATATAGATAACGCAGCCTCTACTAGCAGCAACTTTCAGAATTTCAAACTGAGTTCGTCTGATGACAAACATTCTATCTCGTCAGAATGAAATGAAATGGTTTCTGTGAACGTATCCGTCGTTTTCAACTATCATGCTTTATGCGAATTGGTTGCAAACTTTGCGAAACCGACCTGACCTTATAATGAGTTTTACCTATACACAAAATATGGGAAATCTCACATCATTTGGATATTAGATGGAATGTGACAAAATTTATATCTATGAGAAATCTCACATCATTTGGCTATTAGATAGAATGTGATAAAATTTACAAGTAGAAATTAATTTATGTGAAGATTTATATAATTCCAAGTAACAGCTCAAGTAGTAATAAATCGTGGCTAAATATTGGATAACAATATTACAAGGCATTAGTTGAAAATGAATAAAAACCGAACCAAGAAGCAGGGGTTGATTTCCACTATAAATTATAAAAAGTAGCCATTATAAAGTGTAATAATATGTCGAAATATCTTTCGGTTAGCCTTTTCCTCCCACAAAATGTGAGCTTTGGCAACTTTCCCATTATCCGAACGATTTCATTGTTCACTGCATGTACGGCCGGAGACTTAGCAATCGAATTGTCAGACTAGTTTTAATAGTGACATATGAATGCACGTAATTCCATCGAATATACCGCCTGTATTTTGTGAAATATATGCTCTACATACATTTTTACATTTCATATTTCATATGGAATTACATTTGAATAAATACTGAACGCAGCCAAAAAATTTAATAAATTATACATGCGCGGTTTAAATTATTTGCGCTGAAATAGAAACTACAAATATTTCTGAATGAAATTCTAACCGATTTGAATGGTTCAATAAATAATTGATTTCTATTGATAGGAATATGTGCTGATTAGTTTTTGGCAAAGGCAGGTGCAGCCGTTTCGGAGATACGGGTTACATAGTGCAGAAAATAAAAATCGTGTTTTTGAGAGAACGAAGCATCCGATTTGAAGTGATGATTAGAAATTGGCAAAGGCAGGTCTAGCCGTTTCGGAGATACAAAGCTAAATGCGCAAAAAACGGCAGTTTTCGAGCGCCATTTCTGATTTCATTATGATACGAAAAGTTTCAGAAATTTGCCTTAAGGCACGATACCATATACTACTAGTTAATATTATAACTTGCTGGTTTGTCACATGAAATTAACTGAGCAGAGAACAATGAGTAGCTGTCAAACAAAAAAGTAGCAGTCAAACAAAAAATATTAGTTTGTAGTACATGCTAAGTATCAGAGATGACGCAGCATGTGAAAAACGATGTTTCCGCTTTTCTGGATATTTTCTATTTTCTTTGCTATAAACTTCACGGAGTCCGAGACCTTTCCAACGAATGCGTTCTGGAGTTATATCGTCAGGAAGGAAAACCCGACTTATTTTTATATAATAGATAATTTAAAATTATTTTTAGCATTTATTCAACTTTAATTTTTTTTAACTTACTAAAGAATGAGTTTTCTTAAAAATCAAATTTACTAATTTACTAACAATAAGGTTCGACTCCATCATCGAGTCAAAAATCTTGAAGTGACAAAAGAATAGATAAATCCATCCGTAATTTATATGACCTAATTTAGACAATATGAAAAATATTAGCCAGGCTAAGTAAGCATCTTTTTTCCTATATCAACACCCAAAAATTTTCATTATTTTTTCATATATAACTAATGTTTGAATTCATATCCATTTCAATGGCTGGAAAATTTGACATTTACCTTTCATTGAGAGAAAATGAAATATCTCCATGACGTTATGACTGACAGATCACATTGAGGTAGGCTTTTGATCTACTTCAAATTCTTTGAACCATTCGAAATGACTCGTATAGAAATATCATTTTGGAAAAATATAATCATATCTAGTTTCATGTAAGCTCCTTTAAAAGGCATTATTATAGATTACTTTTAGGTGACCTTTTGCTATAAATATGATATTCAATTTAAACGAGGGTGTATTTGACATGGTAAAAATATATATTAAACCAATGTACACGTGGAATATATTCTAAAAATGAGAAAATAGGATGTACTGAAATTTTTTAATTAATTGGTGCCCAATGTTGCGCCCACATAAAGATTGGTTATTATATAGCCATGATTTATTTATACAGGGGCAATAATAGAAAAATAATCTCAAAAAATAAAAAAAATATATTATAATATAAGTAACGTTGTAAACTAAATTAAATGAATTGTATTCTATATTACAATCTTCTAGTATAAAACTTTCCTTATATCAATATATAAGAATAATACGAAAATGAAAAGCAAATGATTGAAATACATTACAACCATCATAAGTTCAAAAATTCAAAGCACGTAGAACATACTATTTCCTATGCTAATATGAAAAGTGGAAACTTTCTCATTCAACTTTGGTGAAAATTCACCTCGGGAAAATGAGGTAAGTAAACTAGTTTATTTTGTGTTTCGCTGGTTTATCAAGTGAAACATAAAACACTATGTTCACACGTTTAGGGGATATGATCATATTTTATATTAGATTAGAGTTATCAATTTAATTAAATTAAATTAAGATTTTTATTCTTATTTGAATATATTTAATGCATATTATTTAAAAAAAAAGGGCGTTTCTAAAATTATATTTGCATGACAGTGCTAAAAGACAGTAGCATTCTACCCTCTGTAGTGGTGTCAAGCCATCTAACCCTAAAGCCATAGATGAGATTCGTTTCATGTTTTATTACATTTGCTTTCGGTGCCCCGGGGCTAAGAACGGGCAAAACGAATAAAGACCCCCAACCCCAAAACCTGATATGGTCTGGGGGTCCAAATCCAATGAGATCCAAACCTCCAGGGCATGTTACTGCGAAAAGGGATTAAAGTGGCGCCCGATTGGTAGGGTTTGCTACCTCTGGACTTATTTTGTAAATATTGGGGAATTGAAAATTTATGAAATATAATGCGACCCTTATTAATTTGGTTATGAATATTAATGGAAGTGGTCTTTTCAAGGTCAGATATATAATAAAACATAATTGTGATTTTCTGCCATACCAATAAATTATTGTATCATAAGTTCGATTAGTTAGAATTCTTTTTATTATTATCAGCTTTTTATATTAAGAAAAAAACAAATCATTAAAGCTTATTGAATTTCGATAGTTATATTGATATTAATCAGAATTAATATCAATAGATAGTTCAAGAAGAGAAATCCTAAAATCAAGAGCAGTAGGTAGATCAATCGATTGAAATCATTTATGAGTGCACTTACTAATATAAAGTATTGTACTTATTTATGTTAATGTATCAAAAAGCCAATATTATTAGCTAACTCTTTTTCATAAAAATCAATCTTCTCCCAAAAATACCCAAATCAATGAATATCCCGTAAAGACCTCGCCTTGTGTACGACTTTAACGTTCACTAAAACCGAATTACTTTGGTGAACTAATTTCCTTGGAGCGTCGGTAATTCTGTTCTGTTTCTCTGGCCCTTATTCCATTTCGAATCGTACAACAAATAACAAAGCAATTATGTGGTAAAATTTATGAAGATCATGTTACTAACAAACGCAAATTCTATCTATCCGCAAATATATATGGGTCGTGTATTCGCGAACTTGATGTGCACTAAATGCGGTGCGGACGGTGGAGGAAAACGAGAGCTGGTAGGATAGAAAATGGTAGGAAAATTGATGAATTTTTTAGGCAGAGATACATGCTAAATGTTTGAATTAACTATGAAAAATTTTATGATATTTTTAACTTTTTCTTGGTTGCAGCCAATGTGACAAATCCAAGGTAAACATTTTAAAACGTTGTTCCAGAATTTGATGTCATCGAGTTGAAACATCAAGATCCCTAGAAGTAGCCTCATCATTTTATGTTAGAAGCTTCATCATTTTATGTCTACTATTTATTGTTTTACCTTGTAAACTCGGCATTAATTGTACCAATATCGACATACGGTATCGAGCTATGGGCACGTGCGAGCACATCCAATATAAAAACAATTCAAAGAGCACAGTCAAAAATACTACGAGCTATAGTGAACGCGCCCTGGTACGTCTCCAGGATATACCTACTATCCAAACACTCTAATAAAAGACCTGCTAAAACAAGTTCCTATGAGAAGATTAAAAAGAAAGTGGCCGCAAGATTCAATAAATTAACAATCAATATATTTATGTAAGAAAATTTCCCAATGGAGGAATTTCTTAAAGCTCTGTACCCGTCAGCAAATTAACCTCATTGAACCCAAGGTTCAGATTGGTTATAAAAAATAAATTAAAAAAAATGTTATGGCCATTGAGGATGATTTGACCAATGTTTGCATCTTTTAAAAAAGAATTACCAAAAAGTTGAACTCATCAAAAATTCATTTAGCACAAAGAACTCACAAAATAAAATATATCTGGTTTTAAAGAATTTTTCCATATCAATTGTAGTGATTCAAATATTTTACCCCAGATCTTAGCTTATTGAACTGCAAACAAGAAGAAACGGAGAAATTCGAGGTTAGTCCAAAAGGGTTTTTGCGGTGTCGAATTACATAAATAAATTTGTTTCAGCGGTTGTTCCAAGGCACTCTCTGGTTTTCTCATTAAATTTCCTCGTGTATATATAGGAATGCCATAATTAACAAAATATATAGAGCAAAAATGACTGCCTCATAAATATTTAATTTTGCTTTGATGTTACAGCTGAGGATAAATAACTTGTTCAATTTAAATGTAAACATTAGCTCTCATTGTTGTAAATTGTAAATGATCATGTAATGAATACTGTAAATTAATTATGTATAACCAGGTACAGGAAGAAAGGTAATATAAATTTGATTATAAGAATTTAGGTTTTGAATTTTCATTTTTGGTCGTTAGTAAAATTAATAGGACGTAGAATGATTTACGTTTAAGTATATAGTAAAATTGTATATGTGAACTCCGAAAAGATGCTCGGATTATAAAAAGCATGCATGAATACTAGTTCTTTGCACCGGTTAACTTTATATTCATCGCATAGCTTTTGGTAAATGAAGAACTTATACCAGAGTTCTTTTTACTATTAGAAGTCTTTATATGGTGAACTATGCAAAATACCCCGTAAACTCCTGAATGGTTTGAAGTGGTGTCTTCGCTCGACTTGTGAGTTAATTTAGTGCTCCGTCATGTGTTCCGGCAGTTGAATTATTTACGACGAGACATTTCAAGACGACTCATCAATCTATCTTCTGCTTTTCAGTTTCTTGTCGTTTCACTTCTTCCTCATATGTGACTTCGACGTAGCACAATTCCCGAAAATAGTTTCCAAAGGAAATGAGATTTTTGAGATAGAAGTAAATAGATGGTATTAAATTTGGTTAGTGGATACAGAAGATACAGGATCTACTCTATCACCTGCAATGATTATGAACTTCTACGTCTTGATAGCGTAAGATGTTTAATCCGTTTTAGAATATATAATTTCGTATTTTCTGTAAACGTAATTTGACCATCGCAATACTCCTCCCAAAGCAGTTTAAACAATTTTTATAAAATTTTATGCTCACTTTCAGTGTTTCTGAGAATCGGCCAATATCTATTTTTTGAACGCCTAAGTAGTATGTCTTGGCCACCATTTACACTTTATATATATATATATATATATATATATATATATATATTGTGTATTATATCGCTTCTAGAATAAGAAGGTCCAATAAACATCTGTGTTTTATTCCTGTAACAAAGTCCGCAGCGCCCTTAAGCCTTATGAGAACCGAATCGAGCCTAACCGAATGGCATAAGTCATGCGTAAACCGCAATGTACCACGATAGTCCATATATATTTCACAAAGGTAAATCGGTCTTTACACAGCATGTCGTTTGTTTATTATCCGATGTGGAAGGTCTTAGGGCTGAAAATATTCGATATTAATTCAATTGTGTCCGAAATGGAAAATTTTGTTTTACGGTTGAGGAAATTTCTGATGAGCTTGATTGTAAGCCGTTGAGAATTGATAACTTGATATAAAAACACGTGGGTATCGGTGTTAAGAATTTGTGCCATGATTTGTAATTCGTCATAAATAACAATGCTATGTATCTACTCAATATATATCGAATAGGCTTTATACTTTGTTCGGACGTATTTTGAAGGTGACAACCTTCATGGCAATGAGTTTTTACACGGGATGGTTGCTACATCTGGGAGAGGAGTAGCAGATATTTTAATGGGACTAATTGAACACTTCAAAAAGAAAAGTCTGCTAAACAACATATTTAATGAATATCCAATAAATATATCTTCAATAAATATAACTTAGTGACAAATCAGTGATTGTAATAAGAACAGCAATACGTACATAATACTTGTATATCAACAAATCAGTGTTTAAAACAGTCCATAGCTACAAGGGTTAAATTATAACCCAACAACCTGAATTAATTGAAGGGAGAGTTTTAATAAAGTGCATAACTACGCAACGCACATACATACTTAATAGTGTTTCGGAAATATTTGAATAAATGGGAAAAGAGAGTTCAAGTCGTGTTGTAGCTGGTGATGTGTAAATATTCTTTAGTTTTCATATATAAATTCAGTTTTATTAAATATTGTTGTTTATGCTTTATATTATTTATATATCGACAATTTATTATCTTATCACCAGTATAGACCCTTCTCAGCTCAAGGGCTTTTTCCGACTGCTAACCTTTAATTCACAATGATCTACGGCGGCTTTTCGCTCTACCGTTTCGCTACAATGGGCACACGATACATTGCACCCTCGCCTAACACGGTTTGATTTCACCTACAGTTGTACTAATATATAACTAGAAAACAATATATATATATATATATATATATATACATCCCTGTATCTGTTTTATTACAATAGCAACGCTGTATCTCGATTGGGATTATTTGCCTAAATCGTGTAGTCCTGAAGTGCATTCAAACGCAAACTTAGGTTCTTGGTGAGAATAGGGGTTGAGCGCGAAATTTGAAATAATTTGAAATGACAAAGATTAAAGTCTGTTTCAGAGCGAAGGTTTTTAATATATAGCTTCAGAGTAAGGGACGTAATACTTCTGGATAATTACCAAACCTTTTTAGGCTTCAATTTGTAATAATACTTCAAATTATATATAACTTTATCTTTTAGTAAATATATAATATAACTGTTCATTTAAATTTATTTTATATATGCTGCCTGAACTAATTATCAAAAATCTCCTAATTAGTAACAAGGTTCCAACTCATACACAAAACTACAAGATCGCTCCACCGTTTTGCATTGTCTTGCAGATCCAAAACCGTATTTATATTAACCAAGCAATTAACTAACAATTTATAACACATCTCTAATTCGCTTACTAGACTTCTACATAAAGGAGGAGTTGATGCAGATTAGTGCATTATACAACGTATCACCTCAAACTAAGCTAACCATAATATATAAACTTCTATAAACATTTGGAGTTGGTGGTTGATATAATAGGAACATTGTTCAACAGTAATGAGTATATTTTTTATTTTGAGCTATATCCAGGCAATCAAAATGATATTAAACTCATGTTTCCACTACCATGAAGATTAGGCTAAATATTCTTAGATCCAAAGTTCTCAGCTGGTGGATGCAGATTAGCAGAAACTGCACGTAGGATCTAATCTTAGCAAAAGTTTAACATTTTCTTGTCTGCTTGTTCCAAGTTTCTCCTTTAAGTAAGGATATGTAACAAGTTCTTCAATTATCGATGCACTTGCATAGTTTTCTAGTTGCTTTCTGAGAATATATATTTTACGACTAAGAAGACAAGCGAGAGCTACATAATAACTTTATACACCGGAATGTCTTTGTTACAAAGTCTTGTGATTGAGGAAATATAAAATATAAATCAGTTTATAACATATTTTCTTGAGAATGTAGATTTTATTGAATGTCACCAAAATGTTCTTAATATCATTTATAATTTTATTCACATTGTAAGTGCGGAAAAAATAGAACCCCTCTTGTTGATTTAAAATTGTTCACCGTTAATAACTAGACAAAATATATGGCGACATAAAATATATGCACGTTTTCAGACACTCCTAAATAATGTTCTCTATAAATATATTATGGTTCATAAAACACGAGCGCCTGGCAAATTATTTATGCGGCTTCGCATAATACAGTGATAATTCTTACGCATTTCGATTCACTTTTGGTAATGTAAAAGTGAAATTTGACAAAAAAAATAACGTATGTTCGATCAGCCATCCATTTAGAATTCTATCTTCATGCCGATCTTAAATATATTAGTAGCTAGATGTTTTTATGGCTCCTTTTAGCCAATAATAAAATTAGTATTAACATAATCAAATTCGAGTCATGCAAGCAGAATTTATGTAGCAGTAAAAATACTATTTTATGACGGTCTGGCAAAAAAAACTCTAACTAAAACCTCAATCTGTAAGATGATACACATATTTATTTTCTTATATACAAGTAGTTTATAAAAATAAACTCATTCACAAAATAGGCAATGCATAGAAATGATTTTATTAGAATACTATAATGATGAGCAAGTTAAATCTGAGTAAATTTTTATCATAACAATAGAGAAACAAATTGAATTCAATATGAATAAATAAATATTTTCATACAATTTTCATTTTAATTCCTCATTCCAAATGAGTTTTTTTTTTTTAAATAAAATCAAAAATGTGTGTGTCAGATTTGAAAAACTATCAGAAATAGGAATTTGATGATGTGTAAGTTGTTTTGTATTATATTTTTATTCATAACTGACAATAAATCCTACCAATCCAATACTACTATAAATTTTATACAATTTAATTTTCTTTCAATTGTGTATAATACATTTATTGAGAAGAAAATCAAATTGAGCCTAATTTCTGTTCAGCTTATCAGATATACCTAACAAAACCTAGTTCACAAGAAAGGGCTATGAAAATACGGTCAACCTAATACAAAATCACGAACCCTTCGAAAGGTTATATGTATAATCTGTTTTACCTTTCAATATTTGAATTTGCTAACGTATCATCCAATTTTGTGGGGACACAAATATAAAAAATGGAAACCATGGGCGGTATTTTATTGGAAAATATTATTATTGTGAAAAAAAAATATTTAAAAATAAATTGAACTAGCAACACCATATTTTTCCCACCAACTACTTTTCCTTCAAGTCCAAAATTCACTACCCGGAATAATCTCTTCCTTAACTACCCTTTTATTAAATGTTCTTGACAACAAAATCCCCGTTTCAGGACACCAGTACATCTTCTCGTCCCGAATAAGCGTATCCTTCCCATGTTTTTTATATTTATTGCCATAATACATTCAGGATAGTATACCGTTAAAGTTTTATAGCTCTTAGTCAGCTAATTACGTATAATGTACGAGTCTAATTAAGGATATTATAGTCGTAATTATCGCCCTACATACACACCTATAATGCTTGTATCATATTTTATACGCATCTCCGAAGGAATAGTAGGAG
The DNA here is from genome assembly GCF_003426905.1 of Ctenocephalides felis. NCBI lineage: Eukaryota > Metazoa > Arthropoda > Insecta > Siphonaptera > Pulicidae > Ctenocephalides > Ctenocephalides felis. Next base: position 7,244,610 of record NW_020539724.1, on the reverse strand, counting down.
AGCTGTAATAGATTCAGAAAAAGTAAAAATTTAATGATATTTTTAGCAATAAGCATTAATTTTGGTAATAAATTAATGCTTATTGCCAAATAATTTGAATAAATTTTCAACACATAGGAGAGCATATGTAGACTGGTGCTTAATCAATTTTTTAAATAAAAATAATAAATATTTAAATATTTAAATAATACTAAAATTTAGTAATTTTAAATGTGATGCATTTAATCATAAAGCTAAAAAAATTAAATTTCGAAATAAACAAAATCAATAAAATTTAACCACAATAACCAAAATTCGTTATAATTTCACAAAAGCTCTAGGTTGCACTTATAAGCTCATGATTTTCAAACAACGTGAGTTAATTGATTTTAAATATTATATTAATATCTTTTATTAAATTGAATCATTATTTTAAGCATGTATCTTATGATCAAAAATTGTGCCTCATAATGAAATAAACTATAAAATATTTTCATAAATTTTCAAATATTCAAAGACTAAATTGCGCTGCATTTTTTCGAGATACAAACATACCTATATTTGAATTGTGAATATTTTAACAATTATTTATGTGAGAAATATCAAAAATATTATGTGTGAAAAGTGAAAGAGTTTATTAAACTATTAGCTAAAAATTAGCTCAACTCAAAGAAAACATCTAAAATAATAAAAAAATATTTGTTCGGACATCTTTTTATTTTATTATATTGGCCATGAAGGTGACAAACTTCAGGGCATTAAGCTTTACACGGAATGGTTGCTACCCCTGGTAGAGGGGATAGCGGAGTGTTTTAGTTGAACTAGTTGTTCACTTCAAAAAGTAAAGTCCGCTTAAGAACATGTAAATAACCAATAAAAATGAATATAACTTCTTTCATTATAACTTAGTAACAAATCAGGGATTGTAATTAGAACTGCAACAAATACATAATATACAAACAAATCAGTGTTTAATACAGTCCACAGCTGCAAGGGTTATATTATAACCCAACAACCTGAATTATCGAAGGAGAGTTACTACGTAACATAAAGAACAATATTTTTGAACAAAAATACATTTTTTTTTCGAAAACTATATAAAATCTTCAAAATTCTTTTAAATTTCTAAATCCATTCAAAATAAAAAAAAAAACAAATTTTTTCATCTCAATTTTCAAATCTATTACTATCTCTACCAGCCCTCACACTATCCTCCCCAAGTACAAAGTACAAGTACGTATATTTCGTACATGCCTACTACCGGCGTAGTACGTACTTCGTCTTCGGCCCGTGCCGGGGCGTACTTAGGGGTTGAGGGTTGTTCCCGCGTAAGCTTCACGTTTGGTTAACTTACTATTAACTACATGACTGAAGTTCGCCCAGATTGGAAAATCGTGATGTTTGATATTCCACCTTGTATCTCTGCAAAATGCGTGAGGGAATCTCATCGATATATACATGTATATTAGAGAGAGGACTTGATTAACATGATATTTATAGTTGTTGATTATAAAGCTGTAGTTAATTAAACTGAGATGGATTTTAATATATGTGCACATAGCTGGGTGATTACGTTAATAACATGCCGCTTATAAATCACGGTAAATGATCGAGATGGATAGGAATTATTTACACTAGGGTGGATAGAACATCGGTGTCATCTAGGTGAATACAGCGAATATAGCGAGCTTGATAATTATTTTACATATTTTTATATTAACATACAGGGTGTTCCGGAGCGTAACGTCAAGGTTAAACGGGATAATATTTCTTAAATGTTCTGAAAAAAAAATTTCACGATGTTTGGAAATTATGAGCTTTTAAGAGCAACCCAGAGCTTTGGTGAATTCATGATCATTTTTCGGTTATTGTGGTTAATTTTTATTAATTTTGTTCGTTTAAACTTTGGAACCGCAGCTGTGAATAACATTTCTAGAACCACAATAAAAAATAATGAAATATATAATGAATTGCCAAACGATATTGAGATGACCAACGATGACGATAAATTTAAAAGAAAAATAAAGAAATATTATAAGGAAATTAAAGATAAAGAAGACTGAAGGTATTATAATAATTATAAAGATATTTCAATTATAATAGGTATTATATTCACGAAATAGTCAACTGAACTGTATATATAAAATATGAAAACCGTTTTCATGATCTCTCATACCAGGCACATCTGTCTGTCTGAGATATGAAAATAATGTATATATATAAATAAAAAGAAAAAAAAATGCTCTAAGTTATTGCCCCAATTTTTAAAAACGATCGATTTTGAAAAGCCGTCTTTTTTAAAAAATATGAGTTTTTAAAATATGTGATAAATATAATTTAAATACTAAAGTGTGTTTAATTTCATCAAAAGCTATCTAGAAGGCAATATTAAGAGCTAAAACTTTCAGAGAATTGTTTTTTATTAATTTGGAACCATTTGAGCCCTTGGGAGCAAGGAAATTCGAAAATGTCCATATTAAGGACCACCCTAATATATATATATATATATATATATATATATATATACATATATATATGTATATATTTCTATTAAGTGATATATCAAAAATGTATTTCCGCATATAAAAATATAAAAAAACTTACAGCTAGAGCAATATTTTCAGCAAGTATACAGTTGACACCTTTCAAGAATAATATCTTTGCAAACCACACATTTCTTGTGGGTTTAGTAGAAAGATCATGTTTCGTACCATAAATTTATGGTAAAAATGTAAAATAAAGGACATTCGAGAATTTATGTAGTCAAATGTATAAGGAAATTATAAATATCAATATTAATACTGTCAAATATTTTATAAAAAGACAAAAAGACCATCAGTTTAGTAAATTTTCGACTGAATGAGTAAGTGATAAGATTAGATCAGAATTCTATATAAAAGTTGTAAAACCATATGCTCAGTCATTCAATTTTTATCAATTATGAACTGGGTGAAATATATCTTAGAAAATATATTTTTTCTGTATCTGGTATCCTATGACTTTCGTATTTGATAACAAAAAATTATAATTAGAAAATAATAATGTCCTAGTGCTTTACCATACGAATTGCATTTATCTTCCTATGTAAACAGAAAATTATACATTCGTTTTGTGTGTATGCATATTTTATTCCGCTTTGCGGTATATAAATCAAAATGTTTTATTAAAAATATGTGCGCAGAAATAAGAAAAAGCTGCTTAACAGTTTTTACATAAGGGTATGAAATATTGCTATACTTAAGGCCGCGACACACACATTTATAAATCGCATATGCTTTTTAGCTCAGGGATACTCTGAATATATGCTGAAAACTTTCATATTTGCAACTAAAAACCTCATATTTTAGAAAAAAAATCACGAATATTTCACATATTTTTAAAAACTGATCAAATAATTTGTAAGCCAATTTTCTAAAATATAATAAATTTTTAAATTAAAACTGTAATAGGAAAGAGCGGGGATTTCACAAACTTCTGAAGAATATTTTAATACTCTTTTTAAGTTAAAAAAATAGACTTCTGAAAATACATCATTCGTCTAAATGACATTGACTACTAGTTTCAACCCGTATGAAAGAAACTTCTGCAATTAAAATCGTGAATAAATAAAAGAAAATATGAACTCTTACAAATACAATCGCATTTTAGAACTTTTTATTACTATTATTAGTCATTCTTCGTTAAAAGTTTTTTAGGTTACCAATAAAAAACTAGGTATAAGAAATGATTGAAAACACAAACGTGCCTGATTGCTCCATCATGCGTGATATATTATAACTTTACAAAAAAGTATCGACGATATTGAAAAGAAATTCTCATATTGTTTAAAGATTCTTAGAACTTTTAAAAATTCTTTCGCCAAAGAAAATATTTCATTTATGTTTGTTTGTAAGATTCTATTTTTATATCGGGAAAAAGGCAGAGGCTATCCCATAGGATAGAAGTTGTTCTTTTGATATCCTATCGATAGAATTTGTTCAGAAAAGTCGACTATATAATATAATGGTTTTGTAATATTAAATTTTGCACTTTACTCACATATAGACCAGAATTCATTGATGTTTGGAACATATCTATAAATAACAGTAATATGTAATAATAAGTATATCGAAAATTCAGCTCAATTTATTTTACAATTTTGTTACAAAAGTACGTCTGTTAATTTATACATTAAAACAAATATTATTTGATTACTTTTCATATTTTATTTGCATCCAATCAAATTACGAAATCATCAATTATAATCAATGTAGAATCAATACAAACAAATATTGCTGAATATTTCGAATTTTAAATTGACGATTCATATTAATTTGTGCGCGGTTATTAAATGATTAATTTATTACTAGCAATTAGCACAAAATAATTACCCGAATTAATATTTGCCAGTTGAATAATTAATTTGAATATTTAAAAATTCATGGAATTGGTTTAATGAAATATTTGTATTTAGAAAATTTTATGAAATAATTATGATCTACTTGATAGAATGAAATAGGAAAAATGGAAACAATGTAGCTAATGTAGCTAATGTGTATGAAAGATAACCTCACTTTTCTGAATGTATTTAATTTTCTATTCCTCGGAATTGCTATTGGATTATAAACAATAATCTACTTCTGAAAGGTGTAATTAACTACCATCCTTAATAGTTAGACTGAGCAATCGTCACGTTACCAAAACCAGAATATGAGGTCCTTCACATCATTTAGTGAATTTAATAGATGTCCACCAACTACGTTTATCTCACAATAACGGTTCTAAGAAACTAACTCTTACTCTAAATAGCCCTGGAAGGAGGTGAGCAAACGAGTACAAATGTATACTTAATTTTCCCGTTGTTTGTTAGTAAGTTGCCTGGTGAATAGGAAGTATATCGCACTTGTGATTTATGTCCGTCAGCGAGCTCACATAATTCCCGAGTGTCTTAATCTCAGGACTTTGGCTAATTGCTGTTGAAATAATGCGTCTAATTTGTCTTGTCGCATAAGCAAAGCTCACTTTGTAATGAGTTCACATGATGTAGAAGACGGTTAACTCTTTCGCAGCGCCTTATGGGGAAACATGGTAAGTGAAAATATGACTGAGGAAGATGAAATATTCGGTTTGTTGGACCAAGTTCCAGGATAAGAAAATAATGATCTATATCTTTAGGTCACCGTTATATGGTCAAACAATGTAAGAAAATATTTATTTTTGCCAAATATTTTATGTATCTTCTCACACTTATGCACTCACAAGAAGGACCTCAAGTTTATTTATTATTTTGATAAAACTTTGCACACTGGTAAAGCCAATAATTAAAATGGAATTAAAAATATTAGAGTCCTACGAGAAGTGGTTCATTCATAAAAATCAAAAAAAATTTATGAAAGCAAGCTGTGCGTTATCTATTATATAAAAATAAGTCGGGTTTTCCTTCCTGACGATATAACTCCAGAAAGCCCGAACCGATTTCGACTATTTTGCATTCGTTGGAAAGGCCTCGGACTCCGTGAGGTTTATAGCAAAGAAAATTGAAGAAAGATTTCAACAGAAAAGCGGTGAACACTTTCTTTTTTCACATACAGCGTCATCTCTGATACTTAGCATGTACTACAAACTAATATTTTTTGTTTGACTGATACTAATTTGTTTGATAGCTACTCATTGTTCTCTACTCAGTTAATTTCATGTGACAAACCGGCATTATGTTCACTGTGAAATTGTGCAAAAAAGTAAAAAAATAAGTTATTCGTTTGCTAACATTTCAATTGGAAACTATCAAATCAATCACGTGTATTGTGCAAATTTTTATTCAATTTCAACAGCAGGCAATTTTTTTCTTTGTGTTTTAATCACCAAACGAAATGTTACATAAAATGAAACCATCTGGTGGTGAAACGGAGTTCGCCCGGCTTGCTAGTTAGTCTTATATACTTTGGCAGTTCGACGAAATCACTATATAATATATTTTTGTTTATTTTATATATGATTTTCAAAATTACCAAACGATTTATGACTTCTAAAATTACTACCAATTATTATTAATGCGTGACCGATTTCTGATAAATCTCCGCAAATGCGACGTAATGACTTTAAAACTATCATTTATCAGTGAAATGTACCTTTTGCATGCGCATAAATTAAAAATATTACTCAAGCTGTACAACTTGCAATCAAATATTCATTACCTTTGCTATTATATGTGTATAATAAAACAGCTTATTGTTCTGGTCGAAGCCTTAATGAGTTTTTGCATTCAGGCGCAAAGAAAATGCAATAAATCGCGAAAGTCATAATTTAATTGTTAGGAAATGTACAAGGTTTGTAGGAATTATGAGTTCTAACAGTGGATTTTAATAGTGCAAAAACAAGTTAACGACTGTGATTATATCTTTATCACTTGCTTGGTAGTACAAATTGTAGATACATCATCTTTGAAAAAACTTTGTATTTATTTCTTTTGCCATGTTTTAGGCGAAATGGTAGGCTAAAGTTTCATAGTTGTCAACTTATTTCGTTGATTTCCCAGGGGGTGTTATATCGTTACTTCAAAAATTACATCAGGTGCTTGTTACACTTTTTATAACAAACTCAAATATTGAGTATTAAATTATTGAAAATATTTCTGGATATACATAATTTTGCGATTGTATAGAGAATCTAGTTTTTTTTTAATTTATACATCTTGAATACCTTGTACTAAATAAATTGGGTAAAAACTAGGGTTTGTCGGTTTTCAAAAACCGGTTTTTTGGCAAAAATTATGAAATTCGAAAACTGGTTTTTTAGTGAAAAAAGTCGGTTTTCACTGTATAAATGGAAAATGGCAAATATAGCCAAATATAAAAGATAGATGAAAGCGTTTTGATTTTTCAGATCATATCGGTTCAAAAGCATTTGAAATCTTATCAGTCTGCAATGGTTCCCAGAAAGGTTTTGTACATATTAATTTAGATTTTTATACCTGTGTATATATTAATTAAAATTTAAAAACCGGTTTTCTGAAATGTCGGTTTTTGTATAAACCCTAGTAAAATCCAATTACGGTATTTAGATCAGGTCTATAATAAAGAAGATTTTGAATTACTACCAATAAACTAAAAATCCATGAAAACTGTACATATCGTATGTATGAAATTCTTCTAAATCGATACCAATAAGAGGTTGAAATATGAATTCGAAAATATGATTTGCAAATGTGCTGACAAAGACGAGTTCGACTGTATATAAAAGTTGCAAAGCGAATGTGCAGCCATAATGCAGTTCGCATCGTTATTTGGAGAATACGCTTTCCTTTATTTCGGGCCGAGGTGAAGCGGTCTTTTCAAAAATTTTCCATCGAACGTGGAAACTCTCTTGATATTTCAGATGTCAAACGCTATTCTCGAGAAATCAAGATGTTTCCAACAAGGGAGAAGTTATAAAACTGTATTATAGCATTTGATATAAAATAGTATGGGATTTTTATTTTGATTTCTTGACGACAAATGCATTATATCTCTAGCGAAGGATTTTTTGTAGATCTTAAATACTCTCATAGGATTTTATTCCGACTATAAGTATAATCAGATACTGAGTTTTGCTTAGTAATCCATAAATTTGGTTAATCTGTGCACATAAAAATTTTCAATCTTTTTTCAATTTCCCAAATGTATATTACTATATTGCATTACCTATCATGCATATTATGATATCCCTGTTTGACAATAGCAAAACCGCAGCTTCCTCGGTGACACCAGTGCAATAACTTGGAGAATGTGTTTCAAACAGAATATATTATCATTACGATGCACTCTAATTACAAATATATGCGAAATGCTGCAACAGAATATGGGAATGCACTTGTGAGAGATTGCCTACTGTATTGATACGGGCAAAACAGATATAGAAACAGACTCTGTTATTATAATTAATTGCTAATTAATGCACACACTGTAATTGAGATTGACTGATAAAGAAGATTGTTAATTGTTATTAAATGTGGTAAATGATACTTATGGTGAAGTCTACTATTTGAAAACATCTTAGCTATTAATCTACTCAATAATATTTATTAATTTTTATAGTGCTGTATTGCAGCTGCATACGATCGCCCGTTGCTTAGATGTATCATCGATTGAAACATCTCATTCAGCATCGCAAACATCATTCAGTAAATATACTGTAAAACCCAAACAACATACATCACAACCAGAGATGGGCTTATCATATCCGAAGCCGGATCGGTTAGAATATGACTCCGCGAAGAAAGCGACAGCTTCCTTCCCAAAGCAAAAACGCAGTAACAGATTTAATACCAGTTTAGGAAAGTCGGATATGACATTGTAGAATATTGAAGAGAAATATTCACTTTGTTAGATAAAATATTTATCAAACTTCAAACCAAATATTTGTCCATAATTTGCAAACACTGCACATATTTATAATAAATAAACTACCTATCACCAATCAGTGCCCTACCGAAACTTTTAATTATCAATCTGTATTTTCTCTGTCAACCTAACTGTAACTACGTATTTAACTTCTGCATTGTACGATTACAAATCACAATTTACGCTATTTGCATATGCATAATGCAAATGTTCCTGGCAAGCGTTTGAAACTAACAACAATGCACCTGCCCAGGTGAACAGGGAGAGCAGAATCGATACAAATATTAGATTATCTTAACTACTCGGCAGCAAACGCACAAGCAGACTATTACTACTACCACCCCCTAGTAATAGACTCATGAAAAAATGTATAGAAACTAGTTGTAAGTAGCATTTTGCCTCAAGGTTAGTTGCATAAACTGCTTGATATAATAAGCAACTTGATCAACAATATTTCATTTTCCAAACTTTCCACACTCCATAGACCCTTTTCAATATTCATACGTCTTACATGAACATCAAAAGATCTAGATAATTCTTTATCACATGGCGTACTAATGCTCTTGAAAGTCATGTCATTGAGGAAACATAAAGCAAAACCCATTCATTGATATCATATTTACGCGGCCCACTTGTAAACCCATTACAAAAGGGTATGGAAGCGATGGGTCTGAATGTAGGAGCTTGTAAGGGAACTTAGGAAGATGGTTAGTAAATGATTTGGAAACAAATTTAAAAAATAGAATAACAGATATTGGAACTATAATATTATTTATAACTAAAATGCTTCAAACAATTTTGAAAATTCTATAACTGTTCTTAAGAAATCAGTTGGAAATCGTGCTGATTATGAAGGTCGGCCAGGATGTTCTGGCCGAATATCTTAAAATACTAGATGCCTACTAATGTGGTAGTTAAAATAGTTAATGTAGTAATACATTAAAGTTTGAAATACTTAAGTAATGACATACAAGAGTATGTTAGTGCACTATAATTAATATTAACAGTTATTGGAATACAGATGTTGAAAGTCGGTTTGAAAAACAGTTGAAAATTTTATTTAAATAGCTAGATCTCGATTCTATTGTTTGATACAATTATTTATAGGTTAAGAAACTTGCCTTGAACAAAATGCCATATACACCTATCTCTAAATTAGCCTAATTGACCAAAAATATAAGACAAATCTCATTTTGAATAACTTTTACCCAGTATCTCAACTACCAAGTACCTTCTTATTCGGGACTCTATCTCGGAGGCGTTTTGTATTTTTGTATAAAAGATTATCCCTTCCTTCGAAAGAGGCTCGAAATTCTCTTGTGAATGGAAGTAAGGAGGTATGAACGATATATAGGTATATAAATGCCATATCATAAAACCTTAACGCACGCTATTTGTATACAAGACCGTATTATGCCAAACGATCTTAAATCCAATAAGCACTCGATTATTATCATGGCTATTGCCTGCTACCTACAATAAAGCGAATTTCGATGTGGGGTTTAAGAAAATGTAAATATCTTGGGGAAATAATTGAGTTATTAAATTGTAAAATGTAATAAGGCATAGAAACTTTTATTCGGTAAGCTTAAACGATGATTAGTTAACTGAAGAACCCAACGGTTAGCCTACCTCAAGAGCTTAACTAGTTAGTTTTAAAATAATCATTTTAATATTCCTGGATAAAAAAAATCTGACTATAAATATCATAATGATTACCTATTTACTCTAGAGTTTTATGCTTTTCCAATTTAAGTATTTCCGTAAATTTCAGCACATGAAGAAGTATAAATGGGACTCACCTGAAACAAAAAAGAAACAAGAGTTAATCATTTTGCATATAACACAATTAAATATATTTTCATCCACAATTTAAATAAATATTGTGAGATCATACATTTTGGAGAAAATTTACTAAGATTATTTCATTTGTACATACTATGTTAGTAACCCTTTCCACTCTCGAATTCAGTATTTTACATGCATTTTGCCGTCGCTATGGCGGCATTTGAGTAGAAAGGTTTAATATTGCAGCACACCTAATTGTGCAATTGCCATAAGTTGATTTCTTAAATAACAGAAAATACAATATTCATTTAGTGATTTATTTTTATCCAATTTAGAGAAAAATCGAGGTAATAAAAATCAAAACATGATGATACTTATGATAAAACAGTTGTAATCCATAATCAATTACGAATGACTAGTAAACTCGGATACATTAATTTCTTTGTTGCAGTTTAATAGCATATTTGTTGCTACTATTGTTGATTTAAAAAAAAAATCATAAATAGCAATTATGACCAAAGTCACCTGGTGGCTTTCCTGGTCATTACAGTCGGTTATTAGTGAGTGTTATACTGATCTGGAATAATATTAGCACGCAGCCCGATACGAAAGTACGTTGCAAGTTATAAATTCAACAAAGTGCTTTGTTCGCTGAAGGCTGAAGAATATATTAAAAGTGCTTCGAGTTTATAGCACCAGGAAAGCTAATCTATCCTGCACAGTGTACGGTTTTAAATATTTCATTAGAAACACATTGTAGGGCATTTTGAGAATATCTATGTATATAAGAATGCACTTTGATATATATTAGCGCAATGAGGTTAGACGTTATTTGTAGAACATCGAACCTGGATAAAAAGTTGGATAATTGACTGTGAATGGTAACTTTTATAGGATTGAAGGAGTCATGGTAAATACAAAATTGAAGAAATTATTAGTATTTGGAATTATTTTTGACCCTTCATAGCTTCGATATTATTAAGACTATAACTTTCATGTCATTCAAGTAAAACTTCTTTAGGTGCGACTAGGGTGTAAATCCGTACAAATGCAGCGGAAGTGCGTTACGGCAAGGTCGAATGCAAATGATTCGTCATTCGCTATCGATGATATCATTTCTATATGGGTCGATTTTGATTGGTCATCGTATTTCTGCGAGGCTTCTTTGTATGCGTGACTTTATACGTGCGTACGTCACCGAAAGCGCGAAGCATTTCAAATGTATTATTTATAAATGAGCATCACCGTAATTTATAAGTAAAAAAACTTAATTGTGGTAACAGTCTTAGTTCAAAAACAGTTCGGATTAATTTGGGATTTGATTTCCTTTAAAAATAGTCTCCTCTGACTCGACTCTACCAAACTAAGACCATTTGACAAAGGTCACCACTAAACACCAACATTTGTCTTCCACCCCAAGGACCTCCACTATCTACTATCATCCGGGGTCAAAAGGTTGCCAACGCCTGGTCCAACCGTGGACTGATTTGCAACTCGGACAGCTCGTGTTTTATTAGCGTCCTCCTCTGATCGATGTGACTATAAATAAAGCAACCGATTATCAGTGAGCCGTGGATTCGCGTGACCAGCGCAACAGAACTTATCGCAAAAGCGTTACAACACTTCAGGACTGGCCGTGTATAAAGCTCAGAGATTTTCCAGATTTATTTACTCGAACTATACCGACGAATGGGGGCGGCTGTTAGGTTGTTTTGTTAGGGAAAATAGATTATGGCTATCGTCAAAGGAGTAATGGATACATGGAGGTTCTTAGGGAATTCGAACTTAGTTTAATCAAACTACTTGTTAAGAAATACAGTGGTCAAAAATCTGTCTAAGCTATCATAAATTATTATAAATGCTATTTTAAAGCAAAAGTTTTTTAGGCGCGACTAGGGTGTAAATCCGTACAAATGCAACGGAAGTGCGTTACGGCATACAAGATAAGGTAAGAGTCGAGTCAACGTTGTATGTGTACCGATATCAATAAGGAAATCAGCATAGATAAATAAACATTTTAAAGTTACATTGTAGTACAAATGTTGTTTTAATGAAAAATGCCTAAATCAGAAGAATATTTTAATATATTACCCTGTTGTTTAAAAATTATTTCTATATTATTCGTAGTTTCTATAAATCCTTGAAGTTATTAAAATGGAAAATATTTTTGAGCAAGACAGATATTACAGCTGTTCAAAGAATGAGATTATATCGCAAAAAAATAAAAAAATACAAGCAGTCAATGCATGTATGTTAATTTTAATTACATGAAGTTCTTCAAACACAATTACATGATGATTGAAGTTGCAAAAACAATATTTGTTTAGGCGTTGTTTAACATAATCCACTGTATGAACAAATATTATAGAATTTATTAATTAGCAATTACTTCATTTCTCTAATGAAGGTTCATTTCTAAATGAAAATTACATTGACAAACCGATCATGTCATATTTGAAGTATGACTTTAATTACATTATTGTTTTTAAATATTATACATATTTTTAATGCTATTATAAATATATAATTTATAATTTATTATTATAAAAATGTGTATAATGGTTGACACAAATAAATGTGTGCATCACGAGTGTTGCCGTATTACCAAGAAACATTATTCAAAATTGTTATATGATGTATTTATTCTTACTTGAATGCCATCTTGTACAGTAGCAAATAAGTTTTACTTCAATCGCGTGTGAACCATACGCGCACTCTTTTTTATCACATGGTATGTTATAATCTGAAAGAAACTTCTGATTATAGAGCTCAGAGACTTTATCCAAACTATATCCAAAGAAATAATGGATAAGATGAGGCCTTTGGGCTTTTAAGCTCATTTTGATCGAGCAACTTTTTGAAGAATGTAAAGTTAAGAAAAACTATCTGAACCATGAATGATTCTTAACATTTTTAAAAACTACTATGATGTTTTTGAAAATCTTTAAGATTCTGCAAACATTTTAATCTATTACTATGTTAATTTTAATCATCTGGCAGTGATTGCATATAAAGTTCAGATACTCAGACAGTTTGGAAACATTGATTATAGGATAAGCTGAGGTCCTCTGGGCTTTCAAGCTCATTTTGATCGAGCAACTTTTTGAAAAATTTAATGTTAATAAAAACTATCTGAACCATACATAATTCTTAACATTTTTAAAATCTATGATATTTTTGAGAATCATTAAGATTCTGTAATTTTTTTTAATCAATTGCGATTACCTATAAAGCTCAGACACGGGCAGTTTGGAAACATTTACTATGACCATATTCTAAGAAGTAATGGATAATATGAGGTGCTTTGGGCTTTCAAGCTTATTTTGTTCGAGCAACTTTTTGAAAAACGTAAAGTTAAGAGAATTTATCTGAACCATGAATAATTCTTAACAGTTTTAAAATGTATAATACTATAAAGTTTTTGAAAATCATTAAGAGTGTGCAAATTATTGCAACTATATTACACTAACTTTTAGAAATTGATATGAACGAATTCAGGAACTCCAGATCAGGAGATAATATTATATATACAAAACTCTTTATTAGTTTATTCTCACATAATTCATTTTCCATAAATTAAGGCCAATGTTCATATTTTTTCTTCGAGCTTTTACACTGCGGTAACTCCATCCTTGTCGCGTCCAATCTACTTAAAGCTCGCTACTGAAAAGCTTTTGCCTAAGAAGGCGGCTTATAAAATAATAGATGATACAATGCAGCGATAAGAAACTCATTATTATATCACTGACAAAGTAACAGTCTTCACATGAATTATTAATAACTTTGTCAGCGAGCCACCGACTTGACTCGAAATTACTCTGTAAAATATAATGAGATAGTTATAAAGAAAGATTACACTTGTTTCTAATTAGCAAACCTTTTTTGAATCAAGAATATTACATAATTTTCCTGGTGGAATGAGTTTATCAAAATATCTGATGACGTGCCAGTTCGGAATTAGTGTGTCAGAGGAATTGTAAATGTTGCGTTAATTATTAATTAGATGTCAATTTTGGTTTTGCACTATTGATGTAATTTATGATAACATTCAAGTTGTGTGCTTATAATTAATAATCAATAAAAAGGCAATTGAAAAACAACATGAAAAATATGACAATTAAATTGATTATGGATTATCGGTTTTGTGATTGAAATCAAAATAAGCTTATAATCAGTGTAAATTATAAAATAATATTGAAATTTATAATTCATATACTAAAAAAAATGTAATCCATAATAATCATTTAATTTTAGTAGTGCAAAAAAAGTTGGGAATTTGAAAATCGTGGAAAAATGAATGAAAATGAAAGATAGAACTCAAATACGGTTTTAAAATGTTTAAAATAAAATCTCTTAATCTCGATTGATACTTGAAAAAAAATTACTAAATGAAGTATGGAAAATTAATATATACTTTCATACAAAGTAGCAGGACTCGCCTAAAAATATCGGAGCAAACAGCGAAGTAAATCTAATATAAAAGTTCAAAATTCACTTTAACTTATTTATTTCAGAATTATTTATATATTATATGATAATAATATGGTTTAAAAAGCAAAGCAAATTATATTTTCTGTTATAATAAATAATTATAATTAGTTTATAATTAAAATTAAACCAAACTTTGAGTAAACTTTATCAAAATATTTAAAATATTATGCAAACCCGTTATCTCATATTATATTAATTATTAGAAGTATATTTTTAAACTAAGTTAATTATGAAGTTAAACAATACAAAATGAACTACTGAACTTTACCCATCTATGCAAAAAGTATAGAATTTTCAAAGAAAAGAACACTCTTTGTTTATGTATCGTTTATTATCCGAGCCGTTTATAAAGCGAGTAAACGAAGACTTAGATACAATTAATTGTACGCCCAGTAATTATAGAGTAGACGATTCAGCTTAACTAATGGTTTTATTACGCAATTAATTATGCCCAACATTAAGACATTTATTCAAGACCAGGTGAAACATTACTCCTAAGGCGGAGGTAGATTTAGGGCTGACGAACATTAGAAAGGTATTTTGCAATAATAAATAGAAAAGACTACTAATAATAATAGAAAAGAAATTAGAAAGTCGGTACAAAATAGAGTTTGAATACAAAGAATTAAAATTATAATAAAGAACCCTACTAGGAAAACATTGTTGAAGTATTTAAACCATGAAATAAAATATTTGTGTTATTCAAAATGAATATGTTTGTGGTATCAACTGGATTGCTCAAGAGTTGCTGAAAGATTTTTTTCTGAATAAAAATCAATCCATACAAATAAATTGCAATATTGAAAATGCAACAACATGGTCAAAATAGGATAAGCATTAAGTAGCTCTTATAAATGCATCAAACAAGTAATTGCATAAATTTGTGGCATTTAAAATCATCATTGATTTAATTTAGCATCCTCAATGATTACATAGTATGCAAAGCTCACATTTTTTATAAATACATTATTTTATTTTATTTATATTTTTCTTAAAACGTTTATTAATTTATAGGTGCAATAACAAAACGACTTAAATTATTCATATGTGTTTATTACTAATAATTATAGTTTACAAACAACATACAATGTACATCTAAACATACAATCCAAGAAATTTAGTCAAATTTATTTTTGTCACATTTTTTTGTAATTGTTACTAGATATTAGTAAAAATCCAGTTAAATGTATATTTTTTATTATCTTTTATTATACGAAATGTATATCCCAGCTCTCTGATTATATACACTTCGTATCAGATCAAATATTTCGACCTTAATTAAGTTAAACTCCAAAATCATTTAGCATTAAGAGTCATTACTAAATTATTTCAAAAGGTGATTAACAAGTCTGCTGTTTTAACATAATGATCAACTGTAAATTATTGTAAATTATTTTTGCTTTGTTTTAATTAATGTTTGAAAAAAACTAGTTAATTATTTTTCAAATAAATATAATATTTAAATTTTTGATATAAACTTGGATTAAATCAAATAAAAATTTTCACCGACATACTTAAGTGTGCAACTTGCCTTTTTTTGACACTTACATCTAGTTTTGTTTATATATCCTATGTTGAATATATTGTTTAAGTTTAAATAATTATGCAAATTATAGATTTACTAGATGATGTATAAAATAACTCTAGATTTTATAGTAGAAAAGGATTGTTTTAAATTTAGCTTAAAATATTAGTAATTATTAGTAGGTTTAATTATGTTATTTTATATGAATAATAATGATACTAATTTTCATAATCCATACTTAATTTTTTGTACGTTTTTGAATAAAATTATTGCTGCAATAAATAATTATTTGTTGAATATAAAAAATATTGAGCAAAGTTGCTGGAAAAAAACAGAAGAACATATTATATTACTTTGCATTTCTTATATTTTTCTAGCAATATCTGTTCAATTTTTTTTATATCAAACAGATGCAGTGTTGAATTAATTAAAACAAATTAAAAATGATAAAACAAAATTAAAATAAAACGTACAAAAACTAAGAATGATATATGAAAATTGAAGCTAACAAAATTTGTACTTGTTAAATTACTTACTCTTCTCTTGTTATAAATACATCAAGTACTTTAATAAAAATTTTCTGATAAATTTCCAACATTTTTCACCTAATATGTAGATAATTCTATAGTTCTTTTATCCACCGAAAGTTCATATGCAAATTTAAAGCTATGTTTTTTTCAGTACAAAAGAAATTAATCTCTGGCACACATTTTCAACTTTTGCAGTTTCCGTCTAATATAATAGTATAAATCATATATCATATCTGGAACTTTTTCAAACATTTCGCAAAGATTTTATTTTCATAATAAAGAAATAAGCTAATGGACCGAATCTCTGCCAAAGAGATATAGAGAAACTTAGACGGAACTTAGCCTTCTCAAACAAAAATAAAAATGAAATAACTCGTAGATAAAAAAAAATCTTCCATTACATTTTGTTCGGAGTGAAAGAGCCCGCCCCGAAAACTACACGAAACTACAGCTCCGGGTAAAGATTTGTAACTGTTAAAACTGCGAGTCAAGAAAACTTTATCGCTTTTCCATTTCCACCCTCGACACATTCATTTCGCTTATTGCTTATCGAAGAGAATCGTGTTTGGAAAACTATTTTAAAACAACTTTTCCGAAACGGAAAACTCGTACTGCTCGAAATATGATCTGGACTGAAATAATTGGTTGACATATTTTTGATACAACTTTCTGATCTCAGATTTTATTGAGTGGACCAAAAAATAATGGACTAGATGAAAGTGGCATTTTTCCCTAAGAAAAGTTGCATGAATTTCCTTGTATGTGCCAATTTCGGTTTAAATTGATTTTAACAAATTTCAATATTAAGGTAATAAAATTTTGAAACTTTGACTAACAATCAGATGGACTGATTCTACACTTCAAATATTTTTTTTATAATAAAATCATTTTTCAAGGACCTATAAGTTTTTAGACATGGGCTCTTTACTATATAATAGGGTCAACAAAATAGCCAAAAATATTTTTCAGCAACTCATTACAAAGATATTACAAATTTGTGAATTATAAAGAAGAGGCTTGACCTATCTCAGCGCAAATCTGTACAAAGGTTAGTCTTGGGGTCCAATTTCATTAAACGAGATTCAATTCTTAGAAATATGCGAGCAGTTTTTTACAAAAGGTCGACCAAGTTTTTTTCCCAACTTTCTGTAATTTTATTATCAAACGATTCAGAATGACTTGACACGCTGAGGAAACATAGAATTTGGAAATTGAAATTTTTGGCCAAAAATTCTATCCATTCTATTAAATCTTTTCAGAAATAGACATAGAAAGTTAAAATTAAATCATCAGAAATACCAATTGCTCATTTCTATAATAATTTTATATTATAGAATATATATAATGATCTAAGATCAAATAATGAATTCATTTAAATATATTGTATATAGGTACCATAAAACTAAAATATATATTATAAAACATAATGTAACAAAAAATATTATAAATATAAAATAAATACAACATAATTGGTGATTTTTTGTTGTAATAGATTTGTTCAAATTTCTTTACTATTTGTAAGAAATTTTAATGGAAATTGTATGTACTTTTAAAAAATCTAAAATTTTACCCCAATTATTTCAAATTAAAAAATATATCTATTACTACAAAAAATCTTGTGTTAAAAATAAATTAAGCAAATCATCATTATGATTCCAAAAAAATGACAAAAAAAAAATTCTTTGCTTTAATTCATTTCTAACATAAATAATAAATTATAAATTATTCTGACAGGTGAACTCAAATTTAAAAAAATATTTTTTCTATGGCTTTATGTAAAACTTCATATACATTAGCCTATCATTATCATAAGTCAATAAAATATTATATTAACTTGTAAATATTTTTTTAACTTATTCAAATACAATTTATAAAAATAAAAGAAAAACCGACCTGTATTTTCATAATTTGATTTGTAGCGAAGTTCATGAAAAAATTGCGAGACGAAAAAGCTTGAAAATTCACGTAAACAAAAAATTACACTTTTAAAGTTTAAGTTTTTATAACTATAAGTCTCCAAAAACAAACAAAAAACTAGAAGTAATAAATATCAAATTAAAAATTCGAGAGAAAAAAACTTAAAAATTCACGTAAACAAAAAATTACACTTTTAAAGTTTAAGAGCTTTTTAATTCATAACTAGAAATCTTCATACACAAAAAAGTAATGTTATTTGAAATTCATCGTTAATGTTTTTTATATAATTCATAAAACACTCACTATATATAAAAAATGTTTAAAAATATGCAAATTGTAATCGCAAAGCAAAATCAATAGCATTGAATTTATCAAGAAAAATTTGTGAATAATAACAATTTTTGCAGAAAGTGAGTCTGAAAGTGAATTAAGTCAGAAAAATCCTCAAAATTTTACTCAGCTATTTGAGACATTAGAATTGTGTAAAATTGATTCAGACATCAAAAAATTTTCAAACACAATTATTATTTTTGTGATTCAAAAAAAGCAAGTTGCAAAGTATTATCATTGTGCAAGCTTGTAGGTCATGACAAAGTAAATTTTGGTTTTGCATCACTATTTCATAGTGCATGCAGAAGTACAACACATTGTATACTTATTGTTAGAGATGATAATGTATTATTGAAGTAGAGTGAATTTTTTTCCCAACACACTTCGCCTCCAGAAGCGAACAAAACATACTAAGCTTATTTATTCTAAAAGCAACAAACACGCTCTTCTGATGAAGTTCAGTTCAGCAAACAGCGAGTACTTGGCAATATAATTTATGTTCTATTTCCACTATCTCTGTAGTAATTTGTGCATTATTCCAGGCCTGTGTATGTGCATTTCTGTTTCTACACATGTATGCAAGTAAAATATTGCACATTAGATTTGATTTATGGTGACACGATCTGCTGGGACCAATTTGTTGAATGAGCTGGAACATACGAATACGTAAATCTGTGCAAATATTGAAATTAGTGAGATATTTTGGTAGTTTCAAACTGGGCATTGATGGACAATTCGAGTGCAAAATTGGTAATAAAACAGTCGAAGGTTTTTATAGCCACTAAAATTGGTTATGAAATGACTAAAGGTAATGAAAAAGCGTTAAACTGCTATGGGTTTAATTGAAAGCTGGCAATAAGAGAACAGTTTGTCATAATTTGTAAACAATCATTTGGCGCCATATTGGATAAAAAAGCGTTAGTTGACAGCTGTGTAATTGAAAAAATAAGAGCAAAAAACTAATGTAGAACTACACTTTTGAACCCAAAGCTTATTAGTTAATAAGTAACATAAAAGCTAAAAATATCTGCAACATTTTTTTCAACAAAAATCAAAAGTTTTGATCGTCAGTAATTGCCAGTAATTGGGTTACAAAAATAACAGATGTCATGAATAATGAATAATCGTTAAACATCCGTAAGTGTATTTTAAAGCTGGCAGTGGAACTTAGAAGTGCAATATTGAACAATTATTTATATACTGTAATCAGTTAAAAGGTAGCCATATTGGATTTGAATTCGTCTAAAAATATCAGCTGACAGTTTGAGAAAGTTTAGGTAGAGAAAACAAATTAAACACTACGTTTCTAAACACAAAGCTTCAAAATAAGTTTTGCACAATAATTGATAATACCTCATTGCATTATTTTTTCAAAAAAAAACAATATTCTAAACTGAACTATAACATGTCCGACATTAACGAACGCCAACGAGTAACTGAACATTCATTGTTGTCAACTTGTCGGCAGGGAAAATACCAACATGAAGTAAGCCGCAAAAGAAACTAGAACTATGAAAAATTGAGAAGTTGCCGATAATTAAAAAAACTAAAATCATAATTATAAGTGTCAAGAAGATTTGTAATTATAATCAGAATTATATATTCCATATAGAAAAGATATTTTAAACAAATTTTTATAAATTGCAATCAATGAAAGGAAGCCATTTTGTACATCATCTAAACGTATCAGCTGACAGTTTGAGAATATTTAGGCAGAGAAAACAATATATACACACTTCTAAACACAAAGCTTATTGTAAGTTTACCACAAAATTGTTAATTTTTTGCACCATTTCTTTTAAATAAACAATATTACTAAATAAACAACGACACGTCCGACATTAACGAACAACAACAAGTAATTGATTTTCATAGTTGTCAACAGTTGTCAACTTGTCTAACCTATGAAGATGGTATGAAGTAAGCGACATGAACAACAAACTATTGAGAAGTTGGCAATAATTAAAATAAGATAAAATTATAATTATTAATGTCTAAAATAAAAATCATAAACAAATATCTTAATTAAATATGCATTCTTTTAATTTTCTTCAAGCAATATATTATAAGTCACCCTGTCATATTTGTACATAAATAACGCACTTCATGTCAGTGCGCTGAGCCGCTGAGTGACGTTTCAGCGAGCGCAATGGCGGCATAATAAGTGTAACAAAGGTGCAGAAAAAAATTAAAGTTTATTATTTACGAATAAATAAGATTGTAAACAAATTAAAGTGATTGATAAGATGTATAAGTGATATTTCACAATTCCAAGTAAGTATATTTCAAATCTATAACTATATTTCCATTTCCGTCGATGACAGTTCTGATCGTAATTAGCACTCTATATCACCGACTGAATTTCTGTAATAACTTTTGTATCAGTGATTCAAAATATATACGATATGATGATTCGTATACGGGATTGTATATCGCGTAACACGGTATAATAAATTATGACATTGATTAATAATATCGCATTACAGATAATGGTAATTCAATACGGCGACCTCCATCGTGAAGAAGATTAACGATCGCACAGCGAATACAATAAATAGAAACCGATAGTGCACCAGAATTGATATTAACTTGGTATATTCTGAATATCGTCAAAAAGGATTCTGAACAAATATGGAAAGATGTTACATACCCAAGGTAGGATTTTTCACTGTTATTATACTCTATTTTAAATTAAGAAGTCTCAATATATAATCGGGCTGCAATCATGAGTATGTGTTCCATTTGCTGTTGTGATGTGCATTCCAGGACCTGGTGTTTCTAGAAGGCAAACCTGTGGTTGGCCATAATCAAACTGATAAAATTATATTAGATATATCTAAAAGTGAGGGCAATATATGTTTAGCAATGTGGTCCTGAGAGGCTAGTTTCACTTGATATCATTTTTGATATCTATAATCTCAAGTAAAAATCTAAAATCTGGTATCAGTACCTTTTGATCAAGGTGACCAAAAAGGATATTGAACCTCAAGAACCAGTTGTTACTTTTCTGCCTTTTCATCATGGAATCATAGCTATAAATTGAGAAATAATCATGATTATTTGCATATTCAGTCCACACAAGTACATAAATGGTCCTTGGGTTTAGAAATAACATCATTTATATTATTCATATCCCAGTCAGGTATGAGTGCTTGGTATAATTGACCAATAATTCAATTCCAAAGTTATTTCAAACATTCTCTTCCAATTTACTGTACTCTATAAGTAGTGGGTAGTGATACTCTGAAAGGGTCTTGAATCTCTAGACCCAGTTGTTACTTTTCTGCCTCTTTATCAGGGAATCATAGCAAGGAATTGAGAAATAACCATGGTTATTTGTGTAATTATTCCATATGAACACCCAAATTGTGCTTTTATTTAGATATCACTTCATTTATATTATTCATATTCTAGTCAGGCAGGAGTGCTTGGTATAATTGTCCAAAAATTTAATCCTAAAGTATTCAAACATTATCTTAATATTTACTATAGTCTATAAGCAGTAGGTATTGATAGTCTAAAATAAGATACAACTATCTTCAATCTGATCTGCTTTATATATTCTATGTAACTAAGTCAATCATTTCATAACTAGAAAATGAGAAATAATCATAATTAATTGCATATCTATCCCACACTAATGCCTGAATTTTCCTTTTTTTAGATATAGCTTCATTTATATTAATCATATCTCAATCTGGCAGGAGTGTATGATATAATTGCCCAAAAATTCAATCTCAAAGTTAATACAAAAATTATCTTCCACTTTACTATACTCTATGAGTAATAGGTACTGATAGTGTAAAATAAGATACAACTTCCTCCTGATTTGCTGTATATATTCTATGTAACTACATCTTGTAACAAGAACTAATGTCAAGTTTAATCCCATTTCACTTCTAAAGACGATCACTGCCAAAATTAATTTAAATTTGCATGCATATTGGCAATAAAGCTATGGACAACAATCTATTGATGTGGTTTTCATCATGGTAATAGACAGACCTGGTGCTAGAATTAATTAATTTCATAAAAGGCATTGACACTTATTTTGTACAACTTTAGATGTTATTGTATTATATAAAGCCATAATTTTATGTTAAGTAAACATAAGTTGACATGGGAAAAGGCTATAAATATTTCCATTGCACAACATGGTCTCTTGACACGGAATATGAAATGATCGCGTATTATTTAAAATTCTTAACACAAAATGAGGGTTGTTTTATTGATAATAATCAATTTTCTGAGCCTATATCAGAAAGTATATATCGGTTAAATATGTACCATTATTGATATCTGAATCTATATTAAACATAGCTATAGAATATGCAAAACAAATGCAAAATATTCCAATATGTTCAAAAAAAGTTTATTAACTTCCTGAAGTTAATGTCTTTGTTAGAACATCCGATCTCTGAATTCCATGTTCCCTCGACGTTTCAAGTCATTCTGAATCGTTTAAGTCTAATATTGAAAAAGGTGTATTTTTGTATGTGATTCGATATTTTCTTGAAAAGGGCTAGACCAACTATGAAAATTTTAAAATCATTCAAAGCAATTCAATAAAGAACTGGCATTGGTTACTTTTGCAAAAAAATGGGCCAATTTTTTGCAAAACATCCTGAACCGATTTTCAAAAATTAAAAACCGTTTGAAAGATCTTAAAATAGTACTGATAAGATGTTGGCAAAGAATCGTCCTTACAAGGTGTATTAGAAAATTATCAAATCCCTTACTTTCTACAATTCCCTTAAGTGAAAAACAAAAACAAGGAGACTTCCTACAATGCGACGACATATGTCGAACTTAAATCTCCCAGGGTTATTTGTTCTACACCAACTTTATTCAATTATAAGTATCTGATCAACAAACTTTACATGCAAAATCATAAAGCTCTCTAAGAACAACACGATCATATATGCTTCAAAAGCTCAAAGTTCGACTTCCCCATTTATTATTTCGAGTGAGCTTTATCTGATGAAAACATTTGCGCCAAGGTAATTATTGTGTACGCGTGTTATTTCCCGAACCTATGCATATAATTTTAATGAAATTGTATTTGAACAAAAGTCTTTGATGCGGATTCATTTCCATCAGGAAAACTGATTCTATGAATTAATTAAATTATGCCGGAAACCAGCTGGTAGCCGCAGGTAATGATACGTCAAGTAAATAAGTGGACTTGATTACGAGCGCTATTATATCGGTACAAATGTTTTTTAAAAAGGATCATTAGAGATATGATAAAAAATATATAAAACGAGTAATTTGTAAACAAAATTTATTTATGATTAAAACCATTGAATTGCACTCATACAATGAATTCAAATATTTATTGTTCAATATTTCACTTGATTATTACATAATTCGCATAGTACACTCATCCGAGTGTAATACATTTTTTTAACTTAAAGTTAAACTAAAAAATCCGATTTTTAATTATATGTTCTGTCGACTTTTTATGCTATTCTGAATTGTTTGACACACTAACTTGAAAAAATATTAGCAATTTAATCAGTTTTCAAAAAGCTCTATAGTTTGAGTAGACATAGGACGTCTCTCTATTTGCTATTTACCGATGTGTAAACTAAGATCACTTAAATAAACTAATTTCCGAAAAAATTCTCAAAATGAAAAATATTGTTTCTTTTGCAACTGAACCAGGCCTAATAGTTTTTAAAGTCTGATTAATTTTAAAAATTTTGTCTTTCTATTTGTGGCCTCCTGGGACAAAATTCTTCTTATTGTTAGAGATTGTGTAGAGAAAGTCTCTTCCTCCAATACAAAATTTCTTGTGTTCAAGTCATTGCACATGCTTTGTAAAGATAACACTGTATTTAACCTTAATCTGGTATTTTGTCAGAAATCTTTATTAGAACAGTTGTAATAACTATTCATTCAATTTATCTCTTGTAAAATCGTTTTTTTAAACCTAATTTACTTTTTTTATTATTTTTGTATTGTTTACATTTTTACCAGTATATAGGCTCAGTAAGTCCTTTTTACTCCACCCACATCTAAGCTTTTAAAAAGGTTACATATAAACATATGTTGAATCTAACTTAAAATTAAAGGGGTATTCTAGTGTATAAATTCAAAAATATCGATTTTTTTATTTCATAGTTGCAGAGTTTAACTATCTAAGAATATGGGTACGAGAAGGTTTCTGAAAATTTGAATTATTTTCGGAGATATAGGCATTTTACTGACTAGCATTTATAGGTTTGGCTTCACGCAAATTTTTTAATGCGTTTTTCTCAATACAGACTTTTTCAGTACTGTTTATTTATATTTATATATATATATATTTATATATTTTATATTTATATTTATACACACAATTGTACAATTATAGATATTATTGACACGATTTCTCGAGTTTTATTCAACCGATTCACTTGAAATGTTCAGAGTCTTGTTTATAGACCTATCTATAGCCCGAACTATAGCCCAAATTCCAATTTTTACTATTTTTAAAAAATTTGAGAAACTCAAAAAAACAGTAAAAAAAAAACACTTTTTTTCAAACAGTCGCCAATTTGTAAATTTTTTTTTTTTACTTATCGCTAGTTCGGGCGATTGCGACATCATTGTAGATTAATAATCTATTTAATTTTTGCATTTCCGATGACTAGGAGGGCTGAAATCATGCCAAGACTGAGGTGCCAATTTTTTGAGACCATCCACTTTATCAGCTGCCAGTTTTTACAATTTTCAACTTTTTTATTTTTTAATTTTTGTTTTGTATTTTAATAATATTAATAAAGAAGTGGTAAAAAAATGGATAGTAAAAACATTCATTG
Source organism: Ctenocephalides felis (assembly GCF_003426905.1). Classification (NCBI taxonomy): domain Eukaryota; kingdom Metazoa; phylum Arthropoda; class Insecta; order Siphonaptera; family Pulicidae; genus Ctenocephalides; species Ctenocephalides felis. The sequence goes on along the minus strand of NW_020539724.1, from coordinate 7,218,887 downwards.
CTTTCTTTTACGACACTTTAAAAATGACCTAAAATTCATCGCTCTACACTAGAATACACCCTTAACAATACATCTTTGCAAGGACAGAATAATTAAATAACATATTTTTACAAATTATATGAAGTTCTCGTAAACTAAACAACAGTGCTCAATAGTGAGCAACTAAAATGGCAACTAAATAAAAATTTGTTGTAGCTTATCAAACGTGATTTTAAAAACCGGCTTAAAAAAATCTAAAATTTAGAAACCATTTTACAGATACCGAATATCTCTAACTAATTCCTCGTTAGTTCATCATATGGTGTAAACTATCTCGAAGACAGTTTCCTCCCCAGTATTGGTTTCCTTTGCCGTGGGTGCCAAAACGCGTGTGTGCGGTGCGATTGTTTATGAACGCGGTCTGTTCCGTCTGTTCGGTCGGTTCCTTCGGTTCCGGCGTTTGAGCCGTGATTTGTGTCTCGTAACCTCGTACCCAATTTTCTAACAAGTCGCCGCGATATGCCTCGAGCATGTGACGCCACCAAAACACACTAACGAAACGTGCCGCCGCGTCAGGCGAAAGGGACGTCTAATTGTACCGCAGCGTTTCTGTTAACGTGATTTATAGCGATACTTGGCTTGCTTATTATGGCATGTCGGCTGGATTATCACATATTTTTTGTGTGAGATGCCGGTGAGCAGCAGTTTGGGAAACTAGTCTAAGGATAGAGTTATACACCATACTTTGTTCAAACAAAGGACGCAAACAATTTTTTGTTAATTTTTACAAGTTATTAATCAATGTTTTGGGAATATTAGAAATATCATATATAAAAATGAATTGCAAAATGTGTTGGTAAACGCATAACTCAACAACGCATGGACCAATTTGGCCAATTCTTCTTTTAAATGTTCGTTGAAGTCCAAAAATGGTTCTTACAGCGAGAAAAATTCGAATAATTGCCGGAAAACCCCTAAAAACAGCGCTTTTCTTTTTCACATACAAACGATTTCTAACTAAAACGTAGAATCAATTTGAGCTTTAAAGCTATTATATAAAGTTCATATTAAACTACAAGCACTCACTGTTTACTCCTATTATTCGGATTTTGATAAATCATTCTGAAGTCTGATAAGGAAATTTTCTAGGATGTATGTGAATATAAAGTACTGGGATGTTTGTGCAATATTGTAGAAATAAATGAAAAAAATTGTAAAAAACGACATGTCATTGTTTACATTGAAAACAAATGAAAACTATCATTTGCCAAAAAATTCAATTTACTTATGAACCTAGACAATATTAGAATATGTATAATAAAATTATGATTATGAATAATAAAAATGAAATGTCTACATTATTATTGCCAAAAGGCAGCTGACATGTGCCAGAAATTGAAATAATATAAAATACAGTATATGTTTGGTACATTGAATGATATACATATGAACAGGATATGGCAAATTAATTCACTTTAAATATGAAATTAAGCATTAATGAGGCCCGTTCTACCTTTAATGCGATGCACGCGAAAAATACAAGCGCACGCGTTAGGGGGCACAAGGTTCGGATATTAAATTTTCAATATAGTTTTTTTTTTTTATACATAATTTCTTTGCATCTTTTACTAATCTTTCCACAATATTTTTAAAATTCGTAAAAATTTCAGTTTATAACAATAAATGGGAAAGTAAAGATGAATGCATACAATTCGTCCCTCACGATATCGATTAGGAGAAGTTTTAGATGCAATTTTGGATATCTTAAATAATAAAAAATTAAATTAATTTAATCCAACATGACGTACCAGTGTTATCTTATGGTTATGGTTATGTTATACCGTTTAAAAGACTTCAATTTCCAATATAGTGTGGAAATTAAGGCTCATAATTTTATTTAAATTTTACATCGCTCATATTATAAATGTATATGCATTTGGGCGTGAAGAGTAATTTAAAAAACAATAATTATTATTTTTAGGTAGACGGTAAATATCAGTATATTATATTAAAAATAATTGTAGACATGGACAGAAAGAACAACGTCTGTCGGGTCACCTAGTATATATATATATATATATATATATATATATATATATATATATATATATATAAGTTGACTTTTCAAAAAATTCTCTGAATAGGATCTATCGATAAAGCACAATATAAACGAATTGGTCTTATGCTTACAGATTAATTTTGTCTAGTAAATTAACAGTAAACAAAATATTCACAAAAACTGTATTTAATACTTAAATAATAAATTCTGTGTCGACACAAATCTCGTGTAAGTATATTAAGAGCACTTAAAGTACACGGAATAAGAAACATAAATATTAATAAGGCATAGCTGATTTATAATTCCCTTTACGGTTTTTCTTTTCCGCTCGTAATCGGATTTATTTCGATGATTATTCTTAGTTTTTTCACAAAACTGCATGGATTTCATTATCCTTTAAAAAAGACTATAAAACCTATAGAAACCATAAACATGTAAAACTCTTAATTATAGTATAACGGAGCTATTTGCGTGAATAGTTGGGAATGGAAATCCAAATTAGGTTAAATTAGGTTTCGTTAGTGTTTTTTATTACATTCTACTTTAAATGTGATATATCGCTTTGGTTATAAGGTAATAAAACATTTTTAAATAGGGTATTAAATGTTGAATAACAATAGAGCTTTTTTATTTCTAGTAACAAATTATGATACTATCAAAGTTTTATTTTAAAAATGGGTGATTGTACATAAATATTGTCCTTTATATATAACATTGACAGTCAGATGTCCTGGTTTTAGTAGCGATTTTTAATTTGCAACCGAAATCGTTGGAATCGTTTTATTCAGAATCGTAAATCAAGAAGATAAGAGGGCAGAGATCGTGCTTTTTGACTAAACAGTCGCACCCGAAGAAACTTTTAGCAAAACGCTTTTGCGATATCTGAAACGAGCAATAAAATATTCCCATAGAATCCCACAACATGCCGATACAGAATTTATACATAATATTTTTATAACATACATACATAAATTATATACAAATGTAAATTATTGGTTATATATGTATATATATATATGTATGTATATACAAAGTATCAAAGGTTAATTATCAGCAATAAGTATAATTATCCTGATCCCTAACAAACCTTAAAACTGCGGTAAACGTTAAAATTTCGTTAAATATAATAATTCGTCATAATCCTCTAATTGCTCCTGGCAATTGGCATTCAGAGGAGCACTTTCCTCCGAGCTTTTCCTCCGAAAAGGTAACGCCGGAATATATCATTGTATTATCTAAAACATGTAAAATGGGTTATTTATACCCCTCTTGGGACTTGTACCGAATGTTATCGTTTGCCAGCTTTCAAATTGTTCGCCATGCCATTTTATTTCATTTTATACTGATATATGGCCGGTTTGATAAAAATTCCCAGGTATCTATATAGAGCTGTAACATTTAAACATATTATTCAAATGTAGAAATAATGGATTTTGTAGTTGTTGAGATATATGACCTACGGGATACGCATAAAAATTTATATGTTGTTTATTTCGCGGAATTTATTATATGTTAAATGGGTATTTTCATTTTGTAGCAAACATTTCCAACTAGATATTCGAATCTCTACGAGCTGCTAACTATTTAATATATTTTATATTAATAGAAATTCTAGTTTGTAGTCCAATAGTAATAATATATTATTACTTATTTCGGTAAATTGCATATTTTGAACTTTTTAGATGTTTTTCAAAATTTTGGATATTTTGAGATGTTTTTCAAAATTTTGGATATTTTGAGATGTTTTTCAAAATTTTGGATATTTTGAGATGTTTTTCAAAATTTTGGATATTTTGAGATGTTTTTCAAAATTTTGGATATTTTGAGATGTTTTTCAAAATTTTGGATATTTTGAGATGTTTTTCAAAATTTTGGATATTTTGAGATGTTTTTCAAAATTTTGGATATTTTGAGATGTTTTTCAAAATTTTGGATATTTTGAGATGTTTTTCAAAATTTTGGATATTTTGAGATGTTTTTCAAAATTTTGGATATTTTGAGATGTTTTTCAAAATTTTGGATATTTTGAGATGTTTTTCAAAATTTTGGATATTTTGAGATGTTTTTCAAAATTTTGGATATTTTGAGATGTTTTTTTAAACTTTGGATATTTTGAGATGTTTTTCTAAACTTTGGATAAATTTAGACGTTTTTCTAAACTTTGGATAAATTTAGATGTTGTTCTAAATTTTAGATTTTTCTAGATAGCAGATCTTTTAGGCATAGTTTTATACTAAAGGCAATGCTATATTCTAGACATTGTTCTAAAATTCAGGCAAAGTTTTGACATTTAGTCCTCATTCTAAATTTTAGTCAAAGTTTCAAATTTTAGACCATGTTCTAAACTGTTAACTCTAAAGTTTAGACCTAGCTTTAAATTCTAGACCTTATTCTAAATTTTAGATACTGTTCTAAACTCAATATTTCAAAGATCTAAATGTTAGCTCTTGTTCTAAATTCAATATTTCAAAGATTGAAATGTTAGTCCTTGTCCTAAATTATAGCCCTTGTTCTAAATTTTAGACATTGTTCTAAATTTTAGGCATAGTTTTCAATTATGACCTTGTTCTATATTTTACATATTGTCCTAAGTTCAATGTTTTAATGCTCTATTTACTCGCACTATATATAGTTCTATATTTTAGACAATGTTCTGAATTTTAGAAAAAAGTCCGAAATTTTAGACAAAGTTTTAAATTTTAGTTTTTGTTCTAAATTTAAGTGCTAGTTTCAAATTTTACATCTCGTTCTAAATTTTAGATTTTGTTCTAAATTTCAGATCTTGTTCTAAATTCTAGACCTGCTTTTAAATTTCAAGTCTGATTCTAAATTGCAGATCTGGTTCTAAATTTTAGATTAGGTTCTATATTATAGGACGGGTTTTGAGCCTGAAGTCAAAAAGTTGCAAGAGCAGAGGCTCCTGGGTCACTAGTTATTTAGTGGCACCGACTTTTTGTAAAGAGCAAGCCAGATTAGATAGACCTAAATTGATAGTTTTGATTCCAATAACCAAACTGATACATTTGCGTGCTTTTAATTAGAAATCCATATAACCGAATCCATTCCAAATGTTTATAAAGATCTCCATCCCGACAATAAATGGAATTGTCCAGCTTGATTAACGGCAAAATAAAATTAATGATCCGTTGCAGAGAGCGTCCCTAGGTGAATCGTAACACTTTATATACGTTAAACGTGTTACACTCGGAATGATACGCCACTCACGTGCACCATTTGCGATTTCAGTTTGTGTGAACGTCAGTCGATGTGTTATCTGCATTTTTCCTTCGAGGCCACCATGCACCTGATGAATTGCCCGATAATGCCACCGACGGACGCAGAAAAAGCATATTTTCTAGGTAAAACAACAGGGTGTAAAATGAAAATTACGATTCGAGGAAATAATGCAGCGGGAAAAAAAATTCTCGCCTTTGGGAAAATGGATACAGAACGTAGAAGTAGAGCGTGTGACAGAAATTGTAATAAAATATCAATTTTTGTGTTTACAAGTTTATATCATATATACCTGTAAGGTGACATCATGAGATTACGCCAATTACAAAAGAAAAATACAAAAATGAAGAATTTTTTTTTTCGTTTTTCCCAATATATCATGGCAGGGTTGGATGGAAGTACATGACATACACAACTCAGAAAATTTCTTACGTTTTTTCTAATTTTCTAGAAGCTACATTTTTGACATAATGAGATTACACAAATTACAAAGAAATTTACAAAAATAAAAAACATATGAACTGTATTTGATTTTCCTCGAAATATCACAATATTAGTTGGATGGAACCACATGGCATACACAACTCAGAAAATTTCTTACTATTTTCTTAGTTTTCTAGAAGCAACATTTTATGAGATTACGCAAATTACAAAGAAATTTGCAATGAAAAATATGAATTGTATTTCAATTTTCTCGATTTTTCTCGAAATAACATTAATAATTGTATGGAAGCACAAGGATACGATAACCCAGCAAATTTCCTACAATTTTTCTAATTTTCTAGGAGCAGATATGATACAGAAATTCAACGCCTTTGAACAATTTCTTATGGAAACTCTGAAATGAAAGCTTTGTACTTTTTCTAGCAAATATTTATCAAGCTATACAAGAAAGTTTACAGAGAACATAAAGAGCTAAGAGTATAAATGTGTAAAATCAACAAATTATTAATAAAGTATATATTAATAAAATGTATATGAGATCTACAAGTAATAAAAGAAATGCGTAAATGCGGACTTATTTAACTCCAAAGTTATTATAATTTTCAATGAACGATATTACATATGACAAACAAGATGTAAATAAATCTTTAAACAAAATCGACAACTTGGGTATACATACTGCCTTTTAATTTATTACCTTTGATTTGTTGAAAGTTAAGTGATATTAATTTTTTCAACACCATCAAATTGATAAAATCCAAGATTTGTGTGCTATTTCTAAATATGTTATTTTTGATATTAAACTTCATTTGATAATTTTTTTTTCTCGATTGTTATATTATTTCTATCTCTTCAAAACCCATATTTTACATTCATCTCATAAATAAATTAATCACTATTAGATATTGCAAATATTTTTTTGGAATTGAGTGTTGTTTAATTTCAGAAAACTAATATTTATAAAATCATCAAGAGCATCTCAAATGTTTAAGTTATATTATGTATGTACATTTAAATAGTGTAATATAGTTATACCAAAATTAGCATTTGCATTAGCAAATTAGAATTCAATAGAATTGGATATAAAATGTGTGTAAAATGAAGAAGCATGTTAAAATAAAATAATCTAGAATATTAAACAGAAATATAGCTAGCTATGAAAATTGAAATAATTATAAGCTTGATAATCTTTTAGAAATGTTTGCAAGACTTCCAATATTGTAACCACATCATGAGTTACAATAAGAAATATTACTAATCCTTCTCGTACACCTGAGGTCAACTGGACCCCAACGCCACTTTTAGTAACTATTTTTCACAAGGTCTCGTTTCCGAGAAGTTTCAGATTTACGTTTGAAATTTCAGAAATGTATGCATTGTAAACTTAGATTTTAGAATGTTTTTTTTTTTGAACTTACTCGGGTCTGGTGGACCCCATGTGTCTGCCTCGGTATTAGCCTAGAGTGTGTACGTTGAAGGTTAAATACATGAGTTAGTTGTATCTAAACTTAGTATGAATATATGTTAATTAGTTTAAAATCTAAGCAAATCTTCGTCAAATGTTATCCAAGTTCTGTATCAAGAGTATATTAGGGTTGCATTAGCATATACTGCCGGTATTCCCTTGGTAATTGTTCGAGGATCTTCTGACATGACGGTTAGCTATATTGCATCAAACTATCAAGGTAATATCTCGTGTGTTATGTCGCACCAGGAATCGACATCAAACGGCACCTTATTCGATATTAAATCACCCATTTAATCGATATAGGGACCCAAAATTTATTTCGGACTTTGTACTTTTGTTACGTAGTTATAGAATTTAATAAAACTCTCCTTCGATAATTCAGGTTGTTGGGTTATAATTTAACCCGTGTAGCTGTGAACTGTATTAAACACTGATTTGTTTGTATATTATGTATTTGTTGCAGTTCTAATTACAATCACTGATTTGTTACTAAGTTATAATGAAAGAAGATATACTTATTTTTATTGGTTATTTACATGTTGTTGAACGGACTTTACTTTTAGAAATGAACAACTAGTTCAAATTAAAACACTCCGATACCCCATCTACCAGGGGTAGCAGCCATTCCGTGTAAAGCTCAATGCCCTGAAGTTTGTCACCTTCATGGCCAATATAATAAAACGAAAGTATGTCCGTACAGACTTACTGGTAAACTAACTTCAAAAACAGGTGAATCTATGAGTAGGTGTTCTATGAATCGCGGTGATGTAAAATATATAACCTAGGAGACAACCCAGTTGTTGACCTAATGTGATTATATTAGGTATGTTTTTTTTATAGTCGATGATTACTTAGTACCAATGCCCCAAAATACTAATATCACTTCATAGTATCCACAGTGATTTATTTTTCTATATTGAATCTATTTTTTCTACTATAATTGGTACATCATCCCTTCTATCAAGCCTCATTTTTTCTTTCTCCAAATGATGTTCGTGGTCAGAAGAGATAGCAGGGTATTCGTTCGCGTTCTCTCATATGGTAAAAAGTCTATTTCCTACATTATTCTTACTGCCAAAGACAGACTGTTACGGAAGTAACTTTTCCAAGTGAAAAACAAAACCGACTATTAGTCACTGAAACTGGATTTTCCTTAGGCGAAACAACGACACGAGGTTTGCAGAAAAATTCGATAATGTCGATAGTTTAACTTTTACTTTTTGGAAATAATCATAAAAATAGAAAATTATTATAGAATAACCCTATAAAATAGATAAAAATTATAAAACAATTGTAACTTTGAAATTAATTATTTTACTTTAGAACAAATCAAAGACATTTATAAAAACTAAAAATATGTTATTTCTTAGTAAAAATTCAGAAAAAAACTAAATTCAATAATAAACGAAAAAACAGAAATGAGAAATTAAAAATCAATTAATTACTATCGCATTGACAAAACTAAATTTTATGCATCGAATGCAAATCGCCTTTACCTAAGATTTTTACTCTGGTGCATCAATAGTTAAATTGGAAAATAATTTATTCATAGAATGCAAAATCTAATATTAAAACCCATTTTCCATCAATAGACATTATTAATCAATATTCATACGTCTGTGCTATTAAATTCGATTTGAAACATTCATGGAACTATTTAGAATTATTATTGAAGCTGTGTTGCAGTAGAACACATGATTGAAAAGCTCGTTAGCACAAATATTCAAAATGATTTATAGTTTTAAATAATTTATCGCCATTTATTGAACGAAATTTAATAAATTGATAATCAGCCCTACTATATGCATTGTAAATTATTATATATTTTATATATTAACCAACAAATTATTATCACAGCATTTAGATGCTGCTTTTGTAATGTTGATGTCAAACGATTGAGAATGACTTTAAAAGTCGAGAAAACAGAATTTCTGGGGCAAATTGTATTGTAACCTATATTTTGGTAGCTTCCCAAAAAATTATAGATTCCTTTTCCCTTTTATCAATGTACTCAAACAACAAAGTGTTTCAAACAAAATGTTTTTTTACTCGTCCTGATTTTCCACAATGGCAAGCAATAAAAAAATCCACCCCAAAGTGGCTCTTTAAAAAAATCATACACTTATTCGCATAAAAATAATACGAGGAAAATTCGTGCAATTTTTCCACGAGGAAAGAAAACGTGGGTACCCTGTCTAACCCTCATGTAGTTATTACATAGAATTTTCGGCTATTAAATAAACGACACAGTGTTTCGCCTAAATGTAGGTATCATTTTGGCTGTGGAAAAAAGTGTATGTAATAACTTCGAGATACTTAAGAAAATACATAACAGAATGAAATAAATGTGATTTTCGTGTGCTTAATGAAAAATATTAATAGAAATGATCGGTGTTGTACATATGAAAACACATTAGTTATTAGTTATATATACTTGTGCATAATAAACAAGCAATAACTATTAGAAGTAATATTAAACATAATTATTTAATTTCTACCAAAAATAAAGTAGGTACTCAGGCATAGTCAATTACTAAAGTTTATAAGCTGTTTTATTGTTGCTAAAATCAGATTTTTTTAACATAGGTTACCATTATTATTATTGCTGCAATGTTAGCTTTAGAGTATGAAATTAACAAAAAACAGAATTTAAAAATAATTATTTTAAAATTGCTCAGTGCTTTAGATATTTTTAATTATTAATCATAAACAGAATTTAAAAAAAATCAATTGTTCAGTTTTTTTTTCATGACTAATTGATAAAAGGTAGCTTTGTTTTTCTACAGGCATTAAATTAAAAGTTAAAAGAAATATGTAGGTATGAGCCTTATGAATGATATTATTTCAAAGATTTTAATTAATTTTAATAATAATAATTTTAATAATATTTTTGAAGAATTTTAAAGTTTTTAAATAGTATTAAAGGTATATATTTATATATAAATACAAATTTTGTTTACATTTCTATACCAATTTGAAGACTCTTAAAAATTTTAATTTTTAGTACGAAAAGATTCAGCAATATGTCTTAAGGTGCGACTAGTTTATTTTTCAATTTTCAGAAACACAAAAATAATAATTGCACAAAGAGAAACCAAAAACTTATTAAGTCGATTATTTACTATTTATTTATCGTAATGAATTGTCAAATGTACTTGAATCAAATGCAAAAAGAATGATTTGTTGAATATCAAACTTTGATAATCTTTCACAAAAGATCTAATGCTGTCTTTTTTTATTCTCGATAGAAAAATTTCCGATCTGAGTTATGGTTTCAGCTAACAGATTTGCTTTAGGGTGTTTTCTGTTTATATACAATGAGGAAATGTGTATTTTCGTTCAAAATATGGATTTTTCATCACGTTTCCAACTAGTGTCCGAACATACGTTTATTAATAATCGTTACAATGTGAAACAATTACATGGGGCCTGTTTTTGTTTTCTTGTTGTTGCCCATAACTGCTGGGAAACATGAAAATCGCTCGTGCGCTTGTGGAAGTTATGAGTTTTCTTAACAATAAGTATTTAATGACGTGGTTATTAATTTTTCCCTTTTTTTTCTTTACTTTATTATAACCAACGGTAGCTCTGGCCGAGAGGTAATTTTCTGTTAAAATCCTTGCAAGGTAGGAAATAGGATAATAAATTTAAAGAATTGTTACATTTATTAAGGTTAACGTAAGTTTCGGGTTTAATATTGTTTTAAATAATGTACGAAAAAATATAATGTATTATATATACAGGGTGTCCCGGAACTCAACCTCAAGCCAAAACGGGGTGATAGTATTAATTCTAACAGTTATAAAAAAAAAATGTTTAATGTTTAATGAACATTTAGGTGCAACCTAGAGCTTTGGTAAAATCGTCACAATTTTTCGGTCATCACATTGGCACATACATCCATTTTTTTTTAAGGTATCCAAAATGTTCAGAAGGTATTGAAACGTATAGATATGTTATAAATTATTGTCTGGTGAGAATAGTATTCGCAAAAAAATCGAAAGTTAATTTTTTTATACATCTTTTCTATTCAGAGGTTTTTGAACATTTTGGCATACCTTAGAAAAAATGTATCTATGTGTGTATGTGTGTATGTGTGTGTGCGGATACAAATTTTTGAAACGTAAAGTTATCAAAATTTGCATTTTCGATTCTTTTGCGATTACTATAACTTACCATATAATACTCGGACGCCCAAATCAATAGATTGGGTTCCAATATAGACACTAATAAGTACTACCAAAAAATTTGCTGGTGTTCTATAGTAAAATTATAAATTAATAAAGAGGCACTTTAACTTTTACTACGGGAAGTAAAAAATGAAAAAATGTATGAAATCGAGTACAAAACTTAGAAAAAAATTACATTTAGTGCAGTTTTGATTATTCCTCCTTGTGGCCTTATAACATATGTTTTTAGTTTCTCATGTTACAGTATGTATATATTATGAGGACTTGGTTCCAGTATTCATATATGTAGTCGAAAATAGTAAGGATGCCAAAGTAGATAGGTACAATGAAATAGCATAAACCAACTGTCGGAAGGAAATGTTTGCTTATAACTTGTTCTATGAAGGAATTTCTTAGCTCCAACGCAAAAACTTTGTTACATAGGAAACGCACCAAAGCAACGAATTAATTCGCAACTTTCTCATTTCAGTCGAAAACTTTATGAAAACGCCTCTCGAAAACATTAAATTGTTTGTAAAGAATTTGTATTTCGTTTAGTACATTTTTTAGATTTAGCCGAGGAGGATGACTGACCGAATTCTCGCAAGTCATTGTAAAAGAAATTGTTTGCAAGTGCTAATTTGGAAACGATTATTATTTACAAATTAATAATATTTAAACGATTATTATTTATGATTATTCTAACAAGAAATAATTCGATGTATTCGATATACTTATATCCAATCCAATAACAAAATTGTATATAAAATTGATTGATATAGTGTATATGACTAATCTAATCGTATTCAAAGTCAAAAAAAAAACTAGTTGGTATTGGTATTTGAACTTACCGATATGTGTATATAATCGACTTAATCAATAAAAAATAAATTAATTTATGATTGATTTAAAGTATTCTGAGTCGATTTATTACACACATTTGAAAACGAATGAACGCGTTAACTCGGAGTATTTTCTAAAAGCAAATTTTCAAAAATCAACCATTTTTTATAATTGAACCTGTTTCCGTAGGACATTAATGGTTTAGTATGTTAAGACCAAGTATTCAATCGTTATACCAAGTGAATCGTCTAATTTTAATTTAAACAAACCCCAAAAAAATACTCATTTTCCTAAATTTTGATGCATTTTTAAAATTAAACTACATGTCGTAATATTTCAGTAAGATCTATAAGACCATGATATATATCACCAAAAAAGTTCCATAAAAAAGGTACAAAAATTTAGGGTTGCTAAATTTTTAACTTGCTTGTGATATCCAAAACTTGATTAAACATCATTTATAAGAATAGCCAGGTTATCATATTTTATTCGATATATGCGATAAATGCTATAGCATCCACGTCAAGTATTACACTTATATTTTACGAAATGTGCTTACCCAAACTAAGGAAAAGATAAGATAATGGAAAAATGCTACAAATATAATAGGTTTAATAATTGCAAAAAACGTAAGGTTATAAAAAATTAAATTCAAATTAATTGACTTGGTATACCATTCATATCGTAATAATTGAAATTTGAATGGTATAGCATTCATATGATTCTGCATCACAATGAAATTGAATGCATTGTATATTATTTTTGATTATATAATTAAGTATTGTGATATGAATCTCAGTATAAATTTTACATGAATTCCAAAATTCAGTTATTTATAAAGTAGTTATGTAATTTATAGAAAAAGTCAAGTAATATCATTGATGGCAATAGTTTATTGAATTATGAAAATACTTTTGATTAATCAAAATTAATTATTAATTTGATAACAATTATCTTTAATTTAAGTATTTTAAATTTATAAAAGTATAAATTTTAAAATTATAAAATACGAAATAAAAATTAAAATTGAAATAAGGAAAAATATTAAATGATATTATAAATAATAAATAATTATTTTGATTCAATCATTGTATCTATAAAATATTTGTATTAAAAATACTATTGATAGATTTTTTTTACTAAAGAGCATGAATTTCGAACTTCTAGCTAATATTATATTAAATTATAAATATTATTCTGATTCAATTACTTTCATCTATAAAATCTTTGTATTAAAAATACTTTTAACAGATTCTTCTACTAAAATGCATGAACTTCCAACTTCAAGCTATTATTATATTAAATTATAAATAATTAATAAATAATTAAATATTTATTTTAATTATTAATTAATTATAATTTTATATAATACTAGCAAGAAGTTAGTAATTCTTGCATTTTGGTAAATAATCTATTTGTACTTTTTTAATACAAATATTTTATAGATAAAAGTAATTAAATCAAAATAATTATTTGATTTATTTATTACTTATTTATAATACTTTTTATATAATACTTTTTCTTATTCAAATTTATTTTTTATTTTGTATTTCATAATTTTATGATTTATACTTTTATAAATATAAAATTATAACTATTGCCATCAATGATATTACTCGACTTTTTCAATAAATTACATAACTACTTTATCAATAACTGCATTTTAGAATTCATGTAAAATTTATACTGAGATTCATTTGATTTAATCAAAATTATTTATTCAAAAATAATATAATATACAATGCGTTCATTTGCATTGTGATGCAGAATTATATGAATGCTATAGCATTTAAATTTTAAAGTCAATTAATTCAAATTTAATTTTATATAACCTTAAGATTTTGTAATTATTAAACCTATTATACTCATAGTATTTTTGCAATATCTTATCTTTTTTCTAGCTTGGGTAAACACATTTTGTAAAATGTAACATTTGACGTGGATGCTATAGCATTTAATGATTAAAACATGATAATTGCGTTGAATAAATTTCTACTTAATTATATAATAAAAAATAATATACAATGCGTTCATGTTCATTGAGATGCAGAATTATATGAATGCTACACCATCCAAATTTTAAACTCAATTATTTTGAATTTAATTTTATATAACCTTACGTTTTTGTAATTATTAAACCTATTATATCTATAGTAATTTTGCATTATCTTATTTTTTCCGTAAGAAACGTAATACTTGACGTGGATGCTATAGCATTCATTGATCAAAATATGATATTTGCATGAATTTCTTCGCATTTAATTGCGTTTTGCAATTTTCTAAAAATAAAACAATTATTTAACGGTATCTGCACGCCTCCGAAGCGTCCATGCAGACATCAGTACTTTTATTAGGTACTTTTGTTATGGAAATTTTGAAAAAATAAAAGGACTATTTGTTACTAAACCAGAGTTTCATATTTTCTTAAATAACCTTTGATGATATCACAATGTATGCAATGGCGAAAGATGAGTAGAAAATTACTTGTTAAGCACATGGTTAATCGACATTCCTAGTTATTTATAAGTATTTGTAAAATAACCGCATCTAGCTCATAAATAAAAATTAGTCGATTATAATATTATAATCTCAATATATATCATTAAAAAAAAAAAACAAATCAATTACAAAAAAAATCTAAATCCTACCTTTAAACTGGAAGAACAATTAAATCTCAATTTGATCCGAACAAACAGAACCACTTAACATCACAATCGTTCCGAAAAATCACTGGTCAATAAATCACTAATATGCACAAAATTTTATAGTTCACACTTTAATAAATAATTATTGTTACTAGCACTTCACAACAGAATCATAGTTAATCAGATCGATATATGGAACTCATATAATATATTTAACTTTTATATTAAATTTTATTTTTAACGAAACACGTGCTCACCTATAGGCTCCCGACCGGCGACCGCTCACAACGAAGCGAAGGGCTAGACTGATTTCGGCCTCACTCCTGCGGCAGGACGGAGTAGGGCCGTGCGACAAGGGCGCCATCATCCCCTTCCAGTTGACTATCTTATCAATGGCAAAGAATTGTATTTTAAATATCGATAATTTGAAATTGGTATGACAATAATAATTGTTCATCGATTACTTCATTATCATTACATCTTTTTTTTGTTATTTATTTAACAGCAATCAGAATCTAATAGTTGTATAATGAGTGAGGCCGTGCGACAAGGGCGCCGTTATCCCCTTCCAGTTGACTATCTTATCAATGGCAAAGAATTGTATTTTAAATATTGATAATTTGAAATTGGTATGACAATAATAATTGTTCATCGATTACTTCATTATCATTACATCTTTTTTTTTTGTTATTTCTGAACAGCAATCAGAATCTAATAGTTCTATAATGAGTGAGGCCGTGCGACAAGGGCGCCGTTATCCCCTTCTAGTTGACTATTTTATCAATGGCAAAGAATTGTATTTTAAATATCGATAATTTGAAATTGGTATGACAATAATAATTGTTCATCGATTACTTCATTATCATTACATCTTTTTTTTTGTTATTTCTGAACAGCAATCAGAATCTAATAGTTCTATAATGAGTGAGGCCGTGCGACAAGGGCGCCGTTATCCCCTTCTAGTTGACTATTTTATCAATGGCAAAGAATTGTATTTTAAATATCGATAATTTGAAATTGGTATGACAATAATAATTGTTCATTGATTACTTCATTTTCATTACATCTTTTTTTTTGTTATTTCTGAACAGCAATCAGAATCTAATAGTTCTATAATGAGTGAGGCCGTGCGACAAGGGCGCCGTTATCCCCTTCTAGTTGACTATCTTATCAATGGCAAAGAATTGTATTTTAAATATCGATAATTTGAAATTGTTATGACAATAATAATTGTTCATCGATTACTTCATTATCATTACATCTTTTTACGGGACGGTACCGATTTCAAAACAGTCTACTGTACCGGCTGTTTTTTTTTTAATTATTTTTGAACAGCAATCAGAACCTAATACACCTATAAGCTGTTGTGCCGATTTAGACTTAATACTAGTCTGTTTGACAGATGGCAACCCAATCAGTTGTCACATCTCTGTATGATATATTATTATTACAATTTCTGTAATAGGGCGAATATTTTTAATGATGCAGCAATGCCGGGTGAGTGCTATTTTCTCTTGGAAATATATTACTATCTATATTTCCAAGTGAAAATCATTGTCAATGCTGTCTGACAACAGGCTGCTCGAAGTGGGTATCGAACCAGGGACCTCTGAAACAAGTCCCGTCGCTCTTAACAGCAATCAGAATCTAATAGTTCTATAAGCTGTTGTATTAATTTTCGACTTAACCCTTACGGGACGGCACCGATTTCAAAACAATCTACTACTGTACCGGCTGTTTTTTTTTTAATTATTTTTGAACAGCAATGAGAACCTAATATTCCTATAAGCTGTTGTGCCGATTTTGACTTAATACTAGTCTGTTTGACAGATGGCAACCCAAATAGCTGTCACATCTTTGTACTACATATTAGTGTTACAATTTGTTTAATATTTTTATTGGTGCAGCAACGTCGGGTGTGGGTCATTTCCACTTGATAACATGCTGCTATCTATATTTCCAAGTAAAAATCGTTGCCACAACATGCTGCTCGAAGTGGGTATCGAACCCAGGACCTTCGAATCAAATCTCATCGCTCTTAACCGCTTACCTACGGGAAATTCGATATCAAGTTCATGGATAGATATCAACAAAAATCTATGTTTATTAAGAAATTAACACATGTATGTATTACATACATATTTTCCTACAATTAAATTAAGCATTAATCATGAAATAAAATATTTAAATACCTATGCACGAATAATTTGTTTACAATATCTGTTTGGTAATTTGCATTTTTTAACCGTGAAATAAGTACGTAATAAATTTAATTTGGTTTGCATGAATTCCGGCCGGATAAACGAGTTTCTACTGTGATTTGAAATTCGTATGTCAGTAATAATTGTTTATTTATTTTCAATAATTAATCTGTTACATCATACTGCCATTGTCCAAATTAATTCCAAATATTAATACTGCCTACTTATGATATATGATCTTATTTACAGATGCTGCATGACATCGTGCTTCAAAATTGCTGAAACTTCTGGTGCCGAAAAATGAATTCTTAAAAAAAATATTTTTCAAAAAAACTTAGAAAAAATTAGATTTATGATAATTTTTTTGAAATAAGAACTGTTTTTTTGTACCGAAAATGACATTTTTTAAATATTTTAATTTTTTTATAATTTATATATGTTAAACTCGATTTGGCTATTTATTCTCATTCAATATTTTATATTTTATTTAAATAAATTTATAATTATATAAATAAAAGTATAAATAAATTGATTTCATTCTTTCATTATAAACTTTATGTGCATTGCATATAAATAAATTACAATTATAATATATATGCGTATATATGGAGTATTTCAGGTTATATAAGCGCAAGGACTTTCAATCAAATTTAGTACTCATGTGCTATGGGAATCTTATAGGAATTTTATATACAGGTATTCATATGTATACTGTTGAAACCATGGACTACTATCCACGGATTTATATATGGATTTACACATGCTTATAAATGGCCTAGCTGCCTTTAGTTTGTATGGAAATTGGATATATAAATGTATATATTGATATTTCTTCAAAACCGAGACCATAATTATATATCTAATAGCGTATAAAGCGATATATATAGCGATTTCAAGTACATTATTATAATTTGGGGAGGGTATACAGATTTTTTTTTTAAAAAATTACAGTACACAATAAACATCATGCTTTTGACAATTACTATCCTAGACAATATAATAATGATTACTATAACTTACCTTCCTTCTACTTCCGATAGTCAGCAATCCCAAGAATCAAGATGTGGCGACCAGTGATGTGACGACGACCACTACACCAAGAAAAGATACGACTAATGAGGTTCTGATAGACCTGACAGAAGTATTACAAAAGCAGTATTTCAAAGCGTGTGCTATATGCACATACTACTCATAATATATAAATAATAGTTACGAATTATGCTAAAAAATCTGAAATGGCTTTTCAACTTATTTATTACACCAATTTTACCATAAATAACATGGATTTTTAATTTATTTATTTTAATAAGTCAAACTTGAAGAAGTTTGTATGTTCATTTGAATTTCTCAATAAATTTGCTTCTGGATTAGAACTTGAAACCCAAAACAGGAACGATTGCCATTGCAACCGAAGCCATTTAACGACCTCCTTCATTTGGTGTACAATTGATTGATTTTGGTACATGTGTGAACAATATCTTCACATACCTCCCTCGCCATTTAACTTGTTAAAAAACCCCATATGCACCCTTCGGATTCGAACCAGCCTCCTTCTGATTAGAGTCTAGTTTAGCGCTCCAACCGTCTCGGCCACGGCGACGAAGAGTTTCCGCCTGCTAATACTGGAAGGACATTCTTCGACGACTGACCATCATGATTCAAGTCAAGGTCACAGGGGGATGATATGAAAAAATCAAATTTTCACCTAGGGGTTGAAAGTGGGCTCATTCGATTCTGCTGGTCCTTGCGAATTTCGAGCGGGGGGTTACAGGGGGGAAAATTTTGTCCGTTTTTTGCTCAGGAGAGCAGAAAATCGACTTTTTGTAAATTTTACGGTTTTTCTATGGGAATTTTTGGGGAGATTTTGTGCTGACCTTGTCGTGGTCAAGGTCAAGGTTACCTTGAAAACGCCTTTTGAAAAATTTTTGCGTTTTCAAGGTAACCTTGACCTTGACCTTGACCACGACAAGGTCAGCACAAAATCTCCCCAAAAATTCCCATAGAAAAACCGTAAAATTTACAAAAAGTCGATTTTCTGCTCTCCTGAGCGAAAAACGGACAAAATTTTCCCCCCTGTAACCCCCCGCTTGAAATTCGCAAGGACCAGCAGAATCGAATGAGCCCACTTTCAACCCCCTAGGTGAAAATTTAATTTTTTCATATCATCCCCCTGTGACCTTGACTTGAATCATGATGGTCAGTCGTCGAAGAATGTCCTTCCAGTATTAGCAGGCGAAACTCTTCGTCGCCGTGGCCGAGACGGTTGGAGCGCTAAACTAGATTCTAATCAGAAGGAGGCTGGTTCGAATCCGAAGGGTGCATATGGGGTTTTTTAACAAGTTAAATGGCGAGGGAGGTATGTGAAGATATTGTTCACACATGTACCAAAATCAATCACTTTTTCACAGGTGGTGAAATGGACGAGGCTGTTAAATGGCTTCGGTCGCAATGGCGATTGTTCTCGTTTTTGGATTTCGAGTTCGAATCTCCAAGGAAATTTATTAAGTATTTTAGTTTATTTTTTCAATAAATTTTAAATAAACATTAAAATATTGCTTGAAATATATAAATAATAGTTATAAATTATAAAAATTATAGCATTTGACACTTTTTAATTGAAAGTATTAGTATTCTTAGTAATTAGGCATGATAAATAATTAAAAATTGATAAAAAAAATTAAGGATAGTGTTGGTCAATATCTTAGTCAATTACTAAAGAATCAACAACTATATCTACATGAATCATTATACAAGACCTTAATTTGTATGGGAAATAAATATATAAATGTATATATTGCTTTTACCATCATTATATATGAGGTAACTGCCTTATTATATATGAAAATTCGATATATATATATATATATATATATATATATATATATATATATATATGTCTTTAGGATTTTTTGTTCGACGTTGAACATATTGAAATGAATAAAACAGCCAATGCGTCGAATGTAGAAAGTTTATTTTAATTAAAAATATATTATAATATATAATTATATAATAAAATTATAAAATATAATATATAATTAAAATATATATATATAAATATTTCATCTAAGCCTGAACCACAATTATATATAATTGCTTATAAAGGAATCCAATAAGATTTTTAGATTCATAGAGGCGATTGCATGCAGCGCCTCTATGCAAAATCGTTCCCAAGTCGTGAGGAACTACCGCCAAGTTGAATCCAGGGATAGGAAGAGCCGACATCGAAAGAACAAAAAGCTATCCACGGATTTATATATTGTTTTTTCTATCATTATATATGGACTAACCGCCTTGGTTTGTATAAGAAATAGATATATAAATGTATATATTGATTTATACATTATTACATGTGGCCTAGCTGCCTTAGTTTGTATGGAAAATGGATATATAAATGTATATATTAATTTATACATGATTATATTTGGCCTAGCTGCCTTAGTTTGTATGGAAAATGGATATATAAATGTATATATTGATTTATACATGATTAAATTTGGCCTAGCTGCCTTTGCTTGTATGGGAAATGTATGTATATATGTATATGTATATATATATATATATATATATATACATTGACATTCCTCTCAAACCGGGGCCATAATTATATATCTAGTAGCGTATAAGATATAGAGATGTATATATTGATAATTCTCTTAAGGCAAGATCATAATTATATATCTAAAGGCGTATAAAGCAATATATAAATGTATATTTTGATATTCCTTCAAAACCGGTACAATAATTATATATCTAATGCTGTATAAAGCGATATATAAATGTATATATTGATATTCCTTCAAAACCGGTACAATAATTATATATCTAATGCTGTATAAAGCGATATATAAATGTATATATTGATATTACTCCTAAGCCAGGACCATAATTATATATAAAAGCCTATAAAGGAATCCAATAAGATTTCTAGGTTCATAGAGGCGATTGCATGCAGCGCCTCTATGCTAAATCGTTCCCAATTCGTGAGGAACTAACGTTTGACAGTTCTTGCGTGAAAAGGAATCCAATAAGATTCCTATGATTCTAAGGCGATTGCATGCAGCGCCTCTATGCAAAATTGTTCCCAGTTCGTGAGGAACTACGTAGTGACTACCGGGTTCATATGGTTCTGTGTTAGATGTCGCCACCGACCGTTTGACAGTTCAAACGGTATTAATATTTCAAATTAAATCCTGTCCACGGTTTTATATATTGTTTTTTTTTTCATCATTATATATGGACTAGCTGTCTTGGTTTATATAGAAAAATGATATATAAATGTATATATTGATTTATACATGATTATATATGGCCTAGCTGCCTTAGTTTGTATGGGAAATGGATATATAAATGTATATATTGATTTCTACTTTATTATATATGGCCTAGCTGCTTTAATTTGTATGGGAAATGGATATATAAATGTATATATTGATTTATACACGATTATATATGGCCTAGCTGCCTTAGTTTGTATGGGAAATGGATATACAAATGTATATATTGATTTATACATTATTATATATGACCTAGCTGGCTTTTGTATGGGAAATGATATCAAGTTCAATCCATGGACTACTATCCACGGATTCTTTCCAACACATTTGACTTGATTATGATATCAAGTTGAAACCATGAACTAGTTCGCCTGAATATATATATAACACAAGTATTAATTAAGAATGCAGCTATTATGGCATATAAATTTATTCATATCAAGTGTCAGAATGGAAAATAAATTCATTCTTAATATCCAAATATTATATAATATATAAAATATAGCAGATGTACAATATCACAATAATTCATAAACTATGGCTTCATACTTTTACATTTAAATATAAACAATATGGAATAGTGAATAATAAACGTACACATATAGATGAATATATGCATATATACACATATATTAACATATTTCAGAGGTCTTCAAGACCTCAAGATCCTTCTAACATTCTAATGACTATGAATTTTGTTTAGGACCTCACTCTTATCAATAATTAAAGTATACAACATAATAATATATATGAAGCAACATTTAACATAACACACACACAAACTTTATACAAATTATTTACACATAGTAATATGATTCTTAATTTTCTATCACTTTATGGGAGTTGTTTAAAAAAAATTGCAAGACTAAAAATTGCGCTTTAAAATGACTGACTTAAAATTTTAGGAACAATTTCACATTTAGTAATACAGATTCTTATTAGTTTCAAAGTAAAGATTACACATTTATGATAACAAAATTAATAATAATAAATACATAATTACAACAGTTTTGATAAAACGCCAAATATATTTTCCAGCTCTTATTAATCTGTCATTTTTACAGAATGGCACTTTTTAGTTCCGTGGAATTATATCCATGTTTTTTAAAAAATACATTTATAAATAAAATTTGTTCAAATAAGATTTTAATTAAAAACATCTATATATTCTATATTTACTCACATGCAAACAACCTTTCTTTCATTATTATTATTCATTCGCAACATTATTTACATAATTAAAACTGGTATCAATGATATTACAGCAAATCAATATTAGTTCATAATTTCTGCAATAGATTACATTTTGCATAAAACTGTGGATAATCAATTGTAAACAAATGATTTTAATTGAATCTTTTAGATAATATCAGAAATTGTATAAAATTCAATGTTTGAAAATAGAAATTATATAAAATTTGAATGATTCAAGTTCAATTTATTTTAGGAGAATTAATTTATGTGCCTTTCAATATGAAATCAATACAAATTAGTCCCAAATAAAATTCTGATAAATCTAATTCAAATGCATCGACTAGCTAAAAATGTAACAATGTTGGTAATCTAAAACTTGGTAAATTCTGTAAAGAAATTTTGTATGTATATTGCGTATTGTATATAATTTTGTATATGATTTATTTGTGAAAAGATTTTTGACGCTGAATTAGATTTATCAAATTCATTGTAAAAAATGTAATTAATCCTCAATTAATATGGATCTATCACCTGAACCGAACACAATAACAGAAATTAAGAGCATGCACATTGCAAGCCTACATACCCCAGAACTAAAATCTCAAACTATGCTTTCCTTTTCAGGTTGCATATCCGTGTATCCTGTAAGCACAGCCTTCCTAAGCGACAAATCGCTATTCCTGAATCCGTTTCCTCCAAATAAACCAAACAGCCAGTTCCTTAAAGAAGCTCTGGTAGGTGGTTTCCTGCCATCCTGGTTGCCAGCTGCCACCGCAGCAGCGGCTGGTAAGACTGCTTCGAGCGACCGCCACCTCTTTGCAGCCCAGGCGATTTCGACACGTGCAGACTGGGATAGTAAAGGTCTGGCTGGATCCTGATCTTGGTCGTCTTGGGATTGAAGAACCACTGCACTACCATTTTGGCAACGACCTCCGGAAGAATCTCTCCTAGCTGAATTTCGACGCCCTGGGGGGAAATGAAATATATCAAATTACTTACACCTACAAATAATATTTCCAAAGAAACAATTGCATAACTATACATAAACTTTTACTTGACTCTTACATTTTTTACAACTAGTTTTTATTACTACTTACCACTCAATGCAGTCAGTCTACAATTCTCCAAAGACCTCGATGCACTTGGCCTATCACAACCAGCAGCAGCAGGACAACTTGACCTCCTCCTAGTGCCCAAAACAGGGAATGGATCCAACGATCGAGATTCTCTTAAACGCTTGGTGGTTCTATTAGTAGGTCGAGATTCTTTTTCCCACAAAACTTCCTCGGTAGTACGTGGTAATGACGATCGTGATTGCTGCTCCGTGCTGTTATTGGAGGCATGTGTAGCGTTAGTTTGGCCGCCTCCAGATAGATAAAGGGGAGCACGATCTACTCGGCGATTAGAAACTGTAGAAGCATTTGTCACGCTTAAACTAATGCTGCTTCCGCGCGGAACTATTGATTGACGACGGCTGCAGGATCCTGGGGTAAAAGAAATTTGTTAGAAAATAGTGAGTTATAAGACTTAAATATATTTAGATGCACTCACCAACTAAAGATGGACGTCGTGAATCGCTGGCTAATTTTGGACTACGCCTTGGTCTACAAAACAATGGAGGTAATTCACCTAAATCTACATCACGTTTTTGAATAGCCTTTTCAGTTGCTCCCACCAACCAGTACGTCAGTACATGACCCTAAAAAGAGAAAAAATATTGATAACTATATACAATTGGTACTATGACAATTAAAATTAATGACTGACCTTTCCCTTCATGGGCACCAAACCACGTTCCTCGGTCACATAGCCACCCAATTTATCCAAGGCAGCTTTACATTGAGGAGATACATGAATTTTCAAAGGTTCACCATTGCTTTCCATTCTAGAAGCCGTATTTACGGTGTCTCCAAATAAGCAATACCGTGGCATGGTCAAACCCACAACACCGGCAACCACAGGCCCTAAAAAAATAATTAAAATTGACATTTTATTTAAGAACAAATATTATGTTATTAAACTGATGCCAAATTATTAAAGCACAAGAAAACTTTCAATCAATTAATTGTACCTTTTTTAATATAGTAGTAGTCATAAGAATCAATAATAAATTATTCTACTAAGTACTAAATTAATTATCTTAATGATTAGCCAAACAAATTGCTGATGAATTGATTACCAAATTAGTCAAATTAAAAATGAATTGATTACTTAAATTAATTAGATATATTACCTGTATGAACTCCAATACGTAATTTAAGTGTTTCATTAGGTCTGTGTGATATTTGATGTGTTCTTACGGCAGCAAGTAAGTCTAAGGACATTGATGCAATTTCCCCGACATGCCTATCATCGTTCTTTATTGGTAAACCAGATACCTAAAAACGAAATATGTAATAGAAATTATTTATAAATCATATAAATAAAAAAATAATTGTAAATAGATATAATAGGCAAATTCTAATATCATGGTTTCAACTTGATATCATTCAAATTAAATAAAATCCATGCATTCAATAATGATATAATTCAAATTAAGTAATCTCCAGGCATAAAATATTGAAATGAACAATGTTGTATATATATATATATATATATATATATATATATATATTATTGGAAAAGATATAGGATTGAAACTGAAATAATACTTTTATAAGAACTTTATAACAAGGCGCGCCCCTTCTACTGTTAAAACGAACGCCAGACTTAGCAAAGTCTTCAACTTCTATATATTGGCTACCTAAAAATGTATTTCTTTTCAATCTATGATAAAAAAATCAATGATTTCATTCTCCCTCCATCCAATATATAATTTATAACAAGCATGACTAATTAATAAATTATTAAATAGATTACTCAAATGTTTTGAGTTCAAAAAGTATTCGATGAACCTTTGTTATAGATGGAAGACAGCAATATTATATTCAAACAGCAATCCTTTTACTTTAATTTGCTACTTGGTTTTTGATAAAAATAAGAATTATCAATAATCCACTTACCACCATATAAGCATCTCCAATAGTTTCCACTTTGTAGACATCATATCCTTTAATTATCCTGTCGAAAACAGTGTAGAGATCATTTAAAAAGTTGACTACTTGTAACGGCGTACTTTCTGCCGACATTGCTGTAAATCCTACGATATCACTGAAGTAAATGGTCACAGAATCAAAGGATACTGGTTCGACACCGTGGCCTTTGGTCAGTCTTTCAGCTACTGGCCTGGGAATAAATCATAATAATGATAATAATAATATAAATATATATATATATATATATATATACAAAACTATATAAATATGTATTATATATATATATATATATATATATATATATATATATATAACATCACTTTATTTAACTATATAGTTACTTACTCTGGTAGCATTCTATGAAGTAAGTCTTCAGTTTTACGCTTCTCTTCGCAAAGCAATCTCGTTCTCTCACTGACAATATCTTCTAAATTATTAGCATACTTTTCCATCATTTCCATCATTTGGTCCATAATGTTTCTTGATCTACAAATATATTATATGTTTATCTATATACCTGTCTATAAATCTGAATTTATAATGATTATAAATGAAGTACTGACTTTCCCCCGCGCATTTTTTTCAGTCTGGCGCGTACAGAGGTAAAATCAGGCCTCTGATCAGGAATTTCATTCCAACAATCCTGCATCACAGCTAAAATATAGTCTGCACAACAATCGCCTTCACGTAACAAGGATACATCAGGCCTCAGTTGTGTGACTGGATTTTTGACTAATTCTATTATATCTATAAATAAAAATAAACAAATGAAATAATCAAATAAAAGTTGATTTTTTTCCTAAATGTAGTTACCTTTAGGTTCTCTAGGCGAGGAGCAACCAAAAGGCCCTCTTCTACCTAGAATTTCATATAAAATAATTGCAAAACTATAAACATCTCCTTTCTGAGTGCCGCGGATATTTTGCATCGGGCTTCTCAATAATTCTGGAGCTTTCCAAAATAAATCTGCAAAAGATCAATATAAAATAGTATAAAGAATAGTATTATTAATATTAAGTTATATATATTTTCTTACTGTGATAATACTGGTGTTCGCCTATTGAATCGCTTTCTGCACAATGTCTCAATTCGTGCAGACCAAAGTCTGCAACTTGTAACATCCATCGTGATGTTACAACACAATTCGAAGACTTTAAATTTCCGTGGCAAATTAAAGGAGAAGCATGAATGTAAAGCATTCCCTAGAAATAAATAATATATATTAATATCAATATAAATACATTATTCAAATTAATTTTCTTGATTAAATTGTGCTTTAATTGTGCTCACCTTAATTAAATCGTGTATTAATGATGCTATGAACATTTCATCTAATTTTATATCTTCATTTTCAATTATATCCTGCAAAAAAAAATTCATACATGAATAAATAAAAATATTTTAATGAATTTTATATAGTTAATATAGAAAAAAAAGTTTTATCTAAATAAATAATAATCTTCTTAATAAGTTAATTTTAAAACGATTGAAACTTTATGGTTATTCCAAATTTTAATTAAATTGAAATTTTTATACAGAAGTGATACTACTGTACGAGCTAATAAACCACATTTAGTAAAAATATATACTTCTATAATACTATAGTATTATAACAAACTAGAATTCTCAATAATTTAACCCAGAATGCCAAAACTAGAACTAGAAGTCAGCATCTAGTCTGGTGGTCGTCCATAGACGACACTCGTGCACACAGGTGAAGCAAATAAATTATAATAAATAATCAAATAGATTCACATATGAATTATGTCTACTACAATTACTTCACTTACATAAAGACTACCCTTAGCGCAATAATCAGTGACCAGTAGCACCCTCATGGGTTCGACACAAGCTCCAATAAACGAATTGACATTGTCGTGTCTCAGTTCACGAAGGAGCCTCATCTCCTTCATTATTTCTCTGGATATATCTTTCTTTTTGGAGAATTTCAACTCTTTGACTCGTACAACTACACCTCTGAATTTTGCAGTTGCAGTAAATAATTGATTGCTGCAACGTGAACCGAACGATGCCGCACTTGCTAGAGATAACTGGAAAAAAGAAACATTGGTAATAAAGATTTATTGGAGAAATTTTATACACATATTGATAACACTATAAAAAAAACAAGTGGATGGGTTAAAACAGTTGTTAAATTGAAATTCAGTAAAAATCTTGAAGCAACTATAGAGTCCAATGAATTTGAAGAAAACTCTAAAAGATTTCAAATAACTGAATAGAACCAGTAGCTAAATTCTGCACGTTGGAATAAGCATACCATTGCTGAACGATTAAGTCTTTTGGTGACTCAGAATATAACTCTTGTAGATGCAAATATACAACTTCCACTAACCTTACTGGGTGACGACACAATATCATTCCCAAAATATCCATGTATCTCATGTATATCTATCATCCACAGCAGACCTTCAATTTCTTGTTCAATCTTCCATTTTCGATAAATACTCATTATAATAACACTGGTGCAGAATAAAGTAACCGCCAGGGCTCCTGCAGCAACTAAACTATTCACATGAGAATCGTCTTTTGGACACTGCTCGTTCAGGAAACCGCAAGAAGGTTCATCCTCAGGTCGGACACCATTCGGCCAGTCCACCAGAAGACGTCGGTTGATTTGATAAGCCTGAATTTATAAATATAAAGTTCACGATGAGTTTGGTATTGATTTGATAACGTAATAAGTGTGGGAGGATTTTAAATTAATCGGATTAAATATCCAAGGGTATAGACGTCATATAATAGTAAAACTAGGAAAATATCAAACGACATTCAAAAGACACTATGAAAGGATTGATCTTTTTTACTCATAAATAGACCAAAGAAGTTACGTCCGTAAGGTAAAGTAAAAAAGATACGTAGAAAAGCTAATAAAATATTTTCAAACAAAAAAGTATGGAATAAAATGAAAATTATTGCAATAATTTGGTCAAATGTCCTGGATGAGCTGGAAAGTTCCATATTTCCATCTGTGTTCCAGATTTTTGTAGAAAAGTCTATAGTTCAAATAAATTGATGATATATTCATATTATCATCGACCATAATTTTTTACTTCATTGAAAATTGAATGTGAGGATTATCATTATTGAAAAATTATTATTAAATTATTTAAATGTCAATAAACTTAACAAAATAATACCATCATAATCATTGGTTATTTTCATAGAAAAGCCATGCATTTAATTAAGATTCGAATTATAATTTTAATTTACTAATAACAAAAAATATTATATATCAGTACTTACTAACTAAAAGCATATAATTTGCAGCATGAATTTTAAATATATAATATATATTATATACTTATTTAATTGTAAGTATTTTGGACAGATTTTTGTGCACTAAACAAAGGTTTGGAACCTAGCCAGAATGTATAAAGTAAATATAAACATTCATCTATATATTCCAATTATAGAATATAGACCATGGTTATATAGCCATAAAATATAATATACTATTATAAGAGGGTGAGTTAAAATAAACTCGATTCAGGAAAGAACAAAAAGAGATCCCATTGCCATTTCACACCAAAAGGCCTAAAGAGGGTTATTTTCAAACAAAAAACAAACCGTAAGGATTGTACTTTCAAAAAATGAGTTTGAGACAATATTCAGTGTTTTTTTATAGATATACCAAAAAAGGTTATTTGGCGGACCAGTTATTAAATATAATATTAATAAAAATTTTGTACGCAAACATAATTTTATTTTTATATTTTGGCGGCTGCTTAAATATGACTTATATGTTTTACGTCCAAAAAGATTTTTATAACATATAAATCACATTTAAGAAGCCGCCAATACGCTGAATTTGCGTCTGAAAAAATAAAATTATGTTCGTCACAAATTATAATATCTTTCATTATTGCTACGAAATTAATCTATTAATTATTGTTACTAGATTTTGATAAATGTTACTAATTCTTTTTTTAATACCAAATAGAAAAGAAAAAAATAAACGACCGAATGTTACCGGTGTTTCCCACGCACCGGATATGAATCGCTGGCGCCGCCGGTGTGCGTCGACAGGAAATATCCAACAGGAATCATTGAGTGATCACAGGTAAAGTTGGTCCCGCCGTCCCTCAGGGTCAGGTTGAAGGGCTTCAATGCCAGGACAGAGAAATTGCCCTCCGAATCACCATTTTTGTCCAGTCTTATCGTCGCTCCAGTCACACCTGGGAAGAAGAATCAATCAAATAAATATATATCTTAATAAGACTGGACATATTTTTTTTATCTTTTTTTAACTTATGGTATTAGTACGTGGTGTATGAGGTTAAAAACCTTGGTTTATATCAAGTAATAGTCATAGATAAACAAGTATATTCATAACCGTTTTTACTTGAAAATATAGATCTAATCTAATGAATATGCTACCAAGCAAAAATATCCTGAAAAATTGCTCAAAAATGAAGTTGGTAAAAAATTTAACAAAGTGCATAATAGAATGATATGGAAATAAATATAATGTATGTGAAAAAATAACATGAAGTAAAAAATAACAATGATTTAGGATATAAAATGAAACACTATACAAGCAAGGTCAATTAACTAAACTTAGAAATAGTGTAAGTATTTCAAAAATAAACTATTTTTAAAATTTGTATACTATAATATTTTTATCCAAATTGCCATTAAGTTCTGTTAGATATTTTTCAAATATAGTCTTCAAATTCCTAATAAATCTTACTAATATGATCCCTATGTTATTCTGTTCAGTTTCCTTCTAAACTAACAAATATAATAAATAACACTGCTCCACAAAAAAGTTGTCTGAATTGGGTGTGCGACATATGTTTCCCAATGTGGTTTTTACCGCTGAAGACAAATCTAAAGTCAAATTGGGGGTCAAACTACAAAAAATGAGAAAAATAACAAAAATGACAACATGTTTGATCTACCAACTCATATACATTTAAAATCTTTTAATTTCTGTCGTTTCTGGCCCTTTACACCTTCAATGATCTATCAGTTTTTTTTGTATAATTCAGCAGTAATTTGAAAACATATTTACTCCCCATATCCTTTGGGTAATCTGCAATTGGTAACATTTTTGCAACTGAATATCTGAGAATAGTTTGCAAATTACTGCTATTTTCTGCAAAAAAACCTTAATAGATCATTTAAGTCAAACTTATTAGTCACTTAAGGTAAAAAGGGACAGAAAACGACAGAAATTATGAGATTTTAAGCATCATGCAGAAGAATTACTAGACAGGAAAAATTGTCATTTTTTTAATTTTTTTTTTGCCATTTGACCCCAACGAGGAACTACCTTTTATTAATATTATATTAATAATTCGTATGAATTTCTTTAAAATAACAAACTAATTTTTTTAAATAAAATAAAAAAGATTATATTACTCACTTATATAAGTACCATAGTTGACTATTGTCTTAATAATCTCGGTACCGTTACTGGCAACTTCATCGATTATTTCATCCGTGACCACAGGATGTCTGCTTAACAGATCATTCAGCGCTCTCGCGTACAATTTCACCGAATCGTACAAATAAGCGGCGTATATCGACACAAACTGTAAGAGAAATAGACATTTTGCAGAAACCACATGAGATCAGATATATTGGTTTGTTAACTATCCACCTGTATATAATTTTTCTGTTCAAACAGCGTCGGCGTTGAAAAATTAAATGGATCCTTGGCATTGAACTCTCGCACTTTTTCAGTGAAACTTTCGTAGTTTTTAGTTGGAGGCGTTGAAACGACGACTAGTAAACTTTTGGCACGTTTCTGAAAACCCTGTTCCTCGTAACAGGATGCTTTCTTTAATAATTGTTCTGAACCTATAAAAAACAAAACAATTACATTTAGCTAAGGTGACCAACTTCCCGCATTAGCCGGAACAGTCCCGGATTTCCACCTTGTGTCCCGGGTTATTTTAAAAGCATGATTTGTACCGGATTTAAATCTTTTGTCCCGGTTTTAACAGATGAATTAACAAAAATTATGAAAACAAACAAAAAATATGATATATAATCGAATAATAAGTTCTTCCTAAAAGTCCGCAATTATTATAAACAAAAAATATTTATATAAAAAAACTGTTATTATATACCCCCGGATTAGCATAACTAAATATTGCCGTCCCGGTTTTGACTTAGAAAAATATGGTCACCTTACATTTAGCTAATGATGAGGCTTATTTATGTATATCAAATGAGTATTTTACCATCATGATTTGAATAACAATAATGTGTGTACTCACTCCATAAATAGTTTTTAGCCTCTCGAGGACTATAGGTCATCATATCGACGAAAATAACCATGTATTCTCCATTTTCGAACAATTGTGCAGACTCCATTGTGTTCATCATATCTACCAAAGCCTTCGAGGTGCCGAGAAACACATAAACTGAAATTAGTATGATGAATTAAAATTTAAAAAATATCCCAACATCCGAGAAAAAAACATATATTTTATTTATATTTGAATCACAATCTGCCTATTATTATATAAAGATTCAGAAAGTTATTTGTTAATTTAACAGGTGGAAATTAGAAGGCAACTCAGTAGTTAGCAAATTAATTATTAATATTAGCAAATAATAATGTTTAAAACAACAAATAAATTTGCGAAAACCAAATGTATAGCAAGTGATGTACCAAAAGAATCTCAAGAAATAAGACTCAAGACTCTTATTATTTATTTCACTTTTTTTATTAAAATTTTAGCAACTCTTTAGACAAAGTTGTGGAGAATAACCTCAATAGAGAAACTTAATCTGAATACCCAAAATATGGTGCAATATAATAAACCAGAAATTATGAAGAAACAAAAGTTGGTGCAAGTGTAAATATTCCATAAGGCAAGTTTCATGGTCTTCCCTAGAAAAGTTGGTGCAAGTGGAAATATTCCTTAAGGCAAGTTGCATGGTTTTCCCTATATATGTAACTAATTGACTATATCTGCAAGAATTGAGATTTAGCAAGAAATTATGGATAAAAGTTTGATGCAAGTGGAAATATTCCTTGAGGCAAGTTGCATGGTCTTCCCTATATATGTAACTGATTGACTATATCTACAAGAATTGAGATTTAGCAAGAAATTTTAACATGACCCATTTTTCCAAACTGTAGTAATTTTTAATAATCATTTTTCGTAGGATTTTAGGATGTTCGTTTAAATCATGATCTCTAACTCAAATATAAACCAAAACAATTAATTACGAAGAAACGGCTAGACAAATCTTTACCAGAAACTAATCAGAATGATTCCTAACTAATATCTTTCGAAAGGTTAAAATTCTTAGAATCGGTTTAGGTTTTTTTGCAAAAAAGTGGAGGAAAAATTTTGCACTTTCCTGCAAATTATAAAGAAATAGCTGAACCTATTTAGAATGGTTTTAAAATGTTTAAAATCATGGCAGTTGTTTTAGAGAAAACATTGACGAAAGGTCATTATTTGGCTCACCTACGGTCATACAAAAATGCATACTTTTTACAAATTAGATACTTGAACCGTCGAGAGAAGATAAAATGAACAAATCTAGCAAAAACAAACTTCTGTAAGTTCCATGATAGTATACTTTGAAGTATAAGAAATCAGTCACAAGAAAAAAATCAATCTCACAAAATAGGAAACCTCATAAAAAGCTCTAATTTACACAATCTCTCTTCTAGTCCAATAAAAACGGAGGTAAAATATGGACGTGTGATGAATATATTATATCACAGTTAAATTGCCATCAACATAAAGAGTTATTTAATATTCCCAGCTTTATCTTATAAATTTATTAAAACGTCGAACCATGATGATCCAACATTACGCAAGCCTCATAAATGTGGAATTTATTATTAATCCGACCATGCAAGGCTTATAACTATTATCTTAATCCTGGACCATAAATTTCGAAGATTACACATTTTGAAAATCTACAAACTTGTAATAAAATCATCTATAATAACGCTGGAAGCTTAATATTATCTCGTTTGATAAAAAGGCAAAAGTAAAAATTACAGGTGCGGAATCATGGTATAAAACAAAGGCACACTGAATCAACAAACCATGTAAATAACTCTTTGAGTTTAATTATTTTTAGAAGCAAATATATTTATTTTATTAATATTTACATTCAAACAAAATTGAACAAAACATTCTATAGAATTTGCTACAGGTAAATAACGATAACAATTGTCTGAGGTATTGATAATAGAACAAAAAGTCTATAAATAACTCGACGCATAGAATTTATGCAAATTTGCTCAATATTTTTAACAAAATAACTAATATTACTTTATGGAAAACAAAAATGCAGACTAGCATAAATGTTACAAATAGAATTTCTAATTAGCACGATGGTTGATACTATTATACATCATATTTCATGAATATTATTAATTAAATCGTTCCGCGTCGTTTGACTCGATTACCTACTAAATTTCTAATTAATTCAAAACATAGGATTATTATAATTTATACATCTTATCAATCAATCAATGTTAAAATTAATTTATCGAGATTAATATTAAAATTGATTTGAGCATGCAGTGCAACGTAAATAAAATAAATTTAACTTTCCTAAACATTTAAAAAGGTTTACTAACTGAGAAAATAAAGTTAATTTTGCCAATTTTTTTTCCCTGGATTTTCTGGCGAAACCTATAAACTTCTCCTTCGGGAAGTTAAAACACTTAACTTGTACAAATTTCCTTTAACATTGTACAAATTCTTTAAAAATTATTATTATTATTATTATTAACTTACTGCGAGTTCTGTCCTTGGTATCCTGTATGACTTGATACCAATAACCGCTCTGGCAGCAAGGCAAATTTTTTTCACAGCAAATATGAGGATCCTGGACGGCTATCATATGATTAATGGTCAGATTGGAAGTTTTGGCTTGCTCTTCCAAAGATTGAGCAACATTTTCCCAAGGATGTTCGTGGATCACAGAGAATTTATGCCAGTTATAGTATCGGAGTAAGGAAATCACGGATTTCGTCACCTGGTAAGAAATATGAGTTCTTTGACAAAAATTGTAAGATTGTAATAATTGGCATCGTTATATACAAATAATAATTCATAAATAAAAGTAAGCTCAATAATATTGTTGCACGTGCAAACAACAAAAATAACTTTGGACACGTAATACTTGATAAACAATCAGTATTGAAAATACACATGAGTCAAAATGAAACATGATATAAAAGATTAAACTCTATATTATTGTATATAAACGTATACAATTCTCCAGAGGAGTATATCAGTAAAATTTTTATTAATATTTACTAATTCTATTAACACACCTTATCTCTAATTACTCGTTTATTGTCTCTACATACACTTTAAGTTACAAAAATAACTAAAGTAAAAAATAAAGATTATAAAATATTTTTATTTGTACTTGATGTACTGCCCTAAAGAATTTAATACACATATTTCGGTAATAAAGTCGAATTAACAAAATGAATTAATAGTGACAATAGACGTTGTAGCATCCTTATGCCAAACTGTTCAGAAAATACTGAAACGTGAAGATATACAAAGAATTTTGATCATATACATTATTTTTTACATACATATATAATAAATATATGCAAAATTGAATTGAAAATATAAGTGTTACACTTTTGATTTGCAATTATCAACTTATAAAGTGTTCTGATTAAAATGAGTTAATTGAACAAGTTAGTTAATTCTGCTACCAGTTCCATTAAAGTTGAATAAAACCAAATAAATTTTTATACTCTAATAAACGAATAAAAGAACAATCATCCGATTGACACAAATGCCGATAATATTGCATTATCAAAGCACTTTAAAACCAGTAATTACAGACTAAAAATAAACAAACAGCTTAGTCATTAATATAAGATTACCTGTGTGTCAGGTGGCTCTGTCCTTGCAAAGGTAGGTACTAAAGACGCTTTATAATCGGAGCATTTCTGAAAAAAAATAACAACAAGACATATATAATACATTCACTTAAGTTGAAAATATACTGCACGCATTTCTATAAATAGAGTCACGCCACGTGGTTGATTGTATGTGTAGATACTTTTTTTTGTTTTTGTAAAAAAAATGTTATGAGATAGTTATAGGGTTTGTTAAATGTTGCCGCGATAGTTTATTCATGATAGTAATAATATATGCTATTTTTAACTTGTTATCTTTGTGTAAAGTGCTTTTAAATCGCATATTATCAACGTACTTGGTAAATGTTAAATTAGATACCAAACGTTATGCAGTTTCCAAATGGAAGAAATTTAGATAAAACTAACTTTTTTTAAATAGTTTTGATAATTATAATAAATACTTATACCAACTTAATTTATATCAGCATGTAATTATATAGTTACACATTTTGTTCAAAAGTGATTGGCAGCCATTAAGAATTTTTGGCAGCCATTTTAAAATTAGGCGGCCATTTGAATAAAATTATTTTCCATTATTAACCGAAAGAATTGTACTTTCAAATAAAAAAGAAGTTTGAGAAAATATTCAGTACATTTTAAAAAAAATAAAGTTATTTGGTGGACCCTAGGTGAACTTAAATCTGAATATTAAAAATTTTCTCAATTCTTTGAAAATCTATTTGTATAGGTAATATTTTTTTTTAAAAAAAAGAATACTGCTAAAAGCTGCAATGAAGTTTTTCAGAACTACCCTCATGTGTATTAGCTAACGAGTTTTCTTAATAGAAAATAGTAAATTAAATACTATTTAGTAAAAAATAGCTAGTTTAGACTTAATAATTTAAAATATTTATATATGTAGTGATATGTACATTTTGTTCACTAAATTATGATAGTACTAAATTGTTATCATACAAGTGCATTAGCTTAAGATGTTTCCTGGTATATTAATGTATATCATGAAGATCAAAATTTCTAAACCACCATTTACCTACATACACAAAGTATATTATTAAAAACAAATCGTAAATTAAATACTACTCAGCATAAAACTAGCTTTATAGAAAATATATGTGCAAAATAAATATTTTATTATTTCTCACATGTTCTACAAATTGTAATATTATCAACCGTGAGCCATTTATGATTTTATTAGTTTCACGATAACGACATATTTTGTTGCAGAAACTCTCAAAGAATTTAATAGCAATAAAATGTTTGCAGACATTTATCGTTTTTATGGCAAATGTTGTAATCGATTCAGAATTTTATGATTTGCTGAGTAATCAGCGATCCTAAATACGAAATTTGAATAATTATTTATAATTATTAGTTATAAAACTGTCAAAAAAATTTAACATATTTATTAGCTGAATATTTTTTATTTAAATGACCGTGTAATAAAATTTTTGATATACAAGTACAGTTATTAATTTGATTTGGAGATTTAAAAAACCATAAAACGAGTTTCTAGAATTCTAATCATGCCTTTGTTTTGGAAGATAAAAATTTATTGAGAAATAAATTTACATTTAACAATTGTACCATATACTTTTATATAAAGTTCTCTCACATAAAACTTTTTCTGGCAAAAATGCAAATTCATAAGATAGAGTAAATAAAATAATGTAAAATTATTTCCTTGTTAGGAAAACTTGAATGCAAAGTTTATAATATATACTGAAACAATATAATTAGAATTCAAATATACAAAGTAAACAAGCTTGCAAAGGTTGTAAATTAAAATTAAACGAATAAATATAATTGTAGAAATATTATTTAATTGCAGTTTTTAATGGACTATATATTTTCCATTCAGTAATGAATGAATTTTTATATAATTAGATTTTCCTATTTTACATAAAACTCATGTCTTATTTATTCTAAGCTCTGTATCATAAGAAATTTTATTTGTTATGAATTTATTTATAAAAATTGTGACATTAGTATCAAGTAGCGACCCACAGTTTAGGAACAGTTATGAATATGTATAACTTTTCGAAGGGCAAGTACATTGCTATGAACAAACGCGTGAATTTCATTGATGGCCAATTTCTAAAAAAATACTATAAATCCCAACCTACAATAAAAAAATAATAAACAAATATTTTATTCATATAAACACTTAGAAAAAGAAAATAAACCATGATATTAATTATTGAAATGAAATTGCTTACTCTACATTTAATCAAAAATCAAAACTTCTTTCTCAAAAATTTAAGATTCATCTTGAGCAAAATCAAATCTACTTTCTAAAATATTTAAAATGGGTTTACATTTTGTATATTCATTTTAAATAAACAAATATTTTATTTCTAGAAAAACTACTTAGAAATAGAAAATAGAATTCATATAAATCTGCAGATTTTATTTCTTTGGGTCCAATTATTTACTCATATACTCACATTTATTTTTAATTATGAAATTACATAAGCGATCTAAAATCTAATCAAAGCTTAAAAATCTAATTAAACCCATTCTGTTAATACATTTCGAAAAACTACTTAAAAATTGAAAATAGAGAGCAGCAGATATTATTTTTTGGGTGTAATGAAATACTCAATTTATTTTAAAAATTCATTATTAATTTAAAAATAGAAAATATAAAATAGACCTATCATATTATTTCTCTGGATTTAATTAATTAATCTGTATGGAGTAAATTGAAGTGTATCAAAATCAAATATACAATCTAAAAACTCTAAATTTTCATATTTTTTAAATTCATTTTGAATGAACCTAAATTTTATATATAAAGAAAATAGAGAATATATTTATTCTCTTTTAATTTATCGTAGATTTAGTTTTAATCATATAATAACAAAGAAAAATAAAATTAAATCAATTTTTTCAAAATCCAAAATAAACCCAATAAAAAGATTTAAATTAATTTTTATAAGAAAGAGAATATAATTAGAATAATCATTAGATATAATTAGAATAATAATGGGAATACAATTAATAGAATGTGCTTGATTTTAATTAATCAAAAATAACGATACTCCCTTACAGTTCCTATTATTTATTATACACATTTTTAAATTTGGAAAAAGTTGTGATTCAAAAATGATATCTGCACTATAGGATTTTTAGCAAAAATGTTAAAATTTTAATTTAAATATAATAACAAATAATAATTTAAAAATCGGAAATCTTTATCATTCACACCGTTGACGTTACGGATAATTTCACCTGAATCCTTAGCAGTAAGATTTTTTAAAATTGATGAGCTATTAAATTTTTTTCCCCCCGGCCCTCGAATTTGCTATCCCTGGCCGACTTATACACATCAAGAGAGTAGTATCATATATGAAACTTGTTCTCTATAAATAGAACTATATAATGATATAAACAGTCGAATGTGTGGTATTTATACGCGAGTTAGGTTTTGTAAGTTATTTTGAAAATTTCGTCGGCAGCCCAGAGGCCGCCGTAAAAAATGAAGATTAAAAATGTACTGTTTTGATGAACGGCCTTCGCGATTGCTATCATAAGAATTTATAGGCGTGCTGTACAAATTCATATATCAAATTTTATGCCAATAAAATGTAATTAATTGAATGATTAATGGGGGATGTGGAAATTAAGAAGATTGGTTAGGGGTCAGTCTACTAAATTTAACGAGCTTAGTAGAAAAAACACTTTTTATATAATGCCTTATGTTTTATATATGAATTTTCATATGCATCTGTGAATGAATATATTTACGCATATATTACATCTAAGGGGCTAATTCTCCGTTAAAATAAATCATAACATAGCGTTGCTATGGCAACACTTTGTTATAGTCTTTTCTTCATATAAATTGCTAGTAGAATCGGTCAAAATGCTATGTATTTGTTGTTAAACGTAAGAGGAAAGACCAACGACAAAAGTCCTCTTCTACCTTCGGCGGTCAACAAGAACAGACCAATACATAAATTGCATTTATATTCAATAATAATAAATAGTATTGAATAAAATCAATCTGTTGTTATTCAACAATCACTTCACATACATATTCGCATACTTTGTCCAACCATGGTGTCAAACAATTCAGCATGACCTAAAACTTCGAGAAAACATAAAACTAGCAAAATGGATTTTCTGGCCAAAATAAACTTCTCCTTCGGAAAGTCCAAAATAGTAAAAAACTCAATAAATTAGGCATTTGTCTAATTAATATTTCAAACAGCACGCTTTATGCAACAGTTTGACCTCATGTGTTCTTGAAAATCTATTTTTGGCTTATTTGACCCTAAAGCAAATAATGCCATGATGCTTAATCAGATATTAAATGCAATTATTTATCATTTGGGAATAGTTCTTTTCACCCCAAGTACTTTTAATTAATTTATTTCAATCTGGGACTTGTGGGATAAATAAGGATTTAAAGACCATATGATCAAAATGTTCAAATCAACCTCATGAAATTTTCGAATACTGGAAATATTGTAAAATCTTTTCCTTGATGTATTTTAAAACCAATATTTTATTAAACCTTTCTGCTGTCCGTCATGTCGAAAATTAAGCCAATATTTATGATTCATAAAATATCTGCTGCTATAATTAATGAGAAGTAATAAAAAATTTCGATTATAAACATATGAGAGGTGTACGTACCGACAACTATCAAGCGCTGGATGGATCGTTTTATCGAAATTTATTTTTAGAATCGTAAACAGTTCGGGGCCAAAGTTTATTTTGAAACTACTTCAAATTGCTAATTTTACGAGTGGCAGCGTTTTTGCCACTTCCAAACACAGTTTTGTATACTTTACAGTGGTATCCCCCGAGGAGAATATTTTTAAATTGAGATTCTAGAAAATGCAATAAAAATTAGAGGAATAATAAGATTTCAAGTAGAGTAAGGCATACATATATTTTCCATTTTAAGCATCATAAAATTGCCTTCCCAAAAATTAAAGTAAAGTAAAAAATCCCTAAAAGTTTGTTTTAGCCAGAAAATCTAATTTGTTGATTATATTCTCTCTTATATGCTCTCTCTCTATTATCTCTTATTATGCTTATATATGCTTTCTCTATTATCTCTTATATGCTCTCTCTCTATTATCTCTTATATGCTCTCTCTCTATTATCTCTTATATGCTCTCTCTCTCTATTATCTCTTATATGCTCTCTCTCTCTCTCTCTATTATCTCATATATGCTCTTTCTCTATTATCTCTTATATGCTCTCTCTATATTCCAAGTTCGTTCGTCTCAATCGTTTTACACCAAAATATAAAAAATTATGTATATATGTGTATGAACAAATGTACCAAAATTTACCTTTCTTCGACTTTTTTTTTGAAAAATGGCTGCACTAATTTCAAAAATATTGAAGACAATAAATTGAACTCAAATTAACTAGTTTTGAGAGATGAAGATCGAGTTGTATTTTAGAATAAGCAGATCTGGGCAAAAGTTTTTATCAAAAGTTCAGAACTGATGTTAAAAATTCAAAAACTGGTGAAAAAATATCTGTTATGAATGGTGCTGGTTAGTTTTTGGTAAGGATCTACTAGGTCGTTTCTTCGTAATAACTTGCTGATGTTTTTATGACGATTTTGATAGAACTTTGAGATGCTCTGTTTGAAATATATCAATTGGAAATTACTTTGATTACTTTTTAGTGAAAGCAAATAAACTTTATGTTTAAAATAAATAGTTGAAAATTTTATCTAAAGAGCTAAATTTCTTTCGAGGTTCATGCGAATTGTCTTAAGGCAAAATACCACTTACACCTAGTCAAATTATTATTCCGCTACATCCATTTCAGCAATATTTTTCTATTTATTACTCACAAACGTGGGCGTTTACGTCTATCCTCGTACAAATGGTACAAAAACTGGTAACTTCTATAATCAAACAAGGTGATTACATAAAACTGGTAACTTCTATAATCAAACAAGGTGATTACATAAAACAATAAAATTGAAAAAAAATCTCATTTACAACTAGTTGATAATTGACGACCAACGTTGCAAGACCGCTTTGCAGGTTATATTTAGAATTTTTAATATCGTTCGCTACTATTTGTTTTATCTGGAATGCCGGGCAGATATAAATGCAAAGCACGCGTTTGGAGCAAAAAATAACTAAGGTAATGATTAATTAATTCATTTATAAAGTGTCTGTAATAACAGTTTATTGAATGATTAATTTAATTAGAAGAAATAATTATAAGATAATATGGAAATCGTTTTTATATTTTCAGATTTGCCTTTGGTTTTTTTCCAAGACTAGTGGGCATATTAAGAGGAAGAACAAAATCCCAAATTTTCCCAAAAAATCCAATGATTTCACATTTTTTTCTAGGTGTGTACTAAAAATACATGAGATATTTGGTACAGGAGAGCATAATTTTAAATATCATCACAAGTCCAAAAAGTGAGGAAAGGTCCTGTTCGGATGTATTTTCATTATATTGGCCATAAAGGCGACAACCTTCATGGCATTGAGCTTTTACACCGAATAGTTACTACCCTGTAGAGGGTGTAGCGGATTTGGATCGGACATATTTTTCTCACTTCTAAAACTAAAGTCCGCG
Organism: Ctenocephalides felis; assembly: GCF_003426905.1. Classification (NCBI taxonomy): domain Eukaryota; kingdom Metazoa; phylum Arthropoda; class Insecta; order Siphonaptera; family Pulicidae; genus Ctenocephalides; species Ctenocephalides felis. Next base: position 7,176,913 of record NW_020539724.1, on the reverse strand, counting down.
TAACAACATATGTAATAAATAATCAATAAATATATCTTCTTCAATTAGAACTTAATGACAAATCATTAGTGTAATAAGAACTTGCAACAAATACATTAATTATATCAACAAATAAGTGTTTAATACAATCCATAGCTACAAAGGCTAAATTGTAACCTAACAACCTGAGTTAATCGCAGAAGAGACGTAATACGCAAAGACAGGTCCAAAAATCCTTAAAAATTGATCCGTGATTAATGGACATCCTCTATAAATAAAACATGCGTGAAGTCAGACTAATGTTATATTTACATGTGTGTTATTTTTGAGGTATAAGCACCATATATATAGTTTTTTCACAGTTTTATTATCACAAAGATAAATTAATCAACTATGATGATTACCAATGATTTTATATTGCAAAATTATTCTTTCTCTGGCTTTGTTCAGCCCTGATAAATATGCTTATAATATATCAATGTGTTTCGCACGTTGCGTAAGTGTCATGATTGAATCAACGTAGTAATGCAATCGAATGGATTGAGTTAAACAATTGAGTTTCTAGTCTCCCATGGTAGTAATAATATGAAGGCTAGGGTCAAATTGATAAGATAAAAAAATAAATAAAAAAATATTAACTTCACTTTTTGGACACTCTCCCTCTTGGTCATACGTGGTGGAATTACCTCCACTCTTACACCAAAAATTACGTGCATTTTAGCACCTAGAAAAAAACTTATTTTTTTTGAAAATTTTTGATTTCTTTAAAATTCAGGTAAAAGAAAATACACGTAATATTTTACTTGATATTTTATGATTTTTTGCCAAGACGCCTCCTCCCCCCTTTAAGCCTCACGTGACTCCTAAGTAAGTCCTCAATAACAAAATTATTTTTCGCTGTTGACAAATTAAATTAAACTGAGCAATAATATGATGTAAAACTAGAATTATGAACTCAAATAAAATAAATACATAATTAAAAATGAAAATTATTTAGTGTAGGGAGTCTGTCACTTTAACCACAGGTCCATCAGTCGACAGAAAATACTATCAATGTCAATAAATCAATACTATCAGCATATTTTTTTACTTTACGCCATCAACTCTATAATCATCATACAAAGTTACAGTAAAATCCCAGACAACTACACCTGAAGTTCTCCTTGTAAGTCTATGTATTTTTGATTCATAAAACTTTAAGTATTAAACTCCTCCTTGCAATATATCTAAATACCATTATATTTCCATTAATATTATGACTGAAAATATTTCTACCAGCTCTCTCACTAAGAATCGAAAAGGGTTCAACGCAGTCTAAGTGAGGTTAACCGATCAACCTATTATCTGCATTAAGCTCAATATAAATGTTTTGATCGCATATCACAAAGCAATTTAAAGTATTGAACGACAATTCAAATCGAATTAAACAATAGATATTAAATCAATTTGACATCAAATAACACGACGCACATTTAAATCAATATTGTGCAATTGAGTTGAAGTGCTCGATGCTCTTAGAAGGTTATTACTCTATGGGAAATAGAAACAAACGCTGGAATAAATAATAAATTCTAAGGAGAAAAAAATTGTCTTGAATATGGATCTATTATTTGGTAATAACACCGATTTGATAGAGAAACAAAAATGTTGAAAAAAACAATATTTTAGAGGATGAAAAACATATCATAAGCTCACTCAGTAGCATTCTCGACTCACACGCTGGAGGAATTCGGTTCGAATCTCCAGCAATACCAAAAATATGAAATATTAAAGTAGATTAAGAATTGTTAGGTTGTAGAATATAAGAAAAAATTGTAATAGAAGTAAGAAGGTAAAAAGAAGTTTTGTTTAGAAGATGACAACATTTTGAGAAACAAGAAGAAGAATGAAAATTGAATGGAATTGTAGAAAGAAAATTGAATGGAAGATTAGGATATAAGAAGAGATAGTATATAGTATAAGAAATATATATGTAAGAATTGTATAGAATATGATGAAAAATAATGTGAATAATGTAGGTGGCTAAAAATGCTGTAAAGCGGAGGCCAATAAATTTTTTAAAAAAATTAAAAAATATCTATCTCTTCAAGTCAAATCATCTATTAATAATTCTGCACATATATTTATAACTTTACCATTCGTATCTCGTTTTTCAATCGCTATTGTTTTATTATTATTTCGTCTCCTATAGTTCACACAATGTTTTATGTATCAGTTCAAAGGCGCGAAGAGTGAATGCATTACATATAGGTTGATTACATGCTATTGTACATTAAGGTTATTTATAGAGCGTTTTTTGTTTTCGATCTGGGATTTGAAAAATATTTGCTTATATGCTATATACTAAATAGAATAGATACATATATAGAAATATGCAAGTCTGAATATGTATGAGCATAAACTGCATACAAGAGAACAAATGGTAAAAGTATACATGTATGTATGTATTCGGTATAGTTCGTTTTTTTGTTTTCGATCTAGCTCCTAGCTAGATATTTACTTTTCAATTGTGTTGAACGCAGGCAAAGAGTTATTTTCTAATGTAATGTGACTCATTAAAATTCGTATTTTAATTTACTTGCAATCGCATACCGACACAAAATACAATAGTAGCAACTCACTCTTAACTACTTTTCTAATGGCATCGTCACATACAATGATGTTTCAATCGGAGTGACAGTTTTATAATAATATTTCTGTTGTCGGGAGCGCAACTACGCAATACTGAGAGGACAATATATAATTATTGGTGGAAATAGGACAAAAATTGGATTTTACTTAAAACTTATTGAGGAATTAATATTTTTGATCATCATCATTATAAATTAATATACAGGGTGTGTCTGAACTCAACGTCAAGCTGAAACGAGGTGGCAGTATTGATTGTAACTATAAAAAAAATAGAAAAAAAATCCCACGCGGCTTGAAAGTTATGAGACTGATGATTTTGTTAAGCTATTTTGTTAGTTTAGAGTTTAAACAAAGGTTGCCAAACTTTTTGTGTGTTGGACCCTTTGGGATTTGCCATGAGTCTTCACGTGGACCACTTTGGGAATCACTTGTGGAAGGGTAACCATGAATAACATTTCTAAGGCCTTAAATTCTGGAATACCCTGTATATAAGTATATATGTATATTCTACTCACATAAGAGATCATAGGTATATTCCTCGCCTGAGCTACAATAGCTTCAACATGACACGGTCCTTCTGGTCCAAACAGGGCCGAAACGCCATCACAAAGCATTTCTGTAAGGGCCCTTGTAGCTTGAACTGTGTCGCCTCTGGTATCGTTCCAACGTAAGGCGAGGGTTACATTGGGTAAAATATCGGGACTACTATTTATCTGAAAAAATAAAAATAAAATTGATAATATAATCAGGTCACGTTTAAGAAGAAGTTCTGTCCTCAGTTTATTTCAAGTACAGCATTATTAATTTATTTTCAAAAAATCATTTAAATTAAAATCAAATATGTATATGGTAGAGCCACGGTAGAGCAAAGCGCAAATGTCCAATCTAATTTTAAGTAATTATACTATCTAAACCAGATGTAATACATCACATCACATAACACGTATCGAACAAAAAACTATCATACTATGTTCAATAAAGTTTCGAGTTAATTCCTAATTATAGAAATGTGTTTTTTTATTATTTTACTAAAATTTGTCATCTGTCTCTTTTTACCATAGCCAGGATAAAATGCAACATCCAGTGGCCAATCAGATCCAATGTCTTATTTTTAATTTTAAAGGAATTTTACAAAATAATAGCTACAATATTCAACCAATTCAAAATATAAATTGCATGGGCACATTTTTGACAAAGATAACACTGTATATATATAACCTTGATCTGGTACTTTGTCAGAAATACTCATCAGTAGATTTGGAATAACTATTAATTTAATTGCTCTCTTATAGAATAGTTTTTAAAAAATACTTCTTGTTTCTAAAACTTTTTGTTTTATTAATAATGTTTTATTAATAATCTTCCCAATAAGCCTAACCATCGGTTTCCTTACATCAAATCTATTTCGCGAATTATAAGTACAGTAAAAACTTAACAAATATTGACAAAACGTTCAATATGGAATTTTTTCAACAGTTCAATGCCAGTTTATACGCTTCTGTATTTACATCTAGCATATCATTAACATATGACTAACGCTAAATTTTATTTCAATAATTAACCTAGTAGCCGACATGCTTCGTTGAAATTGAATTTTATATTACACTATTTATATTGATAATTAACTCATTTCTAACTCAATTCTCAGAAATTGAAATGAAACATGTAGTTAAATTTAATAGAATTTATATGATGTTTGACACAGTTAGAGATTATGCTTGTGATTTTAAGCCAGCAATTGGAATAAACACATACTTGAATTTCTACCTAAATTGGCTTGAGTATGTTTTTGGTTTTATATTCATAAATTAACATTTTATATTGCAAATTAAGAGTCATAATTCAACAAAAAATATGCCATATGAGTATCAATTCTCCATAGTGCAAAATCTGTATCAAGTATTAATTTTCTATTATTACCTCATTAAGGGCCATGGTGACGGCACCAGAGACGGCCAAACCTTGCCGATCCTTCAGTTCGCCCTTGATGGCCGTCAAATATCCAACTGTTAAAACTTTTTTCTTGCCGATCACAGCGTGAGCCGTGGGGCCAATTGCTAAGCTCGTCTGCGTCAGAACGAAAAGCCATAGCAAAGGCCCCGTCGATACATGCATGTCCCGAAAACCTCTATGTCACCGATCTGGAAGGGAAGAAAATTATAATTAATAATAATTGAATCACGTTTAGTTATGTTTTCGAACCAACAATCAGAACTTAAGAGTTGCTTGATAAATCTCGGCGATATGTCGCTTTTTAGAAGACCCAACTGTTGAACCTATATTTTTTATAGGTATTTCTCTAATATTGATGATGTATTTAATGTGAATCCCAATGCCCCAAAAACCTATTTTCTCTTGGAAACATAATTATAATATTTTGTTATATATTATTAATTATTATTATTAGTATTATTATTATTATTATTAATTTATTTAGATCTTAATTTTTTTTATTGGCCTTGCTTACTCGAGCATTTAGCCACCTACAACATATTTCAACTACAATACAATCTTCATGTTGATACTATTTTCCTTATATCAATTCTATTCTTCTTTCTATTTTATATTCTATCCTATTCTATGTACTCTTCAACTTAACTTCATTCTTCTTTCTTCTTCTTTATTATCTATCATTGTATCTTCTATATTCTTACGTCTTCATTACTTCTATTCTTACTTCCGTTACTTCCTTCATTACTTCTATTCGATTTAATTTTTATTCTCAAGTCTTTTTATACACGATTGAACTATTTTTAATACTATTTCAAACTATTTTTAACTTTATTTCTAACTATTTTTTTAACAGTATTTCCATATTTTTAAATTGATGTTACATGTTGTTCAAAGTAAAATGCCCTAATTTTACAATATTCTCATATCAGTAAAATCTGCAATACACTTATTACCCATAAAAAGCTAAATATTGGTCAGTGTATGGGCGCAATATTGGTAAGGGGGCGTCTGAATTAATATTCAATATAATAATAAAAATCTGCATATTTCAAAAATACGAAATAAAATAGGATAATATGTAAACAAAATCAGCATGTTGCAAAGGCACTGAATAAAATACAATATAAAAATAGGATTTGAAATAGAAATAAAAATATTGAAAATGACCAATGTTTTAAAGCAAGACCTATAAATTAATAAATGAATATTCTATTTTAGAAAAATAAAACAAAATCTTGTATCAATAATAATCCCATATAATAATAATAAACTCACTCTAATAATCAAAAATCCCACTATGAAAATTTAAAACTAACTAAATCGAATTGAAATTACACTACCTTGATGACTACAAAAAACCAAGAAAATTTTCATAAGAATATTATTTTACACCTTAAACTCACAGTGATATAATCGAATCTATTTTTCGGTCGGTGCTGGGTTGATGTCCCATCTCTAACTACATATAACATTTCGACAAATATAAAAGACTGCTAATTAAATATATGAATTTTGTTCTATTTCTAGAAGTCTTGTGTTAGTTTCTAATAATCGCGTATTCTATTTATAACCCCCGGCCAGCAAGAATATTCACTTCCTAGTTATAATTTATAGCTTTTCAACATAAACATGGCTTGATTTATCTAAATGTGTTACAATTAAATTAACGATTAATATCGAAGTGTTAACATAACTGGATATTGAAATGATGTAATATCATATCAAGCTATAGATTTGGTTTATATTAAAATCAATCATTGCACTTTTTGGCTATATTTTTCTAACAGTTGGTGACTTTTTAATTGGTGCAGCAATGCCGGAGAAAGGCTATTTTCACTTCTACTATATTTTCAAGTAGAAACTGATGTCTCTATTGCATGACTCAGACTCTCTGAGTTGGGATCCTGAAACCTTTTGGTTGGAAGACCAAAGCTCTAACCACTAAGCGACGGTGAAGCCCTTTAGACATAAATAGTGTAATAGTGAGTAAGATATCTTAATTGGGCATTAAAATTCTATCAACCCATGATGTCAGATTTTATGAAGTTCTGGCTTTAAACGTTCAATTTTCAGTCAGTAAACCAAGGCAAGTGTTGGTAAACCATAAAGTATAACTCTTATGTTTATAATCCCATTCTCAGATGGATACCTACTATAAATAGAATAACAAACACTTTTATTGCTACAAAACTGCGTTTAATTGCCGCAATATGTCTTGCGGCAACAAATCCTACGTGAGATTTAATGAAAACCATGTGTATCAGCTGGTCAATATAACATTCATTTTCTTCTCTATAAACCATTTCTTTGCTGACCATTACTTACAAAAGGTTTATTGATAGATAGATTTCTTGGCAACTGATTCATTTTGATTTACAAACTATGCTAAACATTTCGAAGAATAAACAAAATTTTCATATAGCGCGATGTTACCTAATGTTTAGAAATGTGAATAAGGTCGAACATCTAAAAAGCTGTCGAAAAAATAGACTTATAAACAAACTGAGGAATAAATCTATGAATGGATCAAATTTATCGCGAAAAAGGTGAATACACCTTTAACAGATCGATTAGATAAATAAAATCCAAAAATGGTGATAATTAGATAATATATGAAAAAGAGAAAAATGATGTACAATACCGATCCTAATTGCTATTGCTTGGGTGGAGTGACTAGGGCGGATGCTGAGCACGCCATTATGGAGTGCAAAAAATGGAAAAAGGGTAGGCAAGAACTATGGAGGAAGATAGTAAGGCAAAAAATCTCCCTCCCAACCAATTTTATAACATTATTGGCAAAAAAAGGATATGCGGTGAGCTATACAATTATATACAATCAAATAAAATAAAATTGTAAAGATAACTTATAAAATGTATATGACTAATGTACGTGTACACAAAGTCAAAAAACAAACAATATCATCTTGTTTTAGCAATTAAATATATTAAACCAAAGAGCTGCAGAAGCTTTTTAATACTTTGTGTCTTTCATCTCGATCAAATAAAAGTTGCAACATAAGTCTGCCTATTCAACCATCAATTTCAAGTTTATGTAACAGCTCGCAATAATCTCATACAAAATCCGGATTTGTTTAATCTAATTACATTTGTCATTATTTTTTTAAACTAATAAGAACAACAAACATCACCACACACAACCAAAAATATGTATCCATATACATGAATCAATACAAGTTCCACATTATTTGTCCATCCCACCTCCTTAGAAAATTTTGGTGACGCGTTTCAAAACCTAGCCATGATGGCCGCTGTTCTGTAATATCAGGTCAAATATTTACATTTGTGTACATCGGTTCTTCATTGTTGTTTATTAATAAAATTTTAAAAATAGCACATCGACCATATTTGTATAAGTTTTTTTTGCTGTATATGTGTTTCCTTTATTTGCTATCTATTAATTTATTAGATAGAACAAGAAAAAAACTGGTGTGATCTACCTCGTTATAGACGGCATTGATGGATGGTGTTTATTTTCGGATGTCGATAGCGATTCTGAGAAATTTTATATTTTGAGTATAATAGAATTAATAGATAGTTTATTCATCTTGTATTTTTTATTTGTTCAATGTTTAAATAATTTATCTGATTTTTTATAATGCTATCTTATTTAGTAAAAATAAAAATTTCAAACCAATTTTTTTAACCCAATTTTATACCCACCACTAATACATTATATTGGTGATACTTATAGTTAGCACTATTTTAGATATTAGTAAAAAATGTTGTACAATACCAAAACTAATTGCTATTGCTTGGGTGGAGTGACTAGGGCGAATGCTGAGCACTCCGTTATGGAGTGCAAAAAATGGCAAAAGGTAGACAAGAACTATAGAGCATATTAGTTTTAAGTGGTACTTATATTAATTTGAAAATAATTGCAAAAATGAATGATTTCAACCAATTCATAGTTTACATGAAGTTAAGAGCAACTTAAGATAAGAGTGATGATTATCAAATTCTTTAGTGATTAAATAAACCAGTAATTAGAACAAATTGAGTACGTACTTGTACCACAAAAATGCAGACAATACTATTTATTTAGAAATATAGTTTATTTGGCTACTTGAAGATACAAACTATTGAAATCAAAATTAAACAAATTCACCAGGCTTGTTCAACTAAACAAAATCCCAGCCTATAAATATTTATGAAACTTGAATGAATGTATGTATTTTAAACATATTTTTCTGTATATCATTTTAGTTAATTTATTTGTTTATTTTACTCTTGTTTTTGAATATTGTTTTTTAATTTCAGCTTGCCTTAAATTGAGAATCCCAAAAATTAAGAGAAAAAATTCATCATTTTCTTATATTTGAATATTTTGACCCCCCAAAAATGCCGAATTTCAACATCAACCTCGTCGTTTACTACAGATGTAAGTGACTAGCTATACAAACATATGGTAGGTCAAAGTTTTTACTCGATGACATCATGTTCCTAAGTACACATGTGAACACTTATTGCTATTTTTAATAAACATATCATGTATTTACATATGTGGTTGTGAATTACTCTACTAAGTAACTTAATGTTAATTTTAAATTGCCTCAATCAATCATCATTTAGTACTTGTATCAATTTAATGTCGGTATTGTTTAAACTAACAGGCCATTAGTTGGCACAATAACGTCGTATTAAATTATGATTGTATCATTATTATTATTCAAACTTATGCATATATAATTTATTAAAATTACTGGGACGCGATTCATAATTCATTTGCATATGATACAGTTTTTTTTAGATCTTTAGATTTTTTCTTGCGTGAAGTTTATGAATGCGGTTAGCATTGAGATTGTGTTTTTTGCTTGGATTTTTGTATCTGGTTTATGCATCTGATTTAGGAAGTGAAGTAGCCAAATTGTGTATTCAATGTGAAGGTAATAAGTTTAAAAAGTTGGATTCTTATAAAATACTTATATGACAGAATATATTTCCATATTAGTTATGGATGTTCTTGGGGTCTACTACTATTTTGCAATGCAATGTATTGAATGTATGTATTTTCCACATACATTGCATATGTGTACCTGATTTGCTTTCGGTTCGCGTTTTGCAAGCAGAATCACTATGCAAGTTTTTTTTTGTCCAATTGATAAGTAATGTTTATTTAAGACGCTATTAATAGATTTTAATGAGAGCATCGAGTCATTAAGTGTACAACTGATAACAATGCGATATGTAAATTTAGTTGGATGTATTTAATTTACGTATTTCAATATCGGTGGAAGTGCATAAGACTCGCACTCATATTGAAAAATATACACACAAATTATATATATATATATATATATATATATATACTCGTATATATATATATATATATATATATATATATATTAGGGTGGTCCTTAAAATGGTCATTTCCGAATTTCCTTGCTCCCAGGGGCTCAAATGGTTCCAAATTGATAAAAAACAATTCCCTGAAAGTTATAGCTCTTAATATTAAAAAAAAAATTAAAAGCGCAATTCCATTAAAGTTTGTATGGAAGGAGCATGGAAAAAATTTTGAAAATTTAAAAAAAATGTTTTAGGTATAACTAAACATCGAACATCGAAGCGGGATCAAATCCAGAACCTCTGGATTCAGCTCCCGTTGCTCTAGCCACACTTACCCAGGAGCAAGGTAAGAGACTTATAAGTGAGCATTTCAGTTCCTTTACCAAAATTAGTTGTTTATAATTATTTGACAACCAAGACAAAGAAATATATGCGAATACATACGTAGCAGGTGAAGAGCACCGAGCTCGTCGGTTGGAAGTCATGAACGCACATATGAGCCGAGAAAGAAGTCGAATGCGCGGAGTCTATTTATAGAATATCTCTACAAAACTACACACAACACACATAATCTACAAACATGTGAGGACGACACGGACACATAAAACACACAACGCACACATTGCGCGGGATTGAGACTCTTTCAGATCGGAAATCGGAAAGGAAATGATATTTAACTCATTTTAACAATCGACCATAAAGGGACATTTTCAAATAATAATTGGTGGATATCATTATTCGCTATTTGCTGGGTTAGGAGGCATCCATTAATCACGTAGATAAATCAACTTTTAAGGAATTTGAGACCACTTGGCGATATTTAAAATTAACATTCCCCCTCAACATCATGTGTATTTGTAGTACCTAGAAATAATCCTAAAAAAATTGACTTGTTTTGGAAAATTTTGGATTTTAGGTAAATAGACGTGATATCTTTACTAGACCCTCCATTTCCTTTTAAGCCTCACGTAATTAATGTGCGCTTACTTAAAAAAAAATATGAATGTGTGATTTACCAAAGATAATTGTTAGATATTAGTATTTACTTCCTGCCTTCATAGTAAAAATAATTTGTAAGTAATTAGAACTCGCTGGATTGCACATTTTGCTTCTAATAATAAGAAATCTTAGCATCCGCTTCAAGATTAATGTGCATCCATCAAAAGATGGAAATAATAATAATGAAAATTTGATTGAATATATAAAAATTCAATAATTGAATGTATTATCGAAAGAGAAAGTTAACCACAATTATGTTTTCATTTATTGTTACCTAAATTAATTTAATTAATATATAATTATTATTTAATGGGGGAGGTGTTTGACAAAAGTGGTTCCTTAAGTGAGGTCTAATAGGAGAGGAAGTGTTTGTCAAAAAATATCACTTGAGGAGTGTCTAGTAAAATACAAAAGCGTGTATTTATATTTCACCTGAATTTAAAAATAAAATCCAAAATTTTTCAAAAAATGTCCAAAACGTGTACGATTTTCTCTAGATAGGTTTCCAACTAAAATACACGTGATGTTGGGTGAGGAAAGAAGTTAATTGTGAATATCACCAAGGAGGAGGTTAATTAACTTTCCGTATGGTAAATTATAGTAATCGCAAAACAATCTAAAATTAAAAAAAAATCTTTCAAATTCTTATTAGGATTTTCGTACACATTTACATTTTAGAAAAAATGTATGTATTTGTGTGTGTGTGTCTTCGGATACAAATTTTCCTCGACGCTTTTGTGAACACAGATCAACCGATTTGAATCATTCAAAAAACATTCGATTCGTATTGACGAGCTGAAGAGATTGTTTTTGATAAAGCCAGGTGGAGCTGATTCATAGATACGGGACAAAAAGTTCCATAAGTGGTAAATTTCTTAAAAAAATTCAAGTTTCAGCAATTTGTCTTAAGGCACAATGCCATGCACTACTAGTTTTATTAGCACATGATTAATGGAGAGTCCCTAAGTCTCTAATATAATAATTTCTATTTTTCAAGTGTGAAAATAGTCTTACATGAGTCCGTCAAACGACTGGGTCGTGTATGCGCGCTTTATGGTATTCGCATTCAACAAGTGGCATTGAGTGGTTTCAGCGGCATTCATAATTTTTCGACATCAAATTTTGTTAGAAAATAAAAATACTTCAAAAAAAATTATGGATGTCGTGCCAAATTTATTTTTGGATGTATCTTTTAAATAAATGTTATGTATATAAATATACATATATATGAATCTATATGTTACTGTATTACTAACTTTTTTTTAAAGACAAACCAGTCTAGAATTTAAAAAAAAATTATTTTGTGTTTTTTTATATATTTTCACAAAGTTTAACTATGCAAGAATATGTGTGCAATAGAATATTTCAAAATTTCAATTATTTTCGGAGATATTCCAACAAACTTCTGGTATATAAAGTCTTAAAACCAATGTGGACTTACGGCCTTTCTCTCTGGGATACTGCAAGTCGAACCAACAGAAACATTCTACAAAGAACCCAGAACAAAATCCTTAAGAAAATACTGGAGGCACACAAATACGTTCCTAGTTGGCAAATCGATCAAGATTGCAATATATACACAGTAGCAGAAGAAATCAGAAGATTCGCATCCAAATTCAACACAAGATTGGAAAATCATCCCAATGAACTTGCGAAAAACCTGCTCTCTACAAATACTGTTAGGAAGAAGACAAAGCCCATTAGATTTAGCATATATAGTTAATATACAATTTAGATTTATAATTATTTTCTGTATATATTTTACAAACTTAAAATGACTACCACTGGGTAGTATTTTGAAATAATATTCCACACTTTAGTAGATGGAAACACAAAAAAATCGGAGATGTAGCTGTTTCATCATGATAATCCTCATCTTCTTGAAATTGTCTTTTTCGATATGATACCCACGATTTCTCAGCTTCTACTGGACCGATTAAATCGAACTTTTCACAGAGTCTTCTTTATAGACTTCTCTTCAGTATGAACTACACTCAATACCAAATTCCGATTTTAACTATTTTTTCAAAATTTCGAGAATACCAAAAAACTTATAATCATAATGTATGAAATTTTTTTCAAGGCAGTCGCTATTTGTTTTTTTTTTAACTTATCCTTAGTTCATACATTATTCTAAGTTAATATTACATATTCATATATTTTTCTTTAAATTACTTGGAGAGCTGAGATGGGTAGGTATGTTCAAATTTTGAGACTCTCCAGTTCAACACAATTTAAAATTGAAACTTTATGACTATTTTTAAAATTGTGAGGCAAAGAGGATTTCAATGTTAAATTATATATATATATATATATATATATATATATATATATATATATACCGTTCATTTATCCCTTTCTTCCTGTTCGTTTCTCATAGATCAAATAATGAATAATTGTCGCGGAAACGTAAGCAGATGAATTTGCCATAATGAAAAGCGCGTCAAATGTTCTTCTCGTCTTTGATGTCGACTTGCATGCAGAGTTAGTAATGAGCCAAATGCGAATACAAGTCTTAGGTACTCAATCAGCCGTCTGTCAGCTCTGAAATAGGCTAATGGACTGACTGAGAGGCTAAAAGACCATACGGTTCTCGTATGTTTTTTACTATATAAATAGTAGTTGGAATATTATTTTGCACAGTTCTGTGAAAACAGAGTACAATGAAAATTATGCCTGCCAAATTTAGTATACAGATGAAATTTTTCAATCAGGAAGTCCATAAATTGTAGTGTAGTATGTTGTTTCAACGCGTAATTGATCAGTACCTACGTGAAGTATCATGATCAAATCCTTGAATTTTTCTAATTTTCAAAAGTAGGAATTTTATTTTGCACATTTCGCCAACAGGGAAAACAGACATACCGATCAAATTATTACACAGACAAAAGTGTTCATTTAGGAATTTGATAAATTGAAGTGGAGTATACTCCTTCAAAGAATATCCAATTGATCCCTATGTGGATTTTCGTGATTGTTGATGCAATTGTGTAACTTTCATTTTTTTATTAAAATTTTTCTGTATTTCTAAAACGCAATTACTATCACCTAAATTACTCAAATAATGAGACTTACGACCAGTATTGATTTCGTAATATAATTCGTTCGACTTATATTTGAAACTACTCCCCAATGCTATCATAATTAATGGAAAAAGATAACTTATTTAATTCGTATCTTGTGATAATTTTTCTTATATAAGTGGTCACCAATTATGATGTTCTTTGAATTAGTCTATTCTTCTGATATTCAATTACTATCCTTTAATTTACAAAAGTTAGAGATTTTCAGATACCAAATATTAACCTAAGGCAAAATTTTAAATCTATAAGATTGCTTCCCAATATTATCCTAATTAAATATAGATTTTTTAAGTAAAATCTTACCTTTTATTTAATTCGTTTCTTGTTGCGCATAGAGACCTCCTTAACCTGTAACAAAGAAAAAATATATGAAAAAGCATCCATAAAAAATGCAATAATTTATAAACTTGACTATTAATTTTTGGCAAATATAGAATTTTATCTATACTATTAAAAAATAGTTCTGAAAATCTATCTATATAATTGATAATTGCTTAACTAATTCTACTTAAAAAATTTCACCAAAATATGTAGAAGACTCATCTAGAAAAAAAAATCAATATATGTAAATGATAATCATTTAGCTGTATAAATTTCGGGAAGAACATCGAATTGTATGTTTAGAAAGTACTGAAATTCAGTTTCATTATTTTGTTATTGAAAGGATTGATTTGATTATCCATGAACGTGGGTGTCGATTCTTTCTCTATTACCCCCTTAGATTGAAATTTTCATCCAATTTAGTTCTTTTCCGCATAAAGGAAAGATTCGCCATTCGCCACTAAGCAATCAGGTTTTTATTGATTTTTCTTCCAATAAAATTTTCTAAACAAGGACTTCGCATTTTTTGTTTGGTCTTCACCGTATCGATGTCATCTGCACGTGTAGAGTATATTTACGCACATTTTTTCTTATGTGTGTGTTCCAGTTGGATGGAATTTTCCTTAGAGTATGATTTGTGTGTATTGACATTGTGTGGCAGCCTGGTCATTTCGTGATGCTTTACGAGTTTACAAAGTTAGCCCGTTCCGCACTAAACGACTCGAAATGAAGGGCAACCTATCGCATTTTCTCATCGCGGCAAATAATTGGACGGCTGGGAGGGAAATTGAATCAGGAAAACGGATAGACGACCAGAAAAAGGAAAATAGGCAATAACATGGATCATCGATTTGGAATGTCGATAATTTTAATGATCGGTGCAGAAAAGGATGAATTTCTATACATTGTTATAATGGTGTTGGTAAGAATCACCAGATCAACTACCAAAGGTAATAGATAATTAGTAGAAAAGATTAGTAGAGAGAAAAGTTGAATGGAGTAAAGTTATATTTTTGGATTCAAAAAGTTATGGATTTAAGTACAAAACATCAGATCAACTGCCAAGATCATTGAAAAGTTAGTAGAAAGATAGGATGGTTAGTAGAAAGAGTTAAGAGAAAAGTTGGATGGAGCAAAGTTCTACTTCTGGATGGAAACTTGGTAAGTATCATCAGATCAACTGCAGAATTATTAGAAAGTTAATAGAAAAGATAAGTAAAGAGTTGGATGGAGTTACGTTGTAGTGATGATTGGAAAAAGTCCTAGATTTTGGCAAAAACCATCAGATCAACCGCCAAAATTATTAAAAAAGTAGAGAAGATTAGTAATTAAAAAATTAGTTGGAGAGAAAAGTTGGATGGAGTAAAGTTTCAGCCTGAGATAAGAATCAACAGTCAACTGCCAAGATCATAAGAAAATTAGTAGAAAAAAATAGTAAAAGAAAAGTTGAATGGAAAAAGTTTTAGATTTAGATAAGAATCATCAGATCAACTGCCAAGATTATTTGAAAATTAGTATAAAAAATTAGTAAAGAGGAAAGTTGGATAGCAAAAAGTTGGATAGAGTAAAGTTGGATAGAGTAAAGTTGGATAGAGTAAAGTTGGATAGAGTAAAGTTGGATAGAGTAAAGTTGGATAGAGTAAAGTTGGATAGAGTAAAGTTGGATAGAGTAAAGTTGGATAGAGTAAAGTTGGATAGACAAAAGTTGGATAGACAAAAGTTGGATAGACAAAATTTGGATAGAGCAAAGTTGGTTAGAGCAAAGTTGGTTAGAGCAAAGTTGGTTAGAGCAAAGTTGGTTAGAGCCAAGTTGGTTAGAGCCAAGTTGGATAGAGCAAAGTTGGATAGAGCAAAGTTGGATAGAGCAAAGTTGGATAAAGCAAAGTTGGATAAAGCAAAGTTGGATAGAGCAAAGTTGGATAGAGCAAAGTTGGATAGAGCAAAGTTGGATAGAGCAAAGTTGGATAGAGCAAAGTTGGATAGAGCAAAGTTGGATAGAGCAAAGTTAGATAGAGCAAAGTTGGATAGAGCAAAGTTGGATAGAGCAAAGTTGGATAGAGCAAAGTTGGATAGAGCAAAGTTGGATAGAGCAAAGTTGGATAGAGCAAAGTTGGATAGAGCAAAGTTGGATAGAGCAAATTTGGATAGAGCAAATTTGAATAGAGCAAATTTGGATAGAGCAAAGTTATAGTTCTGGATAAAAAAAGTTCTAGATTTAGAAAAGAATCATGAGATCAACTGCTAAGATTATTAAAAAGTTAGTAGAAAAGATTCGAAAATAGAGAGGTTGGATGGAGTGAAGTTCTGGTTTTCAATGGAAAAAGTTCTAGATTTAGAAAATAATCATCAGATCAACTGCTAATATTATTAGAACATTAGTAAGGAGAAAAGTTGGATAGAGTAACGTTATGTTGGATGGAAAAAAACTGATGGATTAAAAAATTGGTAGAGAAAGCTAGTTAAACCTCAACCTTGAGAATGTAAAATATCAAATTGTCTCTATATGTATTCTATATCTCTATATTTTTGCTGCTTCTGAATAGTAACTAGAATGAACTAATAGTTGGCAACCGTCCTTTCTCCATTAGTTTAGATTAGTTTCATCTCCAAATTAGTTTTGTCTTTATATCAATTATGTACTGCAATTTTTTTCGAGCTCCCAGATTATTTCTTAGCAAGTTCTAGTCAACCGAGAACAGTGTGTACTCACTTGTGATCGGAACGCAATTATAGATTAACAATGCGGTTTTGTCCTTTCAAATCCACTATCAGAAACAAACGAATGAATAGTAGTAATGTATAGAGGTAAATTATAACCAGGTGGGAAATTAAATAGAGCAATAGAGATATAGAATTATGAATTAAATAGAAGCCAAAGCTTGATAGTAAATAATATTCACTATCCATAATTTGACCAGTCCCAACAATTGTTACTACCATTCTACCTACTAAACTCCTACCATCAAATATTATAGCACCTTAAAAATTCTATAAGAAACGGCTTGAAGCAAAAGACATAAACTCAATTCCTCATGTTGACCAAACAATATATGCTCCCCAATATTTCCCAATATCAATTAAAATTGTAAAAGAAAATATTTTTTCCAATACAATGATTATTTCCAATTATGAAAATATAATTCCTTATACAATATGGCATTGGATATAAAAAAATAAATTTCATGATATTAGCAATAAAATTTTTATTCTGTCCATAAATGTATAATAGTCTTTATATGATCACGGAACAAGAAGTAAAGCGAATTATAGAATCCATGAAGGTGGGCAAATATATAAACAGGTAAATTTTATTATATATATATATATATATATATATATATATCAAGAGGTTGTAAATAATATTTTAATATTTTTGTTTGAAAATTACGCTTATTTTCGTTCAAAAACAATTTAAATTGCGCATTTCTCGAGCAAATTAACACGCAGTGTAAAATTTTTGCTTACTTCGCAAATCAGTTTCAATTTATTCTAATAATATCATACTAAAATTATCATTACTATTCTTAATATGATTTATTGAAATTTATTATAAGTGATTATGATTTTTGCAATATTTTTTTTTTCTGCTCTAGTTTTGTTTGGGTTCTCGAATTCAGGAGCTTTTAGGCGAACTCAGAAAGTCTTTATCTCTACCTCTTTCATAAAGAATTTAATTTTTAATATAGCTATTAATTTTAATGGGAGTATGAAAGCACAAAGTTTAGTACCAATTTGAACAAAAATTCATAAATTTTACACCATTTTTATACGGCGGATAATAACGAATAAACCTTGATAAAATACGAACTCGTTCGCCGTAAAATCATTTTTTACGGACGAAAAATATAATACGAAAACAGTTTTTATTATATGATATTCATGTAATGGACAACTCGACGTTGACAATGAATATATTAATATTAATAGCTGCAAATGTATAAAGAAAGAACGAAATTTACATCATAATTCTTTGCTCTCTGGCAACATTTTTCAAAGCTGAACCTACAACTTCATATAATCACATTTATGCAAATGCAAAAATATATTTTGCTACATACAAATTATACTGTTTGACACCCATATCTATTGGAGAATAAAAAATCAGATTTATAAAACAGTATTAGCAAAATTTAATTTTCTTCATTTTTTACATACATTTTTTACCACAAAAATGTGTCTACTCTTGCAGAAAATTGTTTTACTTCTGATAAATTTTTCGCAATTTCTTTCTAATTTCCTGCAATTTATATTCTCTATAATTAACCAATTGTGGGATACACCAAAAATTAAGAAGAGATAATTAATATCATCAAATTAAAATACCAAAAAAGAGGTTCATGGAACTCTGGTAAATTCCAGGCTTCTTAATCAAAAAGTCCAAAATCCAAAAACTAAGTTGTCTGCCTTTCGGACAACCTGATATCAAGGTATGATATTCAATTTTGCTTTGATGAAAAATAAGTTTTAGATAGAAAATTAACCATACTCGGCATTGTTGCATTGACTAAATAATATATTATCACTATTTAGAAAGTAATAAAAAAAAAAATCAAATACAGATATAACAACCATTAGACCGCCTTCTGAAGAAGCTCCTTCCAAAGTCTATTTTTGCAAAAAGTATTTTCATTTTTGGTAAATTTTTCGCAATTCAGTTCTGATTTCATGCAATATAAATTCTCTACAATTTATTTAGCTATTCACGGTTTTGCATTACATAACATGTTTAGGAAATTATTAAAGTAAACATCTATTTTGAGAATGATATTCCACATTTTGTGACTATAAAATACCATCTTGTTAAATGAATGAAGAAAACTTCTGATTAATAGAGATCAGAATATTTATTATAATATAATTCACAATAATAGAGATCAGAATATTTATTATAATATAATTCACAGCTAACATCTTATTGGCTTCAAATAAATGAATAATCAATCTGAACTTTGGAATTTTCATAAATTCGATAATTTTTTGGCAATTTTCCGAGTTTTTTAGGATTTCCAATGAATTAATTTAAAATGAAATATGTGCGTAGTATTTATTAACAAAATTTACTATACATTTGTAATATATACCGAGTATGAGATGAGCAACCTTTTTTATTTGACTTTTAAATTTTAAAATTTTGAGCTTTATTAATAATTTACAAATATTATAATATAAAACCAATTGGTAAATTTAAAAAAGTCAATATTTCATAAATTAATGCAACAAGAAAGCAATACATAATAATCAATTTATTGGAATGATATAAGGAAGTTCATGAAATATATAAAATTCTACTTGAAAAATGCTTAGTGGGCCGCAGAAAAATATATAAAGGTCAGCATGAAGTCCGCGCGCCGCGGGTTGCTTATCCCTGCTATATACTATACTATTATATAAAGACACGAATTACATTTAAAAATATTATGATGAATATAAAATTTTGTGGGAATTCAATATGAATGATTGAACAATTCTCAAAAATTAGCATTGAAATGAATAGCATTGAATATTAAATGAAATTATATTAAAATAATAGAATAAATATAATTTTAATAAGAATAAAAGTGGGAATAAAATAATTTACGAATGTATGGGCTCGTTAAATATAGTTTAATGTAAAAGTGAAAGTAATATTTTTTTAATTTTGGTTTAGATTAAAGAATCACATTTATATAATTTTCTTATTTATATAAATATTTCATTTTCCCATTGTGATAAAATTCCATCTGTGACAATCATTGTCACATGTTAAGTGTTAAGAGTTCCAAACTGTTAATGAAAAATAAATTCGTTTGTCTTTCACACATGTTCTCAGAAAAAAATCGTTCAGTATATTTCTTGACGAAAAATTCATATTTGTTCTTGATTGACGTCACAAATGAATATACAAGAGTATTTTAAATGAAATTGTAAATATCAAAATTATCTTAACCGTCTTGAGGTTAATATTTTCGAAGATTACATTTGCTTTTAGTAAAACGCAGTACACTTCGGGCAATGTTTGAACACTTAGTGAGGAAAATTTCAGCAATTTGGAATAATAATCAGATGTACATAAATAAGTAATGGTTTTAAATAAATATTTTGTACACGCAGAATGATATAATATATAAATATCAGAAAAAGAAATTGGCTGAGCAGGATTTTGTAAAAAAAATGCTATTGATAAAAGCACCTTCTTCCATAAAATGCCATTATTAATTAGGTTCTTCTTGATTTGCTAAATTAATTATTTAGAGCTCAAACTCCTATTTATAAGATCTAAAACTTCCAAAGATATTTTTCAATAATTTGGATGCATTGAGCCCCCAGGAGCAAAGAAATTCGAAAATATCGATATTCAGGACCACCCTAATATATATGACTTTATCTTTTTACAATTGCATATAAATTATCGACACATGAGTGTATATATGAATGTCCATTATCACGTAAAGTCGAGTATTATTTTAATTTGTACGTTCATTAAATTATTACCTTGACAACAATGGAAACAATTAAACATTAATAAATAATACAATTAGTAGCAATCAAGAGTGAGCCAGTATTTAATTATACCATAGCACTCCCATTTCGTGAGAAATTCATCATTGACATAATGACATGATATAACTGTGCGTCTGATATAGTAATTGAAACTACGAAAATTATATATATATATATATATATATATATATAACATACCCTAATTTTTTTAGTTTATTGGCCACACTTTGATCTTATTCGGTCGAAAAGCGATGCTATTTCTGCTAGTATAAAACAGTTTCAAATCTTACTCTAACTATTGAAATAAAATTAAAATTCAATTCTTATATTTCAAATCAAGTGTTCATTGTGGAACGATCACGTTTCAATAACAATTTATTTGGAAATTAGGCATTTAGAGATTTTAACAAATAAAAAAACTAAATATCATTCGCAAATCCATAAAGAAAAGTTCCAGAAAAGCTATTGAAGGAACTCAGCGTTCCAAGTTTGCATATTGAAGAAACTCTTTAAAATTCCAGAATTAAATTATATTCCATTCATAAATTATTGCACTTAAGAAAATGAAAAAATAATTTTTGGAAATTGGTACAATTCGCAAAATAATCAAAGAAGCAGTATTATTTACTACTCAAGATTAATCGATCTTAGTATTCAGAATTTAGCAAATTTTGAATCACCAATTTAGCTTTAAACTAGTAACTCTCTAACAATCGAATTATTATTGCATGGGTGGAGTGACTAGGGCGGATGCTGAGCACGCCATTATGGAGTGCAAAGAATGGGAAATATAATATAATATATACTACTTAAGATTAATCGATCTTAGTATTCAGCATTTAGCAAAATTTGAGTCACCAATTCAGCTTTAAACTAGTAACTCTCTAACAATCTAATTATTATTACATGGAGGAGCGACTAGGGCGGATGCTGAGCACGCCATTATGGAGTGCAAAGAATGGGAAATATAATATAATATATACTACTCAAGATTAGTCGATCTTAGTATTCAGCATTTAGCAAATTTTGAATCACCAATTTAGCTTTAAACTAGTAACTCTCTAGCAATCTAGTTATTGCTTGGGTGGAGCGACTAGGGCGGATGCTGAGTACACCATTATGGAGTGCAAAAATGGGAAAAGGGAAGACAAGAACTATGGAGGAAAATAGTAAGGAAAAAATCTCTTTTTCAACCAATTTTATAACATTATTGACAGGAAAAAATTATATGGTGCACTATACAATTATATACAAGCAAATAAAATAAAAGTGTAAAAATTAATTATAAAATGTATATGTCTAATGTACGTTTATACAAAGTCAACAAAAACAATAAAAAAACAATCTAATTTATCAGTGGAACACAAACTGCTTCTATATAAAACAATAATGATCCAGAGGACACTAAAACTAAAATCTCAAGGGCAATTCCAAAATCGCAATGTAACAAACGATATAATTCCATATAATCTTGAAATGAAAACGAAACCAATGAAAAAAAGGTAAAAATGACTAATTAAAAGAATGGCCACAGGATAACACTAAAATTTCACATATAAGACTTATTATTAGTTGTTTTCATTACTATTATCGGATTTCTTTATCTTTGGTATAAAACAATTGCAGTATTAATTTTTAACTTATAAAAATATACCCGGAGACCCAATCATTGGATTGGCATTCGATTTACACATTTTACTGATGTTCAGGATGGGATAGGTGCAAATATTGAAAATATGAAAAAAATCTCAATCGTTAAATTATCATGTTTAATTATGGAAATAGTTTCATGAAAAACCATCTTGAATATAAGTAGTAACTAAATAAATACTAAAAGAATTCATATTAGAATCAATCAGGACTCTAGTGTGAATCTCATGCGTTAGAATCTAACTTGAAAAGACCAATTTGAATTATTGTAAGAAAATAACTGTTTTTGAACAAGGAAGAGAAAGAGAAGGTGCGCAGGATTAAAATCGCTATTAATTTAGTTTCTTTTGAAAGTGTATCAAAAATATTTCAATTGTCTTTTATTACCATGATTAGTCTTTGTGATGTTGTAGGAGCACTATCACCTAACAATTTTCAATTACCACTGGCAAACTTTAAAAAATTATCGATTTCGCGAAAAATATGAACTTTAGACGATCGCGAGCCATTTGACTTTTTGGAGTATATTTTTTTCAAAATTTGATATTTTTTAATAATAATAATCAAATAACACTATACGCCTAATATATTACTGGTGGCTATGTTCTATTAATAGCCCGCGGGTACAGTCCGTGACACAAAAGCCACGCGAATGTTCAACTCTCAAAACACGTGCATACGAAATGCAGAGATGGACTAACTATAATAATAACTAATGTTTATTGTTATCATTCTTATCATTGGGGATTGAGAAAGACTTTCTCGATTTATTTAATTTTAAGAGCCAAAGTAAGAAGAAGGGTATTGATATCTACTTTTCAGGATACTTCCTAGAGGTATGGGATTCCAATTAGAAGTATCAGCCTCGTAGAGTCTGATGTCCAGCAGAATGTTTCTAAGCAAAAATAGACCTTCGGGGCATTGCTGCAATATAATAATTCGAAAGGTGACCATGGGAATGTATTGTACTCCCTCAAAAATCTTAACTTCTTCTATAAGAAACTTGAGAAACTTAATCTAGAAACAGAAGGTCAACAAGAGTATATAGTAGGGATGGGCTTATCATATCCGGATCGATTAGGATTTGATTCCTTGTGGATTGGAGCTATGGGATTTCAATTAGAAGTATCAGCCTCGTAAATCCTGATCAAGCAGAATGATTTTAATCAAAAATAGACCTTTGGGGCATTGCTGCAATCATAACCAGAAAGGTGACCATGGGAATGTCTAGTACTTCCTCAA
Source organism: Ctenocephalides felis (assembly GCF_003426905.1). Lineage (NCBI taxonomy): Eukaryota > Metazoa > Arthropoda > Insecta > Siphonaptera > Pulicidae > Ctenocephalides > Ctenocephalides felis. Next base: position 7,153,271 of record NW_020539724.1, on the reverse strand, counting down.
AAATCTTGATTTCTTCTAAAGGAAACTTAGAAACTTAATCCAGAAAAAGAAGGTCAACAAGAGTATATAGTAGAGTTGTGGGCTTATCATATCCGAAACCAGATCAGTTAGGATTTGATTCCTGGTGGATTGGAGCTATGGGATTTCAATTAGAAGTATCAGCCTCGTAGAGCCTGATTTGAAGTAGTAATATGTTTGTAAGCAAAAATAGACCTTCGAGGCATCGTTGCAATATCATAATTAGAGAAGTGACCATGGGGATGTCTAGTACTTTCTCAAAAATCTTAACAACTTCCAAAACAAGGCTGGTGAGCTCGTGCAATAACCAACTAGGAACTTAATCCAGAGAAAATGTGTCAACAAGAGTATGTAGTAGAGATGGTCTTATCATATCGGTTAGGATTTGACTCTGCTTCAAAAAGGATTTATATCCACTTAACAACTCCAACGACTCCGACAACTTCAAAACCTAACACTCGATAAAGTGATAATTTCAAGCAATTCTAAATGCAATTCAACAATAGGACAGAGCCATGATCAACACTATGCAAAAAAATGTATTGAAGATTTTTCAGGAAATGTATAAAAAATGTATAAATGTATAAAAATCTTGAAGATTGATTGAAATATTACATTAAGAACATATAAATGATTTATACAACAATTGTTTCACAATATAATTTGGATTTTAAAAGATCGTATTAGAATCAACTACGATTCTAACTTGAATTAGAATCTAACCTAAGAAGAGCCATCTTAATTATTGTAAGGACTGTTTTTTGAACTTTGTGGAATGATTTAAATTATAATTTATAAATATAAATTATAATAACAAGTTATTAAATAAATATGAAGTTTACGAAAAATAACCACATATCAAGAAGGACCAGTTTCAAATATTGCAATAAATATTATACCAAAAAGACAACGAAACAATGGGTTCAGTATAAATTCTAAAATAGAATTTTTGTCTTTATAGCATCAACATATGCCAATATTTTTGAATCTTAGAAATGCACCTAAAAATGCCGACTAGTCAGCTTCCAGATATTTTTTTTCAAAATGAACAAAATAGTCATTTTCAAAATATCATTTCCTCCATTCAAAATCCCATCCTGTTCTTGTCTTTCACACAGTGTTAGCAAAATAACAATCCCTTAGGCTGACCAATTTGTGGGTCCGGTTTTTCGCAGACAATCTTGCAGACAATTTAATGAAACACGTCGATTTTTGAATAATGACTGTAACGGATACGTTTGACCCACTGATTTTAATTTAAAGTAGACCCTTCGATGTGTTTCGACCGGCTTTTAAAATCGTAAATTAGATAGGCAATTTGGAAGAGTGAATTATGTTGTGATCGATAATAAATAACACGGATAGAAATTGGTAATAGATTGAAAACGTATATATATAACAACACTCTTTTTTGCACTAATTTATTAAATAATAATTTTACAAACGTTTCGAGACTAGGTTTGCCTCATCATCAGTGTGTTATAATATATAATCTAAAATATGGAAATCTAAATTAGCATTTTGTGTTATCCGTTACAAGTCATTCGTTTTACTGCATTACCAACGATCGTCGGAGTCTGTATTCTCTATTCAAGGTCAACTAGATGAGTCATGAAATATCAAAAAAGAAAGAGAAGGAATAGGGCCCAGTTGAAAAAAAGATGTCGCTAGGAGAAAAAATATTTTTTGAAAGCAAACGGTTCGTTTATAAAAAATTGTTTTAAATTATAATAATTAAAAATATATGTACATATACATACATGCATACCCATAACACTAATAACACAACATTATTATTTAATAAAATAGTGCAAAAAAGAGTGTTGTTTGTTCATATTTCTAAATTAATATATATATATATATATATATATATATATATATATATGTGTGTGTGTGTGTGTGTGTGTGTGTGTGTATGTACTAGCTGACCCCGGTTAGCCATAAAAAATATTTCTAGCTAATTTTGGTTGCGAATGTAGAAGCAAGTGATATGTAAGTGAAAAGGGCAGCTAGCACAAACTTATATGGTTGGTTTACCCACTGCAACGCATGCCACATACGAATGTTGTCCCTTGTAAGGCGATTGAAGAACTAATTTCTCACAACTATTTTAACGAAATGATTCACTTACAGTTTCCAATCTCCAAATCACAAAAGTCTTTATTAATTGTGTGAATTAAGTCCACTTAATTCACAGCAATAAATTTTAATCAAAACTAGACAATTATTATTACTATCGCAAAATACTATTGTAATGACTAAAAGCGACTGTTCTTTGATAAAACGTTGCATTTGCCCTAAATACGATGTCCCAGCCATATTGCGAATTATTTGTTCTGAAAGATAATCCAAAGCAATTACGATAACGACACACATCACACTCTAATTACGAGATATATGTGGATAGTGCAAACTAATTAGAAAATCGTAAATGAAAACGACACTGATTTGGGAAAATAAACTTTAAACAAAAAAAAACTGAAATTTTGAACAACAATTAGTACTTAACAATTTAGTAAAATGTTGAGATGATCATTCTCCTTATCCACGTCCATTTTCAGAAAGCAACCTGACCATTGTCCAATCTGTATTTGATATATTTTTATTATTAAAATTTTTCTAATACTGATGGTTAATTAGATCTACCAATACTCTGAAAGGCTATGAAAATATATTTTAGTTCAACATTTTCACTACTGCTTGATATCAAGCTGACTCAGATAGGTCAAATGTGGAATCTGTGGGTTTCAGAGCCAGAAGGATAAAATATTTCTTTTTGTATATGTTTTTCTTTATAATAAATTCTAATTAGAATTGAATTACGCTTCTGTCTATTTGTTATAAAATATTTAATTATATTTTGTATTGATTCGATTAAGTTGTTATGGTAATTCATGTTATTAACTTTGTTGTAAATAAAATGCTGATTACTTTGGCGTTTTGTTATTTCTATAAGGCATTCATAGAAGTAGAAAATCAAACTGTATATATGTAAGTTATAATTAAAATTTAATTGTTATAATCGAACTTGTAACTAGGTGTAAGGGTAATAAATAAAAATTGAGTATAATTAGATAAATTGTTCAATTGTGAAATTAGTAAAATATATATTCTGAAGAAAACAATAAACGTCTGCTTCGGGAAGTTATAAATACTCTATACAAAATATCAAAATATGAAGAATTAAGAATGAAGAAATAAAAGAAGATAGGAGTTAGAATAAAGAATAAAAAAAGACAGAAGATAAAACAATATTACCAGAAGTAAGTTGAAAAAGAAATATGAAGAAATAAGAATGAAGAAATAAGAGAAGATAGGAGTTGAATAGAATTAGAAGTTAGAAGATAAAACAAGATTAGAAGAAGTAAGTTGGAAAAGAAATATGAAGAAATAAGAGGAGTTGAATAGAATTAGAAGTTAGAATATAAAACAAAATTGGAAACAAAAAGGTTGGAAGCCACTGAACTACTGGCTAAATGGATTCAAATATCAATTATCATTTATCACTTACCGCTTGTTGTCCACTGAAGAAATTTTCCTTCGATTTCTGATAAATCCTCCAAACTGTTTCCAGTAAAACCTGGAAACAGTTATCAAAGGAGACCACTACAAGCACAAAATTTTATTTACCACAGTCATAATGATAATAAATAAAAGGCACTTTATCCGAATCACATGTCTTCTCACAAACGTTTAACTACTTTAGTCAATTCGGTGTATCACTTTCATTTAGCACCGAACACATCAACAACTTCCTACATATGTGGACACAAATGGTAAATTGAAAATTTAACTTTAAAATTAAAATTTTAATTCAGTAATACTTGTACTTGTAACATTTAATCTTTATTTCATTGATTAAAATAATACAAAAAAATGCCAATTGATGATTATATTGAAGAAACTAATTTATTAAAGTCCGAAGAATAAATGAAAAGAAAAGCAAGAACAGAATTCGAGATCAGGTTTAGAAGAAAAGAAGGAATGAAGAAGATCGGATATGGAAGAGAAAAAGAATCAAGAAGATCGGATATGAAAGAGAAGAAGAACGAAGAAGATCGGATATGAAAGAGAAGATGAATCAAGAAGATCGGATATGGAAGAGAAGAAGAATCAAGAAGTAAATGAAGTGGTAAATATAGGTGAATAGTAAATATGAAACACGTTTTTTTATTTTAACCCGAACTAGGGACTATAAAATTATTAACACGTTAATCGCCACGATAGTATCAGAAAAATTTTCCCATGGGCCATGGTAAATTTATTACATGATTTAGTCAAAAAATGTATCCTAAAGTAGTTTTCCTCTCATTTTCAAAATGTAATTAATTAAATTAATTATATTAATTTAACTTAATACATTAAGATACAAGTTAAATATGTAAATTTAGTTTTTATCAAGAAACAATGACCTAAATCAAATGGCAATTTTGTTTTCAATCTTGATTTACAAATGTTAATTGAAGTTACAAGTGTTTTTGATAACAAAAAAATGTGATATAAATTCATAGATAAAACTTGCAGGTAAAATTTTTATGCTTATCAATTCCTAATATTCTTTAAATTTCTCAAACAAAATGGTTATATAAAATACAACACATTCAATCAATATAATAATCAATACATCTATTGAAGCTCTGATATTAGAGCTCGAAGAAGAAAATGAAAAGAGAAGCAAGATTAGAATTGGAGAAGATCGGATTTAGAAGAAGAGAAGAATCAAGAAGATCGGATATAGAAGAGAAGAAGAATGAAGAAATCAGTTGTAAAAAGAAAGAAAGTCAGAATACAATATATAATATATATATTCTATTCGAACTTTTTTTTCTTTACAACTGATCTTGTTGATTCTTCTTTCCTATTCTATCCAAGAATATATATATATATATATATATATATATATATATATATATATAATTATTGAAGTGCACTTCAGGCTATTTTGAAACTATTTATTTTAATGGTGAAAGACGGAAGAGTTTCTGGCGATATTGCATAATAAAATATACAATTGCCGAAAAGAATTCATAAACTTTAGTTGTATATCAGTACAAAATTTTAGTTTGTCTTCAATAATTCAAAGGTCAATTCAGTACCAAATTTTAATTTGTACTTCAATACTACAAAGGTATAAATACTATTCAATACAATAGTAACGATAGGATTCAATTCAATACAAAATTTTCGTTTGTAATTGAATTTTTCGAAGGTTAAAATTTTAATTCAAGGAAAGTTTACTAATGTACTATTTTTTAGTGAATGCTTGTTTTAGTAATTCAAATGTAAAAGGTGAATTCTTTCAAACTATAAAGTAATTACTGTAAGTAATTTAAGAAAATTGTGCAATTGACTTGATAAATACATGAAGAATTAGTCTGGTATAATAAGTTCATAAATTTTAATTGTACTTCAATACAAAATTTTAGTTTGTACTTCAATACTTCAAAGATAGAATGAAGTTCAATATAATACAAAGGTTCAATTAAAATAAAATTTTATTTGTACTTCAATATTTCAGAGGATAAATTAATTTAAAGGAAACTATACAAGTGTACTATTTTGACTTTAAAACATGTTTAATTTCAGTAATTCAAAGGTAAAAGGAGAATTGTTTCAAAGTGTAAATAATATGAGAAAATTGTACAAATGACTGGGTAAAATAAATTCATAAATTTTAGTGGTATGTACTTCAATACAAAATTTTAGTTTGTATACTTCAAAGG